>NC_135281.1:4485556-4830556 GCF_051311805.1 Agelaius phoeniceus
GGTGTGATGTCCAATATAATTGAGGAGCAGGGCTGGAAGAGCTTGTCAGAGGACTTGGATGAGGCTCCAGAGGAAGGGAATTCTGTCCAGTTGGACAGGCACCCTTGGCTCTGAAAATCAGGCCTGGACGTGTACAAATGTGTAGATTTGATGAGCCTGTTTAAAGGGAAACTAATTAGAAATATAGACAATCCACCTTTCTTAAATGGAGTTATTGTAGTCTCTAATCCATAAATCTGACATTTATACACATTTATATGCTATTGCTTAATGAATACCTGATTAAGGAATACAGCTGCCAAGTGAATAAGTTTGTTGTTAATCAAATGATCCCATAAAGACAGATCATCAGACCTATTAGAATATATTCATTTGGCAGATAAATCTGCTTGCTGCAGCCTGTTAGTGCAATGTGTAATGCAAATCAAATTGTTCTTTAGAGCTAAACCTTCATCTTTGCCAGAATAAAAAAGACTTTGCACGGAGCAGATGAGATGAAATCCTATATTTTTATGGAGGGTGTGAAAGCCCTTGGCATTATGTCTTGTATTGAAAGTAAATTTCACCCTAATTGAACACTAAAGACTGAGGAATGCTTAAGTCTGTGCACTGAAGATTTAACTGTGGTATATAATTGCCTCCCTCTTTTGTTGCTGTATCTAATTCAGCAGTATAAATTACCAGCTTAATTTTTGTCTTATTGTGTGATGTACTTATACTATTATTTTGTACTACCAAGAATTAGCAACTGGCATTTGTGTTTATAGATCCTTTCATCCAGGGAAAATCTAATAACAACATTGGTCTAAATATTACATTAAAGGGCTGAAGCATGTTGGAGATGAAAAGATAGCCTGAGGTAACTGTGAAATGGCCACAGTGTTTACAGGGATCTGTCAAAACACTACAGTGACTCTCAGCAGCTTTGCAATAGTGGTACATTTTTGAATGCAGATTTGAAGTGCTGTTTGCAGGGCTGGGTTTCATGCTGAACCATGAAAAGTGTATTTATGTTTCAGATATGCAAGAAGGGCAGACACAGGGCCTCTAGTCTGTGCTGGGAACTGCCCACCCTCCTCCATCAGGCACCAATTCCATCAGAGTCAGCTTGAGGAGCTCAGTCTGTAAATTCCCTTCATGAGGAACCTGCTGATGCCTTTCCTCCAGCCCCTTGCCAAGGCTGGGCAAGATTTTGAAGGGAAATGATGCACTTGTGCACAGCTGAAGTGTTCAGGGCAGGTTTATATCCAGCACAAGCCTTTTTACCCTGACCAACATGCAAAACTCCTGGCTGCCTTGCACAAAACCTTAAATCAGGCACTTGCTCCATTTTTCCTCTTCCAGCCAAGTTTTACTGCCCCAGTTACTTCTCCTCCTCAGCCTACTTTACCTGAGGAGTATTTGCTGATGATAGAAAATATAATAGTTCATGTTCAGTTGAAATTATTCCTACTAAGTTTATTAGTGTTTGTGAAGGAATAAAGGATGTGAGCAAAAAGTTCAAGAAGAAGGGGAAAACTTTTGAGAGGTTCTGGTTTGGGACTACTTGGTCCAGACTGCAGATAGGAAGAAGTCATTTCCCCATATTGTTTTGCTTCCTCTGGTAGTGGAGAACTTGCTGGGAAAGTGGAAAAAGTTTGGAGAAGAGCAGGAGGAGGCTGGGCTGCAGTTTCCACCATCAAAGGGGCTGGGCTGAGGCAAGAGAAGACAGTGTGTCCAGGGTGTTACTGTGATATTTTCTGAAAAATCCCTTTGCCAAGATTTTTTCTCCTGAGAAGCTGAGAAGCCTCAGAAAAGAAATGTAAGCAATAATTATCTGATTGCTTGGAATGTAGTTTAAAAGTTGCTTACCAACAGGTGCATCTTTGATTGGTTCCATGTGAATTTTTTTTACTTAGTGACCAATCCCAGTCCAGCTGTGTCAGACTCTCTGGTCAGTCACAGGTTTTTATCATCATTCTTTTCTAGCCTTCTGATGTCTCCTTTCTCTTTCTTTAGTATAGTTTTAGTGTATCATATAATACAATACAATACCATATAATAGCATATTTTTAAGAACTTGGAGTTAATTCTTATCTCTCACTTTGTCCTAGAAACCTTCACAACACTGCAACATAGGGAAAGGCTGTCCTCATCCTGGAGATAACTCCAGGGCAGAGGAAAGGAAAGCACCACGGCTGCCCCTTGTTTGCTGGTCTGCTCCTGGCACAGAACAGTTTCTCACTCTATCTACTGTGCAAGATTGAATGTCAAAATCTAATCTAGTGCCTTATTAATTGCATTTATCATGTACTTTGACCATCTCACATGAAACTTACCCATTAATTTGTCTCTGATGGCTTGACTTGCTCTTAAGAAACCTTTGGAGCTGCTTCAGAAAATGTTTTTCAAGACAGATATTCTGGGCAATTTCTCCTTAAAACCCAATTAAATCTCCTCAGCCTGCTCCAAGCGTTGCCAATGTAAGTGTATGGAATGCAGCTGAATCTGCTTGTGCTGGGAATGTTCTCCTGGGCATGGACTGGCCAGTGGGCAAACACAACCAGTCAGAAATGCACAGCTTGAGCCAAAGAATCCAAAAAATGCAACAAAGAAAATTAAGACTCAAGTGGATTGGAGATTTGTCTTTTATTTGCATTGTTATTCTTGCTTACAGATGTGTGCAGATGTGTGCACACTGCAGTGCTCGGAGCTGCTCCTGGTGGTTTCCTGCTTTTGGTGGAGAATGGGGTGCCCAGAAGGATGTGGATGCTCAAACCCTGGAAGTGTCCAAGGCCAGGTTGGACGGTGTGGCCCTGATTTTTTAAGATTTTCTAAGCCTTCTGATGTTTACATTCTTGTAACCAACTTTGTCACACACTTTCTGTAAATAACTCATTGTTTTGCATTTTTTTATGGAGGAGGAGAAATTTGATGGACTGTTGGTTTGTCCAGTGTCATTGGAGAGGTGGCACTGTCACCCTCCAATCCACTGCCACTTTTGGAAATCTATAAATGTTGGAATCAGAAAATAAAAGCCCCATTTTTACCTTGAAAACAGCAGTGAGTCCGTGTCATGTTGTATCCTGTCCTATCTTGACAGGACAGGGCTTGGAACACCCTGGGACAGTGGAAGGTGTCCCTGCCCAGGGCAGGGGGTGGCACTGGATGAGTGGGATCAGATGAGCTTTAAGGTTCCTTCCAACCCAAACCTTTCCACAATTCTGTAATTCTATGATTTCTCATTCTACTTCCAAGCAAACTCCATGTCCATAACTAAGCAGCTTTCCAGGATGATTAATGGGCCAGATGAAGGCCTCAGATATTCCCTTTTTTCCTAACACACAGTGTATTATTCTTTCCTCTAGTATCAGTTCAGAAGGAGTCTTGATGTTTTTTATTCTGGAATTTGTACAGAAGCTTCTCTTCGCTGTGAGAAGTTTTAAGTGAAGTTTCAGCTGAGATTTTTGCACTCATCAGCATTTCTCAGGTTTGTCTTGAAAAACTGAAATGTTGCTGAGAACAACAAATATTGGTTTTGACAGTCCCCGAAGTTTTGCACACAGTGGAATCCAAGCTTATGTCTCAGTTGTGTCAAAAGGTCATTTTAAATTATTTTTTAAAATGTTTTTTGAAGTTGACAAAACAAACTGAGCACACAGAGGCTCAGTAGTAAGAAATTTGGAAATCTATATTGAGAAGCAACAAATGTGTATAAACCTAGAAAAAAACAAGAATTCACCTGAAAGTAGTGAGATGCAATGGGATAAGGGGACAAGTGTGATTTTTTTTTCTTTTCTAGTTTGCAGCTTGCATATCAGGAGGGAGAAATTGGCAAAAATACCTATTCAATTCAGAACAGACAGCAGAGGAAAGATTAAGCAGTGATTTTAAGCATGCTGTCTGAAGAATCAGGTTGTGCATATGCTTAGGGTATGCAGAGCTCTGTGATCACACATCACTCCCATCCATCTCCCTTCCTGTTTGTTCCCTTCCTTTGTGTCATCCAGAGCTAAATGGCAGGAAATCTGTGAAAAGGTCTGTCTGCCTTTCATTTATATAGCAACCAATGCAAAGGGTTTCAATAGTGACAAGTTTCTGAATAGTGCTGGAATAGAAGCTCAGCCCTCCTTCTCCCTGTCCCAGAGTCAATATGCATAGAGATGAGTGCTCCAGCTCTTCACCAAAGCACACACACTCTGAGAGGTTTGATACTCCAATTTTCAGTTTCATTTCAGTGCTTGTTAGAGGTTCCTTTGTGCTGAGCAGGGCTATGGTATTTGTTGGGAAATGTCCTGATTAAGGTGGGAATGTTGCATCTGACTCCATGTTCTTAGAAGGCTATTATATTATATTACATTACATTATATTATATGTTATGTTATATGTTATATGTTATGTTATAAATACTAAACTATACTAAAGAATACAGAAAGGATACAGACAGAAGGCTAAAAAGATAACAATGAAAACTGGTGACTCTCTCCAGAGTCCTGACACAGCTTGGCCCTGATTGGCCAAAGAGTGCAAACAACTCCCAGCAGAATGCAATGGAACAATCACCTGTGGGTGAACAATCTCCAAACACATTCCCCATGTGAGCACAACACAGGAGAAGCAAATGAGATCAGAATTGTTTTCCTTTTCTCTGAGGCTTCTCAGCTTCCCAGGAGAAAAACCCTGGGTGAAGGGATTTTTCAGAGAATGTGAATGGCACACAGGGCAGATCAGGAGCTGGACAGGGATTTGTAGCAGCTGGTGCAGGTCCTGGCTGGGCAGAGCAGGTGCCCTGCTTCATTTAGCCAAGCTCCTCGTCCCCATCCGTCCATCCCACCCAAGGTCACAGCAGGGCTGTCCCTTGCTGTCTCCCATGGACAAGAAGGATGTGTGGAAAAGCCTCTGAAACTGCACCAGCAGCAAGCTCGAGGGGATGATTGAATCCACAGTGATGGTAATCGTAGATTTAGCCAAGTGACTGGAATTAATGCACCATCTGAACAGCTCTGTGAGGTCTGCCTTGATGTTCCTCATTTCAAATGAATCTCTCCAGACCTGAAGGCTGTTTGGAAACAGCTGATGGTGCCCATAATGAGGATTCCAGTCTTCAAGTCTCCAAACTGAAATTAGACATATGTCCTGACATGTTGACATTAATTTGAGCTGTTATAGCTATAATGGGTTTATTTGACTGGCATTTTTAATAGAATTTCAAGGGAGACAGGCTTTGCTTCATGAGTCAGGTTGGGGAAAGGCCATGAGCAGCCATAATTTCAAAGGTTAATTTGAAAATGCTTTTCTCAACAGGACTTTTCTGAATTGCAAGGTTACTTGAAAATGTGGTATCATAATAGCTGGCGCTATGGCTGGAAAAAACAGGCTGGGGAATTTCCAGTGGGAATTTCCAGGTATCAGTTTGCAATCCCATCTTGACTCAAAGTGAAAGGCAATAATAAGTAAATGCAAGAGAGTAAAAGTGATAGATTCTATTTCCTGTATACAATATTGAGGTACAGACCACAAACTCAGGAGCAAACTTCAGGTTTCTACTAAGAAAATTTGTAACGACTGGAATGAACAGGCTGAGTGTGTTAGCCCCACACAGAGGGGCTCAGTGCCTGGTTTATGTGATTTTTTTAAACCCATGAAGTAGCTGGGTGGGGCTCTGAGCATCCAGGAGGTGCCCATGGCAGGGGGTTGGATGTGGGTGATCTCTAAAGTCACTTCCAACCCCACCCAGTGTGTGACTCTGTGGTGGTCACTCTGTGATCCCCTCTGTGAGGTGACAGGCCATGGTGACCCTTGTCCCCTGCAGGCAGCAGGGCTGGTGGCTGAGCTGAGATGATGATGATGATGATGATGATGATGATGGGCTTTTGAGGCCATGGAGGAGGGCAGAGGTGTGTGTACCCCTATGGGAACAGCCATCCTGTGGGCACCCCACTCCCACAGCTCCATCACAAACCACCTCAGCTTCCCCAGGGCAATCATTTCCAAACACCAGCTACTTTTTGGCAAAACTGCAGATGAGAGGCAAATTTAGGCATGAACATGGCTGAGTTCAAGCTCTGTGTTTGAATCGAGGTGAGATGGAGACATTTTCTGGACTGTGATGCTCTGGGGCTGGCAAATAATTGGTCACTTGAGATGTAGAGTTTTAGTGATTTAATGTGCAGCACCAGGGGAGGAAAAGGAGATCCATCAGGGAGAGAAAACCCTTGTCCTGACAGGGCAGAACCATTCTGCCTCCTCCACAAAGCCCCCTCCCACTGCAGGGACCCCACAGTGGTGGTGAGCCCATCTGCTGCCCACACCCCACAGGATGTCCCACAATGAGCCACAGTTAAGCCCAAACTATTGAGTTTATTAGATAGAATTGAAATCTCACAGTATTTCTAGGGCCATTCTGTGGAGGGGCTGTCTGCCACCATTAAAAGAAACTCAATTTAGGAGAATGCTGGTTTTGAAGGGTAAAATGTCACTGATGGCAGATTTTTTAACTCAGTGCAATTTAGCAGATATTCGATACTTTTATTTCCTTCTGCTGACTTTATACAGTGGAACAGGAGGCAATTTGCAGAGATTAAACAATATTCAGCTCACAAATTAAAATCAATAACTTATTTATAGGGCTGCTGATGCTCCCAGAACAAAACAGGCCTGCCAAGAGGCTGTGAAATTCCTGAATCAAATGTCATGTATCTCCAGCCCATCTACACAGTTGGCTGTCTGTGGCTGCAGATATAACACAACCCACCCAGCCATTCCATCACTTGATAATCACAGTACATAAATAAATATCATTCCTGAACCAAGCAGTGCTGGTGGTTGCTTTCAGATCTATACACTGCCTGGTTATTTCTCCCATATGTCATTGATAAATTTAATATTTTTCAGTGGGATTTTTCAGGAATCCATTTCTTTTCATGAAAGGGGGTTGGCCAGATGCTACACTGGGTTTTAAATTTTTGTGGATACTCAAAAGAGCAAATCACACTGTGATAAAGGGAGCATGACAGAAGATCGAAGCTCCATAATTATTTTATTCCTATTCCTTTCAGCAAACCACATTCATGTGACTTGACACCGAGTTAAGTCCCTAATTCATTATTTTGCATGTATTTCTGTTGACCATTCCTCTTCCTTGGGGTGTTTTGGCTCCAAGTGATCTTTGTTGGGTCACTGGCACCTCTGGGAGTCTTCACCACAAATCTGCTGGGGCTCTGTTCTCTGAAGGCAAATCATTCCATCAGAATTGTTTGGAACAATTTTGTCTCTGAGCTGTGACAGGAATACCTTGGAAAGGGGAGCTGTGTCTTCAGAGAAGCTGTTTCAAATAAGAATCATATGTTGAGGTGATGCTTTAGATGGGCTTGATGAGATTTTTATACCTGCAAAAAGCTCGTATTTCTTAAAGAAAGAAATCTATGCTTTTATTGGCCTGAAGAAGTGATAAGTGCTTGAGCATGCAGGCTGTTCTGGGATATAAAAGTCCGAGATTTTAAACTTTTTCTCTCTCTTTCAGTCTGGAACCCCTATAGCCAACACTTTCTGTGAGTTTTAGCTGAAGTAGATACATTTCCAGGTTCTCATGCATCAGTCTTTCATTCCTTTATCTCTGAATATATGGGATCTTTAGGTTCACATGTCTGTTCTGAGACTGGTAAAATAGAGTAATTTTCCCATCCTGTTATCTTCAGAGCCCTGCAGGTTTCTGCCCTGTCCTTTCCTCCCCTGTCTTGGAGCACTGGGCAGCCCTGGCACCCTCTCCTTTAGCAGCAGCAGGGCAGGGATGCAGAAATCTCCCTTCTCCTGCTGAGAAAATCAAGGGAGAGGGAATGGGAGGAGAGATGGAAATAGATGCGACACAAATTGTCATTTTGCAAAATGACTTTTTCCACGAGCACTGCTCTGAATGCACAGTGACACTGTACAGATGATTCTTGGCCTGTTAAATAACAGTTTTGCCCATATTTATTGCTCTCGAGCTGTGCCTGACAGCTTTATTGCATGCAGGCTGGCACATTATGAAAAGAAAAGTAAATAGGTCTGTGCAATCATGGCTGCAGTATTCCTGTTTAAGGGGAAAACAACTCTTTGGTTTTACATGTTTGAAAAGAGGAGACAGCTCTCCCTCAGTGTTTTATGGCAGCTCCCCCTCTCGCCTCCCCCTTCTACCTTAAACAGTCTGGGTTTGTTTTGCTTGTATAATTAGGCAATAGCAGCTGATTGGCTTGAAATCCATGGCATTATATCATCCTGAGCTGCCTCAAGTGATGGACAAGAGAGGCAACAGTCTGTTTATTTGCAAAGGCTCCAAACGGGCCTGCCTGAGCCATGCACACAGGGGAGTGCATTAGTGCAGCTTTTTTAGAATTCTTTGAGAGCAGATATACTGCTAAGGCACTTGAACTCTATTATGATGTCAAGCTTCTGCTATTTTCTATTATCCTTAGAAAGAAAGCAGAAGAAATCCCCTATATGGTTTCATGAAAGAGAATCCATCATTTGAGAATAATTGTGCCCACAGCCCTTAATGCACTGTCGAACCTATACAAATTAAAAGAACCATTATCAAAGTCAGTGCAGTATTTATACACTCAACCATCTCTTTGCTAAATAATTGCAATAATGGTGCACAGCAGCAGTGCTGAAAATGTGTTTTACTGTCATTTCCTTCCTGCAAGAAATGATACAGCTATCTTCTTCTATCAGCCAAGATTTGGATTTAATGACTTGCCCTCTTTCCTCCCAGCCTTCTCTGTCTGGTCAGTTAAGAGCTGCAACTCTTATTTCCCATATATCCCACCCTATTTTTGCCCTCAATTGCTTGCCATTATCTCCTGCTGGGAATATTTTCTGCATAAAGTTGCTTGGTGCAGCTGCAGTGTGAGGCACCCCAAGGATGGCTGTACGTGAGGATGCTAAAAAACCCAGGGAGGAAATATCCCACAGAGCCAGGAGTTTTTTTCACTGATTTAATTGAGACTTTGAGACTTCACTGGTTGCCTGTAAAGCTGTGCTTGCTAGTTCAACCATACACTTTCCAGCAAAGTAGTTTAAATTTTCTGCAGCAGCTCCTGTGGAATTAGAGTTGAATAATTCTATGAGTGCTGATTCAGATTAGAAATTAGAAAGAAATTCTTCCCTGTGAGGGTGCTGAGGCCCTGGCACAGGGTGCCCAGAGAAGCTGGGGCTGCTCCTGGATCCCTGGGAGTGTCCAAGGCCAGGTTAGACCTGGTCTAGTGGACAGGGCTTGGAGCTGGGTAATCTCCAAACCATTTTGTACTTCTATGACTCTGTGATATTTGCACAACAAGACATAAACTAATGTACCCACACCTTTGTTCACAGCCAGATCAATTCACCATGCTTGAAATCATTATCATACTTTTATCATACTTGAAAATATTTCCTTCTTTTTGAAGTGGAAAAGCAAAATGGACTTTTCTTAGTGCCTAAGCACTACCACAAATGTTTCAGTGACCCTGCAGCCTCCTCTTCAGTCCCTCTGTGGTTTGGTGACAGGGCATGAGGGTGTCCTGAGCTCTTACCAGCCCTGGTGACCCAGGAGGGGCAGCTCAGGCTCTCCTGGTGAGGATCCCCTGGTGCCTGCCAGGATCTGAACTCCAGGTGCTTCAGCCTCAGCTGAGCTGCTGGGAGGATGCATTTCCTCACCCTGACTCCCTGTTTTAATGTATGATTTAGGAACTAATGGGAGCTCGTCCCACTGGGTGAGATGGTCAAAGGTCTTGAAAGGTTGGGTGTAGGGAGGGATCAGTGCTGGACAGAAGGATCACAGGAACTTGTTTGCTTAAACACCTCTCCTGAAAAAACAGGAATCTCAGAATCTCTGCTGCTCAGAGAGACCCTGAGATGTGCTAGAAAATCTCTTTTCCCAGCCTGGCAGTTGAAGAAGGAGTCAGAACTCTTCTATCTTCATTCTTAAGGTTGTTTATTGTTTCTTATTGATAAAATTCTTTCTTTGACTTGCTGAGGTCTGTCTGGCAGGTCAGATGGAGGTACACTGGCCACCCTCAGGGCAGTGTTATCTTTTTATACTAAAAACTACGTGTACATTATTTACCATAACTTCCCAATACCTATCACCTATGTTAGACAGTGAGCTTCTACCTTAAACCAATCTAAAAGTGCCAGCAGCACCTGGAACATGGAGGCCAGGAAGAAGGAAGAAGGAAGAAGGACAGGGCACGGCCAAATTCCTCCATCCTCCATCTTGGGACCCCGAGCCCCCATTCTAAAAACCTCAAAAATCTGTTTTTCACCCCATGACAAACTAACTGTTATTCTACTTAAACTGTCTTGACTTGTAATTCTTCATATAAAGGTGGTAATTTGCTCCATGGGTCAAAATCCGAGGCACAGGGGTCTTGGGCTCTGTGCCAAGGTCTCTGAGCCCCTGGGCAGGGGCTCGAGTCTTCCAGGGCAGCCAGAGGAATTTCCTGGGTTCTGACACAGGAGAATTGAAAACTCCTGAAAACTCCTAAAATCTTCTTTCCTCCCTTTCATTCTCCTTGCTCTTCTATCTGTTGTGCAGCCACCCAGGAGCTGAAATGAGACAAAGAATGAAATGTGCATTTGAATGAAAATTTCTGGAGCCACTCAAGTGCCATGGGTCACTGTGGTTCCCACCTTCAAAGGCTGCTCAGGTCTCTGTTCAAAAGCAGTTTATTTGTCTCTCAGAAGATACTTTTAGCTCCAAATGAGGCAGCAGAGCTGTGCAGGCTGTGCTGGGAAGGGGCTGCAGGGCTCTGCTGGCTGCTGTGGCTCGGAGCAGGGACAGAGCTCTGATGGAGAGAGATGTGCAGGGAGATTAAATTTCCTTGGGAGAAGCTGTGCCTGGCCTGGCTGGGGCTCTCAGGCTCATTTTCATAAATACCAGATTTATTGTGACATTACAGTGAGTATTTTTCTCTTGCCTGAGATGGGGGAATGAACCAAGGAGCAGCACTTGGCTAAACAGGTTCTTTCCAGTCAGCTGTGTAAAAGGTGCCTGCCTTTTACACTTGTAAATATGAGAGAGAAAATGGTGTCATCAGCTTGTAATAAAGTATTCCAGTCTCAGATTGCCATCTGTCAATGATATTTTAGCTCATTTTCTTTCAGGGAAGAAAGGGAGCTTGTTTTCTTTAATCTCCTGATAAAATTCCAGTTATTTACAGCATTGGATTTTCCTAAAAAAAAAAGATTATGCCGCAGCCAAGGGAATTATTTGACCAAATAGGTTTTTTTGCCTTTGTTTCACTGCATTAGTTTATTTCAAAGGAGGAAAGAAGAGCTTAGCTGGTGCTTTGTGGAGGCTGCTAAAAGTTTTTTACTTGCCAGCTCTTCTGTCTCTGCAAAAAAAAAAAAAACCCAACAAACCCATGATACAGAATTATCAACCTCACACCCTTTAGAAGTTATAAAACCCAGACAACCCAGGACTGATTTTTTAAAAAAGTTAATTTTTACACCATATTTTCAGGCTTTTATTTGCTCTCTGCTTTGAGCCTCTGCTCATTGAAAATGCTCTATCATTGGGATGCCATCAGGATGGAAACTTTCTGAGGGCAAACAGAGCTTTGCCATCACCTCCAAGAACAGAGACTCCAAAGGAACCCCTGAGCAGGCACCAGCAATGCTCCCAGCTTTGGGAGAGATGCCAGGAGCAGGAGTGGAGAAAGGAAAAGCAGTCATGAGGAAGAAGAGGGATCCTGTTTTGCCTTCTGATGGTCAGGGATGTCTCAGCAAGCGACAAGGGGAGTGTGAGTAAATAAAACAATGTGGAGTGGGCACATTGCTGTCCATCATTGCCAAGCCCTTCTCAAGGAGGGTGATCCTCACCCCACACACACAACCTGCATTTAGCCAGCTGAGGCAGGAGCAGCAATTCAGCATTTTAATTAAACTCCAGGGACTCTGGTGAGATCAAATCCCATCTCCTGGAAGGAGGCAGGGAATGCACCTGGGGGCAGCCACGTGCAGCTACTGACGTGCAGATCTGAAAACAGGGAAACAGTTCCCACTGGAATTACTCTTTCCTAAATATTGCAGATTCCATTTACTAAAGCAGCTGGTGCTGGAAAGAACCTAAAGAATTGGCTCTAAAGCCCATTATTCTTTTCACTACCAGCTAATGAATTTTCCCTCTGCCCTTCTACATCAGTTTTCTTTTAGCAAGAGACTTTTTTTTTTTTCATATTACTTTCAGCTCTCTCTGGTGTAGGAGCTTTGATATCTCGTTAGTACAATCTGTAAATACGACTCTGCAGACATTGCTCAAGGGCACACTTTGACCCTGAGCACTCCAGCAGCTCCTGCTTTAGAAAATCCATCTCCAAAGAGCTGCTTAAAGCTGGGGCTGAGAGCTGGGGCTGCAGCAAAGAGTTAAATGTGAGAAGTGAGAAGTGGAATGTGATGGTGGCCAAGTTTATCCCTGTCACACACAGTTGTTTTGGCATAAAAATTCTCTATTATGTCAAAGTGTTGCCAACTCTTGCAGTTTTAATACGGTTCACACGTTATATTTGTTTGGGCTTTTTCCCTTAAAGTCCTGGTTCCTGGAGTTCTGCCAGCACAAGAAATTCAGCTTTTTCACCCCCTAAAAGTAAGTTTCTACTTCATGGTGAAGAACAAAGCCTTGAAAAGATGATTTAAATTCATTTCAACGACTCAGAAAAGCAGAAGATAAATAACTGAACACATATTATTTTTCTGAAAGATAATACCTCATGTTTTTGTGAGGGCTGACTTTTAAATACCAGTGGTTGGCAGCACTGTTGTTATAATTTATGACTAAGTTTGATTTTTTTTGGTTTTGTTGTTGTAATCAGTCATATCTGTGTCTACATGCTATATACATTCCAAAATAAATGCAGGTAACTCCCATGTTTGTGCTTCAGGGAGGGGTTTCTGTTTACCTGTGTAGAGAGCTGTATAGTTCATGGAATAATTAACATTGGAAAAGATCAATCACATCCAAACTTTGGCTAAGTTCTACAGTGTTCACTGAACCATATTGTGAAGTGCCACATCTGCTTGTTTTATGAACAATTCCAGAGACTGTGACTCCACCACTTCCCTGAGCAGCTTGTTCCAAATTTTCACCACTTTTTCACTGAAGAAATTGTTCCTAACATCCACCATGAGTGTCCCCTGATGCAGCTTGAGGCTTTTCCTCTTGTCCTATCACTTGGGAGAAAAGACAGATCCCCCATCTGGCTCCAACCTCCCTTCAGGTGATTGTAGAGGGCGATAAGGACCCCCTGAGCCTCCTTTTCTCCAGAGTAAACAACCCCAGTTCCCTCAACTGCTCCTCACAGCTCTTGTGCTCCATAAAATATCCAGATATATCCAGAGATCCAGTCCAGATACAATGTGACTTTCAGGAAGAGGAAAAAACCAGCACAACAGAGGTGCAGTTTTAATTTAATTTAAATTAATAATCACACTTACAGAGTGGTGTCTCTGTAAGTGAGTGGAAAAGATGGGAGACCCAGCAAACATCTTCCTCCTCCTCCCATCAAGCTGATCTATTTCACACTTGCCAAGGGGGTTTTTTTGGCCCTCCTCATACTAATTTAAAGATTTACCTCATTTGGAGTTGGGGATGTGCTCGTGCAGAAGGGATGCCACCTCTGGCACGACACCAAAGGCTGATGAGCAGCTCTGGAAAAAGCAGGCAGAGCTCCTCAGTCTGGCACTATAGGACATGAAATAACACAACGTGGACACGCAGCTCTCGCAAGGTAAAAAGAGAATTTTTAATTTCTGACTCCAACATTTATAGATTTCCAAAATCAGTGGATTGGAAGGTGACAGTGCCACCTTTCCAATGACACTGGACAAGCCAACAGTCTGTTGCAGACATCTTTCATGGAAAATTCTTTCTTAGGATTTTTCCTTGTGAGAAGCTGCAGTTTCAGCAACCAAAAGTAACCAATGGTTATCTGCTGCTGTGGAATGCAACAGGTAGACCCGTGATTGGTCTCCTGTGGATGTTTGGATTTCCTGAGCACTCATGGCAGAGCTGGCTCTTGCTCTCTGTCTGGGACACAGATCTCTGTTATTCATTCCTTTTCTATTCTTAGCTTAGCTAGCTTCTGAGGAAACCTTTTCCTTTCTATTTCTTTTTAGTATAGTCTTAATGTAACATATATCATAAAATAATAAATCAAGCCTTCTGATCCTGGAGTCAACATTCTTGTCTCTTCATCCTGAAAACCCTTGTGACCATGGTCACAAACAGTCCATCAAATTTCTCCTCCTCCAGAAAAGAATGCAAAACAATAATTATTTACAGAAAGTGTGTGAGAAAGTTGGTTACAAGAATGAAAACATCAGAAGGCTTAGAAAATCTTAAAAAACCAGGGTGACATCAGTCCCAACATCTACCTCCAGGACTGTGTGTTTTTACACTTTTTAAAGATTAAATAACCTTGTAAAGTCAGGTGTTGTGCTGAAGGAGGTGCCTCCATCATAAAAGATAAATCTTGACATCCTCTGTTCCAGGCCAGGTTGGGCAGGCAGGGATCCACCAGATCAGCCTGGTCTAGTGGAAGGTTCCCTGCTCGTGGCAGGGGGGTGGAATGAGATGAACTTGAAGATCCTTTCCCACCCAAACCAGGCTTGGATGCTGAGATTATAGGGTTGCAACAGCCCGAACTGCCCCAACCCACAGCAGCCATTCCAGAGGGATGGTGCTGCAGGGGTCTCTGGTTTGGGAAACCCTCCCTGCTCAGGCTCCACTCCCAGTGCCATCCTGGCTAAAAAGGCACCCAGACAGGAGTGTTGGTAGAAGAAAAATAGGATTCAGTCTTGGCTTTCCTTTTCTCAGCTTCTCTTTCGTTCATCCCTTTGTTCTTCCCTCCTCCCCATAAAAAATCCCAAACAAACCCATGTGTATCATAGACATATTCATTGACTGATGCTACTGCAAAGCAGGACATTCTATAATAAAATATATTTCAGAAAGTTGCATTCTGAGCAGGATGTTTGACACAGAGTCTCTTCCATGCTGAAAATACAGGATTTCCTGTGTGAGTGAATGTCTTGCTCAGTACAACACTTAGTGAGGGGCTTGATTTCAGCAAAGCCTTGGCATTGCAGCAAAAATCTACTCAGGAATCTGTTCAGTGAGCAAAATCTATTCAGGAAGCACAAGAAAATGTATAGAAATAGTAACATCTTACCCCCAAATATGCTGAACACTCAGGGCAAAGCAGCATTTACCTCACTGAGAACTTTCTGTGAGTGGCCACAGGGAGAATAAAATGGCCACACAAAGTCCCTTGGCCCAGGATATTTTGCCCTGCCCGTCCCAGCAGTCCCAGTTTCAGGTGGCACCAGGCTGGGAAATGGCTTTGAGGGTGTCCTACAGACCCACTCTGCAATTAGCCCTGGATGTATTTTCTAATCACACATCTTCCATTTTCAGGGCTCCTTCCTGAAGGCCAACTCCAATATTTGCCTGGTTTCAAATCTCCTGGGAGTGCCCCCTTTCCAACCCTGCTGGTACATGATCCATCAGCTCTCCACGTGCTCCTCAAACAGGGAGCTGGTCCAGTGCTAATAAACACCCTGCAAGGGCCACGAGAGGCTGGTGGAGTGCCTGCAGAAATAATATTGGAAATTTGATTTACAGTTTTCAGAGCCTCCTAAGGATTACGTCTTAAAATTAAGAAGGGAAAACTTATTTTTAACATCTTGGAGGATGAATAGAAGGCAGTGAGTGCTTGCTTTTGCTGCTTAACTTACACCTTTGCTCCTCTCTGTCTAAACATAGGCTTGGTACTTCATTATTTCAGCCTGGAAAATTCCTGAAGGTGGACTAGTGGAAAAATCTGGGGTAACATTTAGTTTAAGCTTTCAGACTGAAAAGTATTTGCATTGATTTAATCCTACACAATTAACCCACTTTCCACTGATGCTCTTCCTTTGTTTTGCTAAAACTCCGCAAATTTAACCTGTCTTTATGTAAAATTTGGGGCCAATAAAGAATTACTGCAATTAAGTAATTTCCTCCTTTTCCCATCAGAGGCATTTGTTTTTTGTTTCCTTTTTTTAAAGATTTATTTTCATGTAAACATCTCAATAAAAAAATGTTACATAATGTCAGTTCTGAAAGGTAAAAAAGAATTATGTTACCTTGTGTTTTAGTTCAGGAGACCCCCTTGCATGAACCAGAGCTGGTTCCCTACATTAAATACCCAGCTGGAAAATCAATGTACAGGCTGCAAAACATAAATATTTGCACTTGAGGTGTTTTCTATGAGGGTTTTATTTTTAAGAAATGTTAAAAATTTTAAGAGTCTTAAGGACTCTTGGTCTGCTGATGTTAAAAGCATAAAACCAGAGACTCAGGCCCTTTATTTGTCTGATAGGATCTCTAATACATGTGTGAATACTGAAGGTAAGTAACTGTGTCCAGCTCCATTCCAAGAGAAATTCATTGCTGCAGCAAAGGTTTTCCATCATGTTGCTGTGATTTGATAATTTCAGTGCTGCTGGTCAGGGAGTCTGAGGCAAAAGCTCAGAGAATTATCAGCTAATAGCTCCTGAAGGCCTGCAGCTGATATTAAACTTGAACTTTTATGAAACCGGATTTTCTGCTACAAAGAGGCAAAAAGCACATTAAATCTGGGCTAAATGAGAAAACATTTTTTCCTCTTTGCATGGGGAAAAGGTGATTCCCTGCTCCCACACTTGCCCTGGGCTAGCAGCAAGCAGAGTTTGGCCTGTCCAGGTTGCAGAGCTGGTGCTGCTGTGGCTGTTTAAAGGGAGGAGAGGGGGGACGTCTGTATTGGCTTCTTAACTGGTGGATGCAACCAGAGAATCCCAGAATTATTTGCATTGGAAAAAAACCTAAAAAGTGTCAGGACCCAGGACATCCCTCTGGCAGTCCAGGATGGCCAGGACCCTGCCAGGGGGCTCAGAGACCCTGGCACAGAGCCCAGAACATCTGTGGGTTTGATTATGACCTGTGGAGCAAATGACCAACCTTAGATGAAGATCAGCAAGCTGCAATAGTTTAGGTAGAATAATAGTGAATTTATCACAAGGTGAAAAAGTAGATTTTGGGGTTTTGGAATGGGGGTTCAGGAGGCAAGAGGGAGGGATCTGGGCATGTCCAGTCTTTCTCCTTCTTCTTCTTGGCCTCCATCTTCTGCTGGGATGGTGGCACTTTTGGATTGGTTTAGAGTAGAAGCTCACTGTCTAACACAGGTGATAGGTATTGGAAAGTAACTGTAAACATTGTACAGGTAGTTTTTAGTATAAAGACATAACCCTGCCCTGGGGGCAGGCAGAGTGCCTGGAACTGTCCTGCTGGATGGACCTCGGCTGGGCAGGAGAAAGAATTTTATAGATAAGATACAATAAACAACCTTGAGAGTGAGAAATGAAGAGCCCTGACTCCTTCTTCAAGCGCCGGGCTGGGAAAAGAGACTTTGCAATTTCTCTTGGGGTCACTCTGACAACCTAAAGATCCCGACAAAAAAGATCTTGTTCTACCCTTGCCATGGGCAGGGACACCTTTCACCATCCCAGGTTGCTCCAAGCCCTGTCCAACCTGGCCTGGGACACTTCCAGGGATCCAGGGGCAGCCACAGCTGCTCTGGGTGTTGGTGTCAGGGTGACTGAATAGAAAAAGTTTTGGAAAAAATGTGACAGCTACAAGTGCTGTGGGCCAGAGTTAAAATTAGTAATGGTGTACCCACAGTGGCTGAGGGGAAAAGAAGTTCTTGCAACACAGAGCCCTGATTCAAGGTTTGTGGATGTGAATGAGAGGTTTATCACTTCTTGCAGTAGGCTCAAGTGCAGAACTTGTAATAATAAACAATTTAATAAAGAAATCATAATTGGGCAAGCCTGAAGAAATAAAGGGTGTAAGGAAATATTCAAGAAGTAAAAAGCTGATGGTTTATAACCTGCACTGGCACATTCTTGCACTGAGCAGGCAGTGGGAACAGATACTCCAGTCACTGTCCTGTGGGGTACATGGAACCATGGGATGGTTTGGGTTGGAAGGGACCTTAAAGCTCATCCCATCCCACCCCAGCCATGGCAGGGACACCTCCCACTGTCCCAGGTGCTCCCAGCCCTGTCCAGCCTGGCCTTGGGCACTGCCAGGGATGCAGGGGCAGCCCCAGCTGCTCTGGGCACCCTGTGCCAGGGCCTGCCCACCCTCACAGGGAAGAATTTCCAGCTGTAAATCAAACCTAAATTTCACCTCTTTCAGTCTGAACTCATTCCCCTGTCCTGTCCCAGCAGCTCCTGGTGCAGGGTCCCTCTCCAGCCTCCTTGGAAGGCTGCTCTGAGCCCTCCACACAACCTTCTCTTCTCCAGGCTTGATATTGAGACAAAGTGACATTCTTGCTACCTTTTAGGCAAACCTGGATTTCTGAGAACGCACCCAAAACGAGGTGAGAAATAATAATGGATATTTTGACTGACCTTTTTTAATATATCTGTGCTATATGAAAAGCTGCTTCATGAAAGTATCCCACTGCAAACTCAATTACTTCAGTGCCACAGTTGTGTCAGCTGGCATTTTGTGCTCTCTTTGTGGCTGGCATGAGGAGAATAAATCACACCCCACACGAGCCTCTAATCACTCACATTTTCCAGAAGAGCTCCTAGCAAGCTAAATGAAGCATGGTGACCAGGATTTTAACCTGCAGGTAGGTGTTGGAATGAGAGAGTTTTAATGCAGAATGAACAAATCTGGACCAGCTGCTTGCAGAAACTCCACCTCATCCTGTCCTGTGGGGACTCCCAGGTCCTGAAAGTGGGGAGTGACCCTGAATTTGCAGTGTCCTGCTCCCAGGAGGCAAGGCTTCAAGGAGTAAATTTAGATGGCAAAGTGTGGGCATTCTGGCAGCAGGGTCAAAAAATAGGATAAAATATGAATATGAAATAAAATAGAAATAAAATAAAATACGGCTATAAAAGAAAGTATGAATAAAATAAAATATTAGTAGGAAATAAAATATTACATTACATTTATGAAATATGATTATTAAATATTATATGACATTACATTACATTATATTACATTACAAAATATGACATTACATTATATGACATTACATTATATCACATTATATGACATTACATTATATCACATTATATGACATTACATTATATGACATTACATTATATTACATTATATTACATTATATTACATTACATTATATCACATTACAAAATATTACATCACATTATATTACATTACAAAATATTACATCACATTATATTATATTACATTATATTACATTACATTATATTAATAAAATATGACTATTAAATAAAATATTATATAATAGTTCTAAATGATCATGTGTTTGTCGACTCTGTTCAAAATACAATTAAGAGCACAGTCAGGAAATCCCCACAGTGCCAGGGACCAAGAGGCATCTGAGGACTGGCAAACACCTGGTTTGTCAGACTCCAGAGCAGAGAAAGGAGGAGGAAACCTCACAGGTTTGTGCCCTCTGAAAGGTCTGTGTGAATAAAAAGGGAATTCTGTGAGTGAGGGCAAAGCTTTGTAGACAGAAGCAATGGCCTCTATTATCCATTTATGTCCCAATTAATGTGGTGGTGTAAAAAAGCCTGGTGAGAAATTAATTAAGCACAGAGGCCTTTAGAGTGAGATGATGCTTGAGGATGCAGCCCTTTCACAGGGTGTCCATTATCCCCCAGCATTTGGGATGTTTTCTGTCAGAAATCTCAGTTCACCAGAGCAGTTTGAGGGTTGCTGGTTGCAGCAATGTCATGGCACACCTCTCCTGTGGTTTCCAGTTAATCTCCTAATTGCTCCCAGTCTGAGCAGAGAAACCCAGAAGCTTTCAGTTGTGGTTAGAAAAAAGATTGGATTATATAAAGTACAAACTAGGCTCATATTTTTTCTTAATTGATAAGCTATTTTCTAAGTTTCTCTGATTGCTGTGAAAAAAACCCCAAAAACAAATAAAAAAGAAACAAATCCCCTTGCTGTCTTGCCTGTGCTTTTGAAGATGCCAGGTGGGATTATAGGGACCAGCTGGGCAGGGCTGGGACAGGCACTTTGCAGGGTGCAGAGAGGGAATTGGATTCAGGTGAGAGCAGGAGCCAGGTGTTTGTAATTATGGAAACAATAAATTCCCAGGGAGGGGCAGGAACTGTGGCCATTTTATTGTAGGAGCTTTGGGAGGAGGATTTACCTGGCTGGGCAGGGGAAGCTGGTGAGGAAATACCTAAAATTTTTTAAAATTCTGGGTTTAGCTTGATATTTTATGCTTTTTCTGTTGTAGAATAGTTAATTAGTCTGGCTTCCATCCTGCTGGAACCTGACTCTTTCAGCTCAAAAGCTGCTTTAGTTTTTTTGTGATGCCCTGCTCCTAGGGAGAGGTGTAGGCAAGTTTGCCTCAAAACCATGAGGATTCCTGATCCTGTGTAGCCCCTTCCTACCTTTGGTACAGGCTTGTGGGCATGTACCTGGTGGTATTTGCCCTTCTATACTTTGAATTTTATCAAAAGGAAAGAGTGCTGGAAGGAAATTAAGTGTAATTTAACTTTACTCTAGGTCAGCTTGGTTAATTAAAGAGAAAATCCAGCCTGCAGCAGAGTCCAGTGGGGTCTAAAGCACAGAGAACAAGGTAAGGATTATATTTAAAAATAGCATCTTTTGATTATCACAGGGTTCCTGTTGTTAAGTGAAATCCTTTTGTCTACCTCCCCAAATCAATCCTGCCATTTTCTGGGGGGTTTGGATGGGGCAGGGGGTGCTTCCCTGCCTGCCTGCTTGGGTGGTGCTGGGTGGGATTTGGGGTTTTTCCTGTGGGCTGCTCTTAGGGCAGAGGGAACCCCTTGGACCAAGGGAGGTGATGCCCTGCACAGGGTGGGTTGAGGAATGTGTGAGATGGGGGTCAAAAAGGGCTTTTCCAGGAGATGTGGGGGCTGTGTAGGGTTGGCAGCAACACAGGAACTTTTTAACCTTAATTTTTCATGGGAAGGGGTTGGAACTGGCTGATCTTTAAGGTCCCACCCAAACCATTCTGAGGTGTTCTGATAAAAGCAAAGCTGTGAAGACCTTGGGTGTGGGGGGAGGAAGGTAGGAAAAGGCCTCTTTCAAAATCTCCTCTTAGCTCTGCTTTGTTTCCTCTCTTTTACATTTGTGTCTGTGTAGTGTTTGCTCAAAGAAAAAGTGTTGTTTTTCTCTTATATTTCAATTCTCTCAGGGGATCTAGGTGCATCTACCTGAAAGCTGTGCCTCACCACAAATCCTACCATGTCTGTTTTGTTGGGAAGGTGATTCTGAGCCTTGTTAGTCATGATAAAACAGAGAGTTGGTTAAAAAAAATACAAAAATATCGAAGTTATCCTTTGAACTCATGTTTTGACTTGAGGGATTTTTTCTTCCTTCTAAGCCTGCTTGCTGGTTTTTTTCCTTCATTTCTGATGATCTTTCTAGTAATGAGAATGCAAGTTATTCCAAAGGGTTTATAAAGGTTGACAGTGAATTATTATTGGTCCGTTGGGTGTTTAAATTGCAAATATTATACTCAAAATCAAGCTTTAGAAGCAAGCTCTTCCTGAAAGATTTATGGCTACAGTCACAGAGGGTGTGATAAATTTAACATGGCATACAAAGCTGTACCAGTCATGGCTTTCCTTACTGGATTCCTGCTTGCATTGGATGTGATAGCTGCTCCCTGTTCTTGAGTGCTCAGGCAATGTGTGAGTGCATGACCCTGGCAGGAAAAGCCTTTGGGATGCTGTGGAAATCATCACCTGATATAGGAAGAGAGGAATATGCTGTTTGTGTGTCTGGGGCTCTGCTGGTGGCAGCAGCTCTCCTCTGTGCCCATGGGAAGAGAAGAAAGGGATGAAGTCAGCAGTGAGTTCCAACCCTGAGAAATCAGCAAGGTTGGAAAAGACATCCAGGCTCATAAAGTCCAACCTCTTAATGGTGCCCTTCACATGTGCTCCCAGTTACACTTATGGCAGCAGAACCAGAGAAAAAACTAAACCCACCTCCCACTAATGCAAGCTCCCTTATCAGCTGTGTGCATGGCAGTTTATTTTTCCTACAAACTGCTGTGCTTTTGGGGTGTTTTCTTCAGGGGTTGGTTGAATTTGTTAAATGTTCCTCACCTGGAATTCATTGCTCATTGTAATTTTCTTGATGCTGTGGTGGCAGGGGCTGATTTGCTGCAGGTGAAACTCTTTCCACACCCCCTCCTGAACCTCCTCAAATCCCACCTACCCTGAGTCAGTTGCTCGGCAGAGTTACATTTCTTGTGTTCCATTATTCATACAGACCAAAAGTAATCAAAGCTACCTTTCCATCCCTTTGGTTTTGTGCATTGTGAGGAGTCATTTGCAGCACATCTCTGATGCTCTGCTCTTCTCTGAAATAATTAGGAGATTATTTTGGTCAATATGACTGAATGATGATTTAGTGCTTTTCAATGGAGAGCTGCGTTAGTGACTCTTTAAGGATTAGAGGCTTAATGAAATGCACACATCAGGGTGGTGATTTAATCTTTTTCTCATAAAAATCTTCACAACAAGATAATAAACCATAAGAATAAAAATCATTTTGACAAACCTGTCTAGCTTCCAGGCTGTGAAAAGTCTGAGTTAATTACCTGTGGGCCCTTTCTGTTATACTGAGGATTATTGAAAGGGCATCTTCCAGGAAAGGTGTAAAGTTCCCAGGTAGACAATTGCAGTTCAAGGCTGGGAATGGAGGGCAGGAAATCTCCCTTCCTTACCAAGGCATGGATCCTCAAATGTTTCCTTGTGTGTGTTTGCCAACAAGTGATTTTAAATTTTCCAGCGTTTAATTTCAAGGGAAATCCTCAAATGTTGTACTAGAAGGAGTCTCTTTATGAATGAAGTAGCTTTTTAAAATTTAACAGGACAGCTGCTCATAGCAACTAGTCTGGACTGGCAACTCTTGTTCTTTGAGACAGTTTTGTCTCATTTGTTGGTCAAAATTTCTCTCTCTGGGTTATCAAACTGAGCTTCTCCAAGGCTGGCAGAGCAGTGGAAGGAATGGAAGGTTGGAATTTGGCAGCTGCCCAATGGCCTGGGTGGAAGGTTTGGTGTCTCAGTCCAGCTTGCAGCAGAAAGAGGTTTTTTTTTTGTCCTGGACATGTATTTTTCTCTTTGTGCCTGTACTGGGAGCCCTTTTTTCTTCTCCCTCTCAGGTGGGGGACACAGCTAAATGATGGAGAACATCCCTCTTGGAAGGAATCAAGTCCTGAATTGTGCTGGAGGAGGAATTTCCAACACACACAAAATAAGAAATAACTATAGAATTACTCATTTATGACTTGAAAAAAGTTTCTGAACTCGGGCAGGAGCTCCTGTGCTGATCTATTGCAAGCTGTGCTGTCCCACTCCTGGTTTTCCCCCTTCTCCCTCATCCCCTCTTTTATTTGGTGTAGAGGGAGTTAGGTGCTGTTAGAGCTGGTCTCCCATTTCCCTAAGAAATGACAGCAGCTCCCCAGGATGTCCTTCAGACAAGGTAAGGAAATGGCTGGAGACACTGCAGCCATGGGTTACACCTGGGTTTGGAAGCATAGAAGAAAAAGATATTCTAGTAGAAAGGGTAGCAAACTGGAATTTAAATACAAGAAACTTTGGATTTCTTAGAAATAGACTTGGAAAAAAAAAGAGGAATAGGAAAATAGTTGAGTTTTTTCCCTCATTCAACAATGTCCTGTGCTTTTCATATTCTCTATTCTTTCCTCTGAGAGTTCTTTGAGAGCCAATGAATTGCATTGTAAATGGTTACCAAGTGGAAAGTGCCCCTTAAATGGGAAGATTTTTGCCAGAAGTAATACAGCCCAATGGTTTATGGTGAGCACAGGAAGTTTCTATAATTCCATCTCTTTTTTGTCTATCTCTTGTTCTCCCCTTCCCCAGCTCTAAAATTTTGGGGTGGCACAGGGAGCAGCATCTCCTTTGTTAGATTTAAATAACTGCTCAGGGAGGAACAGAACCTGCATAGGGGAAATCTCATTTATCAGTGGCACTGCTTCTAAACTTGGACTTGTAAGACAGATGTGAGGAGGATGAACAAGACTCCAGGGAGGTTGAAATGTATTTTCTTAGGGATAATGGCAAGTCTTCCTAGAGAACTCTCTCTTGTTTCTGTAGACTGCATGCCCTCAAGCTGCTATCCTGACACCTCTCTCCATATTTCTGCCTTCCTGGTAATCAAAGCTGAAATGAGTCTCAGAATTACTACATTTAAATGAACTGCTTGCTGGTACTGTGATTCAAGGATGATTTTTTTTAAAAAATAGTAATTTTGAGGTTGAAGTCTATTCTGGGTTGGAGTGTAATACAGAATAATCTGCTGGCTATCCAAGCAAATTCTTGTTCATTATTTAAACATTTACTTGGCTTTGATACTGTGGCTAAAACCAAGATAATCAGGTTTTGAAAAGGCAAATAATAATAATCTGATTTAGAAAAGGCAAAATATTTTTTGGTATCATTTGAAAGTAGACAGAACATGAATAAACCTCTTTTATCAGGGATCTGTACCAAAGCAAAAAAACTCAGGAGCTGTTTTTCAACTCTGCTGCCATAAAAAGCAAATGCCACTGCTTGTTTAATGTTTTCTTACTAATGAACCCAAATGTTGTGACCTGGGTCTGTGAATGTGCTTGATTTGTAATCAACCTCATCTGACAAGCTGTACTGCTGCCTTTTTTTGTTGTTTATTTTTGAGGGGATGGGATGCTTGAAATGGTTCTTTTCATCTTTGAGATGTTCCCAGCAACTGTGTGTGCTCTGCTAACGAGCCAGGCTGCCCCTGGCTCTGTGTGTGCTCACTGCCAGCCTGGTGGATGGAGTTCAGCAGCCACCTCCAAACAGTGCTCTGAGCCCAAATCCGTGCCCAAATCCCTTGGGTGGGAATTGAAGGGTTGCATGGATGGGGTCTGATGAATAGGCAGGATGGCAAGGATGCTGCAGTGATTCCATGTGGTCTGGGATGGGTAGGGAGGAGTGTGGTGTTTTCTGAGACCCCCATCGAGGGGAGGAATGAATGAATCTGGCTCCATTTTCTTAGAAGGCTAATTTATTATTCTATATTATAGCATAGTGTTATATATTTATTGTTATAGCATAGTGTTATATATTTATTGTTATAGCATAGTGTTATATATTTATTGTTATAGCATAGTGTTATATATTTATTGTTATAGCATAGTGTTATATATTTATTGTTATAGCATAGTGTTATATATTTATTGTTATAGCATAGTGTTATATATTTATTGTTATAGCATAGTGTTATATATTTATTGTTATAGCATAGTGTTACATATTTATTGTTATAGTATAGTAACTATATTAAAGAATAGAGAAAGGATACAGACAGAAGGCTAAAAGTTACTAATGAGAACTTGTGACTCTCTCTCCAGAGTCTGACACAGCCTGACTGTCATTGGCCAATAAGTAAAAACAATTCACCTCTTGGATAAACCATCTCCAACCACATTCCAAAGCAGCAAAACACAGGAGAAGCAAATCAGATATTGTTTTCCTTTTCTCTGAGGCTTCTCAGCTTTCCAGGAGAGAAATCCTGGGCCAAGAGATTTTTCAGAAAATATGACTGTGACAGAGGAGAGGAAAAGGGATTATGGTATTTTTTACATTTGTGGTATGATCAATAGCCAATGAGGCTGCTGGTAATGAGGAAAACCCAGCCATGGGAAAGTCCTGATCTCAGTGTGGGCTGGTTACCAGGAGTAGGTAATCACCTGCTGCTTTAGTCTCAGGTTGCTGGGGATGGAAATAATGACAAACAGAAATGAGCTTTTCCTCAGTATGTCTGGCAATAAAAGCTGTTCCCTCTTCAGAAGTGCAGCAACCTCAGACATCAGGAGATGAAAGTGCAGGCCTGTGAAGGACCTTGAGAGCAGTGCCTGCCTGACAGGCTGCACTGGGGGATGTTTCAAGTTTGGTTTCAGGTGAGCAGGCAAGGGGAGACTGAAGCTCTGTGTGCAGGGGAACTTATTTAAAGAGCAGCAGCACAAATCTAATTATGGGGGGAGCTGCAGGATAGACCCATCTGTGGCATTAATAATGAAAATTCAGAGGTGATTGCTGGCAGAAAGCAACTTTGTGCCACAAGAACTGAAGAAATTCAAAGCAGCAGAAGCAAAAAAGTCTTGAGCAAGGCTTATGAATAGACAGAATTTAATAAGCTAAAAGTGCCCCTTAAAAGGTGCTCGAGTTCCTAAGGGGAGTTTGTGGTGTCATAAGATTTTAGTGATCATTTCCCACCAACCTGTGAAGCTGTAAGAGGCCCAGTGCTATAAATACCTCCAAATTGGACACTTGTAAAAGCCAAAACTTTGCATTTTCAAATTAATGCAAATAAGCTGGAAGTGAAAAGAAAACAAAGCAGGTTGCCTTGGAAGCAGGTGGACTCCTGTGAAGGGGGAGTTATAAAGGGTTGATATGGGGACTTCCCTTGTTGAAATGAGGCAATGCACTTTGAGGGCTGCAGAGCAGAGCTCAACACCCTGGTGAGTGCAGGGCTGTGTGTGCCAGCAAAGGATAAACCACAGCTGGTCCCTGCGGAGAGGATTTAGCAATGACAAAAGAAACAAATTGCTGAGTCTGATGGTCCTGGGCCAAAGACAAAGTCTGGTGACGAGAAACTAAAACTGCTGTTGGGGAAAGCTTTACAAACAGGTTGCAGCCAAATGCCAGGGCTTTAGGAACCCTTGACTTCCAGCCAGGCATTTATAAAGGAAGTTTGCTGCATTTAAGAACCTCTTCATGGCTAAGATACAGATCCACAGGGGGGTTTCAAGGTAAAATCCTAGAAAGGAGAAGTATTCCATGTCTGCAGAGAATGCTGAGAGTTGAGGATGTCTGAAATTGAGGACAGTGTCTTAGCAGAAGAGTTTGCTGAATTAGTGATTGGTAGATCATTTGCTGATGGATGATTGATAGATATGGCTTGGCATGTAGGGATGTGGAGGAATGTGCCCCCTGTTGATGGAGGGACTAAATTATTTTGTCTGCTTAAAAAGGTATAAAAAGCCCAGAAGTTTCTCTCCCAATTTAGTACAAAGACACCTCTTAGGATCTTTGGGACTTCACCTCAGACCTGAGGCTGCCAATTGGACAGAGGCCAAGAGGTCCCACCTAGGTAATTCACTAGAAAAAGAAGAGAACAAAGGAAATAATGGCTTTTGTGGGGTGTTTTTGCAGGAGCAAGAACCCCTTGCCCCTGGCTTCGTTTTTCTCTGTAAGAGCTTTGTTATTTTGCCTTGTAATAAACCTTTTTCTGTTTCCAACACTACCACAGAAGCCATCCTGCTAGCTTTATGCTATTTGGGGTAGCTGGGCTATGTGATAGGTTCTCTGAGAGCTCACAAGATCTGGCTTGAGGAGAAACCTATCAGGGATGGCAAAACTATGAATGAATTCTTCATCTGAGGTGGTTCCTGTGCTCTGCACAGACGTGACTTGCTGTTTGTGCTGTGCATTAGTGTCTGTGTGGCTGCAGGAAGGATCTGATGGTCAGATGAACACCTCCCAAGTGAACAGCAGGACAGACATAATGAAGGTTAAATGCTATAAACAAGGTGGCTTTTCCTAGGGGAAGCCTGGCTTTTTCTGAGATGAGCAAAATTTGTTGTAAGACACATTTTTGTGGTGAGGATTGACAGGCTTTCCATACTGCAGGAAACAAACCTGAACACTTGTCAGTGCTGGAAAAGGTGTTTCAAAGCATGTTTTTGCTGCCTCTTTTCCTCCTGGAGCCAGCTGTGAGATGTTGGAGATGGGGAAGGATATGTTTGGTAAGGAAATGATGGGTAGTGGATGTTACCCAGAGTGTCCTACAGGTTTGTCAGGCACAGCTGTGCTGTTATTGCAGATTTCTGCTCCATTTTCAACGTGTTCAGCACCCACTGCCTGCTGGGTGGTGCCTCATGTTGAACAAAGAGGATTTGCCCAAAATTTGAAGTTTTTAAGGTCCCTGGAACTGTTGGAGCAGTTTTTGTCAGCATCATAATGATGCTAACGAAGATCTCAGGTGAAGCAGCTTCCTTTTTCTCCCAGAAAGTGAAATTTATTGGCAAACAGTCAACTTGCTGCATATCCATCAAGGTCAGTCCCCACAGAGGAACAGGCTGTCTCCTTGCTCTCACAATAAACACTTTTTTCTTTTGTTTTAATTTATATGCCAGTAATACTCATCTGGAAAGCTATTTCTTTTTCTATCAGAAATTGTGCAGATAACAAAGAACAGCTTCAACAACTTCATTTCTTAAAAAGCCTAAAATGCATGAAAAAACAAAGCTGTTTTTTTTTAATTAAAAGAAAACAAACACGAAAATGAAAATGGAAGAATCAAATGGCCTGTGAAATTAAATAAACGAGAGGAAGGTTGGAGAGGAGGAGGTGCCTGACCAAAGAACACAACCACCCTGGCACATCTCAATGTTTTTAATGTGGTACAGAGTTGCCACAAATAACTTGGAGGAGGTGTCATTGGGGTTTTTCTGTCACCCATCCCTTGAAAGAGAGTTGTACTGAGAAGTTTTGTGATATTTGGGAAGGGCACTGACCCTTCACACGTGGCTTTGATATGGAGAAGGCTTTTTCCTGTGCATTCCCTTCCTTTGGCACAATGACTGAAAAAGTTTTGTGCATTGATTGATTTCTCTGCTCTGAGATATTGATTTGGGTTGTGGAAAATGGTCAAATAAAATCAAGTAGTGTTTGGTGGAGACTGAAACCCATCTTTTCCAGGCTCTTAGTGATTAGATCACACTGGGCTTTTTTTCTTTGCACATCCTGCTCAGGCTGGCACTAAAAGCCCTTGTGGCAGTTTGGCTGCAAGACCTCAATAAATAGCAGTTGTGTTTCTGAAAGGCTTTAAAACAAACAAAAATCTTCCTGTTCAACAAATAAGGTGACCTCACCCTTTGTTCATCCCACCCCTAACAGGTGAGACTGACATTTTTCAGGCAAATTTAACTCAGTGTCCCAGATATTAATGGCTGTGAATTCATTTTTCTCTCCTTCTACCAAAAAACTCCTCAAACCAACAACAAAAAAATCCCTCCCACCCTGAACAAAAAAATCTCCTAAAAAAGGACATTACTCCCCCCCAAGAAACCCCTTGTCCTTTAATTTTAGCTGTGAAGCTGGTTACTGTCATCACTGGAGATCAGAATTTTGATAAGAATTGCTGACCAGCCAGATGAATGGTATTAATGCCTTTCAGTTTATTAAATTGAATTTCCAACTTGAAAGAATTCCACAAAACCTGAAGAAGTCAAACTGAAACTGAAACCCTGCTCAGCCTGACAGAGGGGAAATTTAGATTGGATACACAGAAGGGGAATTGCTCCCTGTGAGGATGGGCAGGCCCTGGCACAGGGTGCCCAGAGCAGCTGTGGCTGCCCCCGGATCCCTGGCGGTGCCCAAGGCCAGGCTGGAGCACCCTGGGGCAGGGAAAGGTGTCCCTGCCCATGGCAGGGGGTGGAATGGGATGAGCTTTAAAGTTCCTTCCAACCCAAACCATCCCATGGTTCTGTGATTCTGTCTCTGGGTACCTCTGAGAACTGCGTTTTAAAGTCAGTGTGGCAAAATTTTCTTGCCCAGCGACGTGGACATAAAACCCCTCCTGATACACAAAGAGCCTTTTTGGAACCAACTTCTGGGGTCTGTGAGTGCCAAGAAAAACTGGGCAGTGACAGAGGGAAGGCTGGCAGCCCCAGGTGATGCATGGCCAGGCACTTGGGGTTTGTCTGCAGAGAGCACCAGGTGAGGGCTTGTTGGGGAAGATGGAACAGGAAAGCCTTATCAATATGATTGCCTGGCAAAAGATTTTGAGAATATGGAAACTATAAGTGAGATTGAAATGAAAGCAAGCTTTGAGATCCCTCAGTTACTGAACAACTGGAAAACAATGGTGTGTCCAGCTGAAGGTGATCCCCTTTTGATGGAACAACACCCTCTGCTTGCAGACAGGCCCAAGGGTCAGAACAGACCCCACTGGCTGGGCAGAAGGGGCCCAAAGAGGAGTTTTTAGGGTTTAAAATGTAACACAGGATGGTAATGTAATGATTCTTATAGGCTGTATGTAAATGCTGTAGGATTTGTATCTTGTACTAGATTGGCTAGTGAGAATCAGAATATTCAACACAGAAGAAGATTTAGGGTATTGTAACGGGAACCTCGCACTCTTATCCTCTCTTTTTCTCTCTCTCATCCTCTTTACCACACTCTTGCTCTCTCTCTTTCCCTCTCTCCCTCTTTGGGGCCTGCTCTGAGCTGTGTTTGGCAGCTCCCAGCAGGGCCCTGCCCCCAGGCCCTTTGCAATAACCCCAAGTTCCAGCCCTGGCTGCAGAGATCTCTCGTGTCCGTCTGTCCTGCCCGTCCTACCCCTGACACTCCTACAAGGGGTGAAGCAGCACTTGGCTCCTGAAGGGCCCTGCAGGACAAGGGAAAAATGGGGAATAATGGGAAAATGTTTTTATCTGGTGGTCAAAGCACTGAGAGGAGCAAGAGCTCACACTGGAGGACTCTTTTGTCTCTGAGGGATGGAGGGAAGGTTTAAATGACTTTGTTTGCTGATGGCAGCTGTGCCCTCTGTGCTGGGGGCCACTTCCTCAGGGCAGAACACACAGAGTGAATAAACATTTAGTGTATTCACACAGCCCTTGAGCTCTGCCCTTCCCTCCTCGAGCATTTGGAGTGCCTGTGACCCCCTAATGCTGCTCCACAGGAGCCTTGGGCAGTGAGTGCTCTTACCCTGGTGGCACCTGATGGCTGCAGGTGATGCTCCTGCCACTCCAATCCCATTTATTTTGTGCCTGCCCACTTGGAGCAAGGAGTTTCAGTCATTTTATCAGACATGAGTGGTTCTGCTGCTGCACTGTCAGCTCAGTGACTCCAGCTCTGCTCCTTCCTTGCTTCAATGTAAGAGAACATCTTCAGGGGATTAAAGATTTATTACAGGACCAGTTGATTTGGCTCTCACTATAACATTAAATGCTCTTATTCTGTGTTCTGTGAAATAATTTGTTTCCTTTTGTTGTCTGCTAAAAGTATTTCAACAACTTGGCAGAAGAATAAACAGACACGACTTCAAAATAACTCAAAGTAGCAAGAATTTTTTTTAAATTAAGAGGAGCAAACAGGCATGGGGGAAGCTTATTATTTAACACTTTGCTGCAATGATGAATTGCCTGGTTCTGATGTTTTTATTGCTGTTCATGTGACATCAGCTTGCTTCCTGAACTCCTCAGGTGAAAGAAAAATGAGGGTTTCTTGTGAGTCACATTGTAATCTCTGCTTCATGTAATATAAACAACTTTGGTCAATGTATTAGCATAGAAAAAATGAATAGATTTAAAGCAAGGCTATGTTTAATTTGGAAGTTTTAGTCCTGAATGTTTCTCTGTGGAGCAGAGCAATTTCTCTCTCAGTTGTGAGCATGAATGTCAGTGTGCAACACGTGGTGCTGCCTCCATTCTGTCAGAAAACAATTGTTTTATTCAGCACTGCTGTAGGAATGCTTGGATTTCTCTGGGTAAAAGGTGGTGGGATGCAGATGCAATCCAAATAGGGAATTCTTGCTAAATGTGGTCGTTTAGCTTTGTCCTCACAACAGGAAAACCGCTAGCACTGTCCTTGGTGCTTCAATCACTGTTCAGATCCAAGGAGCTCGTGGGAAGAGAAGCAGGAGTTATCACATCAGACAGAAATATACATCAGAGAAATATCAGCACTGGGGAGAAACCCCTGGTGAGCTGTTGGACTGGATGGGCTGGAAAAAGAGTTGTGTGTTTACCTCTTATGCCCCATCAAGGCAAAAAGGAGCACAGGAATAACAATGTTCAACTGGTTATTCCCATCTCCAAACGTCCCCTTATAAAAATGCTGTCTCTGAACAGCCATAAATGCTGAGATTTTTCCTGGGTAGTTGGTTCTGCTCTGGCTCCCTATGGCTGCACTTTGATCTGCTCCTGGATCAGGTGTGGTGTATTAGGAGGCAACTTCCCAGCCCTGATTCTTCAGGGTTACCTTTCTGTGCTTTGTTTTACTGATTTTTTTTTTTTTTTTAAGTCTGCAGGAGCAGAACTTGAATATTGTCACAGCAGTTTGTGGGTGAGCTAAACCATATTTGCAGAGCATGCTCTGAGGATTTTTTTTCAACTTAATTATTTAAAAAAAATATTTATTAGCACAGCTTCCCTAAGGCAGAATGCAAGGCAGATGAGTTACTTCATGTGTGGATTAAGGTACCTTGGCAGCTACAGGTTTGGCAGGAGCTCCTCACTACATTTTGGCACCTGCTGCTACTTTGCACTTCTGGTGTGTGAGGTGCAGGGACTGCATGAGAAAATCCTGTGGTAAATGCAGTGATGTGCTCTGGGGTGCCTTGTGACTGTATCTGATAACCCATTTTCTCCTGGATCCTTTGCTTCACCCCAGGCTGTGGAATTCAATGGATTGATGGGTGCCAACAGACTGGGCTGCAGGTCTGTCCATACCTGTGCTGAAAAAATGGGGCAGGTAGAAAACATCAGAAAATCCAGCTGGGAGAGCACTAAATAAGCCATGTGAGTGCCTCGGGTAGGGCTTTTGAGATAGATAAAGCTGTACTTTGTGCAAGTATCTCTTGGTGTATTTTCTCATTGTAGGGCTCCTCTAAGTATTGCTAAAGTGCTGTTTCCCTGCTATAAATTTCTGGAGTGAAAACCAGAGAAGCAGGCAGAGCCACCTCTCCAAGAGACCCTGTAATTACATTTTTGACGACTCAAGGCTGGTGTTTGTCTTTTTTTGTTTGATGCTGGCAGGAGCTGTGTAGCAAAAAGCCTTTTGAAGTTAATACCTAATTAAGATGGATGGGGAAGGTCACAGCCCCTGGTAGTGCTGCTGGTTCAGGCTGTTGGCTGCCTCAGGAAGGCATCAGCAGGGAGATTTACTGGGAGCCATTCTGTGCATCCAGGTTGGGAGATGTTATTTAAAAATCAGTGGGTAAACAGGAGTTCTGCACGCAGACAGAGAGGGAATTTTGTCAGGTGGGGGAACCAAGGTACTTAACTCACTTTGCTGTCAGAACATCCTTGGTTCTCCTCTGATTGAACACAATGGGAGAGGGGTTTCACTCACATGGAGGAACTGGAAGTGTTGGGGCTCCAGTCCCTGAGGTGGGATGTTTTCACTGTCATATTTTCTGAAAAATCCCTTTGCCAGGATTTCTTCTCCTGGGAAGATGAGAGGAGCCTCAGCTTCTCCACATTTTCCTGCTTTGAAATGTGATTTGGAGATAGTTTATCCAAACATGTGAATTGTTTTTAATTAATGGCCAATCACAGCCAGCTGTGTTGAACTCTGAGGAGTCAGCCATGAGTTTTCATGATCATTCTTGTTAAGCTTTCTGATGTGTTCTTTCTCTTTTCTTTAGTATAGTTTTAGTGTAACATTTCTTTTAATATAATATCATACAATAATAAATCAGCCTTCCGAGAGCATGGAGTCAAATTCTCATCTCTCACCTCATCCTGCAGAGCTCACAACACCACAGGATGCGGCTGCACCCAGGGTTTGGTGTCAGGCTGGAAATGGAGCTTTGGCTGCTGTGTGATCTGCAGCACTGCTGGGCCTTGTGGCAGTGCCACACTGCACCCAAGTTCAGGATGTGAGCACCAAAATGAGGATTTGGGACATGTCCTTAAGCGTGTTCCCAATTCTGAGCTGAAGCTGGTGTTTCAATGTGGGAGCACACAGTGAAAAACCAAATGAAACCCAAAAAGAAAACGAACCTCAGACCCCATTGCACAGGGAAAAGGGAAACAAGGCCAAGTTTGGATGACACTAAACTAGCTCACACTTTTCACAGCCCAGCTCTGTTCATTGTGCACTGCAGATTTGGGACTCAGAGAGATGCTGAGATGATTTGATCTGTTTTACAATAACAACAAGTGAACAAGCCAGGCAGGCCATTTCCTAAAGGGGAGACGTGTTTTGTGTGACTAAAGCAGACACAGCCTAATGAGTGCCTGAGTTAAGGCAATGCCCACTGCTGCTAGAGTGGATGTAGAAAAGCAAATTAAAATGTAGCCTGTTTAAGTCTGCTGTGAGCACCTCTGAGTTTTGGAGAACAAAAGTATACCCAGCCTTCTTTCTGATTGAGTCCCAGCTTGGTTATGTTTGCAGCCTTGCTGCTCTTTATTTGCTGCCTCTGCTCAGCCAGCTGAAGGCTTTTCCAGCCTCAGATGAGGTGTTGTTGCTAAATTACAGAAATCTGGCCTGATGGTGGAAAGCTAGAAGGAGGTGGTGCTGTTAGGTAAGCCATAATTTAGTGTATTCACTCAGGCCTCAGTAAATGTTTTGCCCCACTTGAAAATTCAGGATGTCTGGTGAGAAAAGACTGTTGGATAATAACAATACAGAAACTAGCTTCATCCTGGATAATTTCTGCCAGCTGGAAATGAGGCCTTGCTGAAGAATAAAAGCACTTTTCAGCAGAGCTCTGCTAACCCAGATTCAAGCCCCTTTTGCACAGGGTGGCTTGGTCATGGCAGAGGGATGGGAGGCATATCTAGGTCTGGTGGTGGGTGGGGTGGCACGTTAGATCAGAGAGAAAGCCCCCAAACTTCTCCACAGAGCTCCATTTGTTCCAGCCCCAGCCTTATTTCTTCATGTCAGTTTGTTATTGCTGCCTCCTACACGTTCCTTAGCACATTGGCCCTGCCATGGTCTCTCCTGCTGCTTCACTGAGTTGGGAAAATATCTCTTGTGCCTGCAGAGTATGAGGTTGAACAGGGGGGCTTTGGAGGTGTGTTTATAAGAGATGACTGGTTTAACTGTGTGGAGATTATAATTGGGCTTTATACCTGCTCAGATAGCTCAGAATGGGTGTTTTCTGCATTGATAATTTCAATTAAATTTACTTTGTCCCATTGTCCAAGGAAATGGTTACCACAGCAAAAAGGCAAGATTTGTTTACTGTATATATATCTCTCATTAAAAGCTAATGAAGAAGCCCTTAGGTAGCTCTGAAAGAAAAAAAATGGGAAAAAGATGATGATAATAATAATAATAATGGTTCAATAATGCTGTAAGTATGCTATTACTAATTTTGGAGGAATTTCAGCCAGGAACAAATTAGTCCCTTTGTTTTACTTAGTCCAGCAGCACCTTGGATTAATTATGGGGAGAAAAATTGCAATTTGGCTGTGCTAGAAGAGATTATTAAATATCTAGATCAGTAGACCACCAGAGCAGAGATAAGTGGAGAGTAAAAATCTGAGTGTTTCAATATCCATTAGGGATGCACCTTTGCTTCAGTTTTCTGAGGCTCTTTAGGGATGGGAGCTCAGCCCCAAATGACACAGGGAAAAGACCCCTGGTCTAATGGCATTAATGCTTTGGTGGTTTAAAAGTCTGTGCCACAGGCCAGTGGCACTTTGGAAACATTTTAAAGGAACTATTTACAGCAGATCTGAGGATTTCCTCCAGTTTGAAATCGTTGGAAACAGTGCTGAGGGTTCCTGTGCATGCCTGGTTTTTCTGAGCAGACCACCTTGGCATCAGAGCTGCAGATGGATGGGAGGGGGGGTGCCTTTGGGGACCAGGGGAGAATATTGCATATATTGCCCTGTGTGCTCAGCTGGGGAAGCTGCCAGGAGGCTGGGGAGGGAGGAGGAGGAGGAGGAGAGGGGCCTTTGGGATCAGCAGCCAGGGAATATGTTGGTTTTCTGCTCGCCGCTTCGGGGGATGGATCATTGTTGCCTCCATCTGCTGCACTGAATGCTCAGCTCTTGCCCTATATTTTTTTCCCTCCTTTCCCCACGAGTGCTGCTGATTCATCTGGAGAGCAGGGAGCCACACATATGTCAGCACTCAGAAAAGGCAGTGGGAGTGTTTGCTAAGATTGCTTTGGACATTTAACCTTCCAGGTGAAGCTGTTGGCAGCTTGCTGAAGAGTCAGGGCTCCTCCTCTGGCCCATCACCCTTCTCCTCCTTTTCCACCTTCCATGGCACACACCTTGTGTCTATCCACCCATCCATTCCTTAGGTGCTGAGATAATTGCTCTGCCCTTGCTGTGTTCATTGGGCATTCATCTCAGCTGAGTGATGGTTATTGGAAGTGGGTATTAAATATTTGGTGATGAGCTCTGGAGAACTGCAGAGGAGTGATGTCTGTCAGGGCGTTGTGAGCTTTGCAGGGTGTATCTGAGTGAATGCTGAGGTGGGCAGAATTGTTTGTTTATTTGGAGATGAGTCAGGATGTGGCAGGGTCAGGCCACCAGAGAAATGTCTGGGGGTGACTGAGAACATGTAGGAATCAAGTGGGCTGTGAAGAAGAAACAGAACAAGGAAATTGTTAAGGGCTAAGGAACAGAAGAATTTAAGGGAGAAGACAGAATGCGAGTTTAAAAGTGTGTGAGGAAGAAGAGTGAAGGAAAGTGCTTTGGAGCAAAAATAACATTTGCCAAACTGCTTAAGAATTAAAATTAGGTGGAGTGACTGAAGAAGCTGCTATAAAACTAAGCAGTCATGAAATTGAGGAAGTAGTTACCACAAATATCACACAAAGAGAGGCATGGAGGACTTGGGAAGATGTTATTTGGCAAGAATTTTCCTTAAATTTAATCATGTGTGTAATATTTCCCACAGGAGTGATGAAATCTTTATGTTCCCAGGCTGAGGAGTCTCTTGAGGACTCTGGCATGGTAGTCCCTGGTGGGGGATGAGGCAGAGCTCAGCCTCAGAGCTCCCCAGAGCCCTGCTGTGTGTCAGAGCTGGGCTTTGGGGGCAGGAGGAGCTCTGGGGCTGTTTGTGTCTCCTGCTGCTGCCAGGGATTTGGGGTGGCTGGAGGAAAGTTCCTCACGTTTTCAGCCTGCTGTAAAAGAAATTATTATTTTTCAGCTGGTCCAAGGGCCTTGTGTTGAGCAATGGGATAACTTGAGCTTGGCATCATTGTTCTTGAGACTGAGCCTGGCCTTTAGAGCCCTTCCCTGTTTTCAACTGTTATTATTCATCAGGTTATTCCTTGGGATGTTTGTCACCTCTGTGTGGTCTTTTGCTTGTATAGTTTAAGCAGAAATGTTGTTTCTGCATTTGGTCAGAGGATATCACATTGTCACAATCCTCTGCCTAACACCCCCTGCAACCAGGCAGAAATGAGATGTGAATTGCTGATATTTATGAGTGTGCTACACTACAAAGTACTTTATAGCCTTTCTGTCATATGTTTCAAATGATTCCACTTCAACCAAACAAATTGTCCCAGCTTAATTTCCAAGAAATCATTGTCAAAATTGCTGAACCAGTTTAATTCTAAAGCACATATTTATACTGAGCTGCACAAAGCACACCGCCAAGTGAGATTACAAATGGCAGAGAGGAGAGTTTAATCAGAAATGAGATTAAATTTGAAAATGTGGAGTGTTAGTGATTGCTGCTGAGGCTCAGACAGGGTGTAAAGCCATAGATTTTTCTTAGCAGGGCTCAGAATAGCACACTTGAGGAAGCTGAGGAGCACATATGCCCTGGTGCTGACAGTGGGAGAACGTGGAGCTGGCCTAGAGCAGGGGGCTGGGGTTGGGAGCAGGATGCTGCAATGTTGTGTTGTGAAATGAGGAGGAAGAGGGAGGAAGGAAACCCAAGTGGGGATGGGAGACAGGAAATAAATGAGTTGGTGTGAGCTGGTGTGACCTGCCTGGCACCAGCACCTCTGAGGGGCTGGGAACACAAACCCTGAGAGTGAGGAAGCCCTGAGGGAGCTGGGGGTGCTCAGCCTGGAGAAAAGGAGACTCAGGGCTGCCCTCATCACTCTCACAGCTCCTGAAAGGTGCCTGTGCTCAGCTGGGGCTGGGCTCTTTCTGCAGCAGCACTGACACAACCAGAGCACACAGCCTCGAGCTGCACCAAGGGAAATACAGGCTGGAGACTGGGAAAAAGTTTTTCATGGAAAGAGTGATAAAGTTCTGGCATGGCTGCCCAGGGAGGTGGTGGAGTCCCCATGCCTGGGGGTGTTTAACAAAGCCTGGATGTGGCACTGGGTGCCAGGGTTTAGCTGAGGGCTTGGGGCTGGGTTGGACTCGATGATCTTGGGGGTCTCTTCCAACCTGGTCATTCTGTTCTGCTCTGGCTGCTGAGGGCAGCTGCTTTGTCCTGAGTTTTTGGGCAAGTTCTGTGTGTTTGAGTGGAGGGTTTTGCCAGCTGAAGTTAGAGAGGAGGTTTCTGAGGTGGCATTTCCCCATGGATGCAGTGTCTCCCTGTGCTCTGGCAGTGAATGCCATGGTGCTTATTGACACCAGGGTCAGGTTTAAATGCTGCCCACCCCAGCTTGCTCCAGGAGTGGCCTCTTTGTGCCACTCCTTGTTGCATTACAGTTGGATGGAGTGTCCCTGATCTGACATAAAACACTTGTACAAATATGTTATGTCTGCATCCAGAGCTGCTGTCCTGCACATCCCATCCCTGGCTCTCTGTATGAAGGAGCTCTGGTTGGGTGTGTGGAGGAGCAGGAGGAGACACAGTGTTGTCTGAATCTGTTTTTCAGGAAAATGTGCACTTGGCACAACTTCCCTCTTTTTGTATTGCAGGATGAATGTTTCATGCTGATCATTTCAGCTGTAGGAGGAATTCTGAACCTCAAAATGGGATGTTTTGCCTAGGGGAAAGTTTTTTTTTAATTTAAACACTTTGGTGGTTTGTTTGGTTTTTTTTTCTTCAAGTCATCCCTTGAGCACTCCTAAATAGGAAAGAATGGTACAAACCTGCTGTTGTTGCCATATTCCCCCTACAGAAATCTGAAAAAAATCCCCTAATTGAGAACTGAGCAGATCCCTGCCCCCCAACACTTAGAAATTATGTCTGTTTTATAATCACTACAGGGAGAAGCAAGGCACAACAGCTTCCTTTATTACAGATGAGCCAGGATGTGCTCAGTAATCTCCCAGGCCTGTATTAAATCTGGGCCACCTCTCCAAATTGCAGGCTGATGAGAAGTGCGGCCCAGGAGCAGCGTTAATGTTTTGATGTGTAACACAGATTACAGCAGGTGCTGCTGCTAAGATGCTTGTGCTCCCTGCACTCTGAAGTGCACATCCAGGCCACCAAGGGGGTCCTGATTGTCCTTATTTATTTTTTATAGAGCATTAATGAGATAATTTAAGCCTTGAACTTCTGTGACCAGTTATTTCTCAGCTTGGTCTGTAGTACCTTCTGTTTTTTCTTGTAGCTCTTTAGTTTTGTGTTTCCTTCTAAAATTTATTCAATGGATAATTTTTTCTTGCTGATCCATATTTTAGTGTACAACAGGGTTTAAAGTGGAGGTGGTGGTTGGGTTTAAAGGCTTGTGACCCTTGTTCAGGGGATCTAAGTAGCACCAAGGACTGCTGACTCTTTGTGGTGGACACTTGCTTTGAGGGGAGAATGTCCACCAAAGAACAGATCCTTCTCCAATGTCCTCATGGAAAACCGACCCAAAGGTGCCAAATGGGACCAAGACAGAAATGGCATAAATAATAGAAGAGACCTTGATGACTTACCTGGGTTAACATGTCAGGGATGACAAATTCTGTGCCTCTGTGTAAGGAGTGATGGTGAAGAATTCACCTAAGGAACAGCCTACCCTGAGTTTTGCCATTCAAAACTCTGCTGCTTTTGAATTATCTCTGAAGTTGACTGAATATACAGTGTGTAAAGGTTTATGTCCTGGGAATGGGGTGGGACATCCTAGGAACTGGGAGAAAAGCTCTAGCTCCTCTTGGTGCTTGTTTGGTACCTTGAGGGATGTGGTGTTGCTGGCTCTGTGGCTGCAGGTGGGATTTCATGTGCAGGTGCTGTGGCTATAAACTGTGGGGGCTGGAAGCCAGGTTCTCAGCAGGTCTGGCTGCTTGTGCTGCAGAGGTGCCCATAATGGGGTGCTTAATTGGTTAAGAAAAGGTCAGGAATGTGTTATAATTCAAGAATCTCCATGTTTTGCATGGAGGTACTACCAGTTTTCTGAAATGTCTCCCTTTTGCAAGAATTGTGCAAGTGGATAGTCAAAATTTTAAATTAATCATACAGCAAAAGCTCCACAAAACTTCCTGACATGCCAACACCTGACTAACTCACTTCATATTCTGATTTTAATTCATTTAGCCTGTGTCAATCAGCCACAAATTAGATTGTACAGCTGCTATTAAGAGCAAGTGTTGTGTCTTGGTCTTTAAAATGCTGGACAAGCACTTTAAAACCCTTTACTGAATTTCAAGTATGGCCATGGTAAAATTGGACCAAGGATTATATTGTCACTTCTCCCTAATATAGAATTATTAAAGCATATAAAGAGAGGAGCAGAGCTGGAGGCCAATACATCATGTGATAGACTTTGTGTCAGGCCACTGAGGGAATGCTGCTCACAGAGGACAGGGCAGAAATGTTCCCTCCCAAGGAAACAAATTGGACAAAGTGGCAGAAAAGCTGGGCAGGGATGGGAGAGAGAGGGGCAGAAAAGCTGGGCAGGGATGGGAGAGAGAGGGGCAGAAAAGCCGGGCAGGGATTGGGGAGAGAGGGGCAGAAAAGCTGGGCAGGGATGGGAGAGAGAGGGGCAGAAAAGCTGGGCAGGGATGGGAGAGAGAGGGGGAGAAAAGCTGGGCAGGGATGGGAGAGGGGGGACAGAAAAGCTGGGCAGGGATTGGGGAGAGAGGGGCAGAAAAGCTGGGGCAGGGATTGGGGAGAGAGGGGCAGAAAAGCTGGGCAGGGATTGAGGGGCAGAAAAGCTGGGGCAGGGATTGGGGAGAGAGGGGCAGAAAAGCTGGGGCAGGGATGGGAGAGAGAGGGGCAGAAAAGCTGGGGCAGGGATGGGAGAGAGAGGGGCAGAAAAGCTGGGCAGGGATTGGGGAGAGAGGGACAGAAAAGCTGGGCAGGGATTGGGGAGAGGGGCAGAAAAGCTGGGCAGGGATGGGAGAGAGAGGGGCAGAAAAGCTGGGCAGGGATTGGGGAGAGAGGGGCAGAAAAGCTGGGCAGGGATGGGAGAGAGAGGGGGAGAAAAGCTGGGCAGGGATGGGAGAGGGGGGACAGAAAAGCTGGGCAGGGATTGGGGAGAGAGGGGCAGAAAAGCTGGGCAGGGATTGGGGAGAGAGAGGGGCAGAAAAGCCGGGCAGGGGTTAATTGAAGAGTGGCCTCCAATTAGGGCAGAGGTTTGGTGGCTCCCAGCAAAGGGAGCTGGCAGGCACAGCACAGCCCCTGCCATGGCAAAGGGAGGGCTGTGCTGATGAAATAACAACTTGGTGCTGTGCAGAAATCCATGAGCATCCCAGAGGGACCCATTAGGGCAGCAAACACTGGATGTGTCCTGCACTGGGAAGGCTGTGGGGATGGGGGATGGAGAACACAAGGGGTATGAAGTTGTTTTACAGTCTGTCCTTAAGTGTAATGATTGTTGCAATGCCAAAATGCCACACATAAAATAGGCTCTGATGTACTGAATGCATTTTCTGTGTAGCTCTTAAGAGGTGGCTTTGTCTGTGTGTAACTAGAAAATGAAAATGTCAAGAAACATTTCAAGTGCCATTGCTTCTTAGGGAAATTATTAGCTTTGCATTGACTGAAAGGGGAGTTCTTCACCTGCCTGAGCCTGGATCCTCTCCTTGGGTTCATGTGGTGCCTTCCAGGAGCTCCAGGGCAGCAATGTACACATTAATCTGTAACCTAAGCTGGGGCTTTTACACCAGGAGTGAGCCTGAGTCATTCGTGTAGTGCCAGCACAGACTGAAGGGTCTGGAAGAGCTGGGCTGCACGTGGGTGAGCAGAGCCATCAAAGCACAGCTCTTTGTTGTGCTGCAAGCATCTTAGGAAGGACACTTATTCAATTATTTTCTTTCCCTCCACTCTCCCCCGGAGCAGGGATACAAAAGGAAACAAAGACTGAAGAGTGGCTATAATTTCGTGGCATTACAAGGACACTTTGTTCAATTCCTTGCTTTTTTTCTCCTCGATATTGTTTCACACTACTTTTATTTCAAGTTGGTGCTTTAGCTCCTTGCAGATTGCACCCCTGAAAGGCTGACCTGGGTGAGTTGTGTGTAGTATGAGTTAAATACAGCAAGCAGCAAACTCTGCAAAGGATGAAAAACTTTGCCTGTGCACACCAAGTTTAAGAAAAGTCTACACGAAAAAAATAGCACTTGGATCTCAAGAGTTTTATCAAATATTGGAGAAATTATCCATATTCCATGCACAGGAACTGGTGACAGAGACAACAGCAGCCTGACAGCTGCTGGGGGAGAGTGTGTGTGACCAATCCAAGCCTGTCCTGTAGTCAGCAAACTGAATGTGTGAGGACTGATTTGAACCCCCCCAGAGGAAGCTGTTACAGCTTTTACCCTATAAATCTGTGTGACACTGGGTTATTCTGCCTTTAAAGGAAATGGTGCCAAGCAGATCCTGTTGAGCTCTGAACTCCCAGCCCCACCAAGGGTGCTGTTTAAAAATGAACTCCCAGCCCCACCAAGGGTGCTGTTTTAAAATGAGTCCATCTGACCCAGCAGCAAACAGGAGGGCAGCCAGCTTGGTGTGAGTTACCACCTGCATCTCATGGAGAGATGTGGGTTTGTGGTGGAGGATTCTTGCTGCCTTCTGTCAGCCAGCCAGCAGTGGATTATTGTGGAGGAGCAAGAGGCAGAGCCTGGGCTTTGTCAGCTGCAGGGCTGTTTTTCTCTGGTTGGCAGCCAGCAACTCGCTGTGCTACTATCCTGCTCCTCAGACAAATGAAACAGCAGTGAGGATGGAGAAAGCAGCACTGGAAGGAGATGCCCCTCAGATTCACATTTGCTTGGTGAGCCAGAAGATCCTGCAGAGTCTTGTGGGGATGGAAGTGGCAGTGTTTAGCTCTGCCATGACAGGAGATGCATTCCCTCCCTTCTGTGATAAGTGAAGTGGGAGCTGGGCTGTGTGCCAGACCTGTAGCCTGTGGCATTGGGCTGAAGAGATAAGAATTCACAGAAATGTAGAGCACCATAAAGTGTATGAGAAAAATTGAAATGACAAAGTTCTTCCAGTAGAACTTCCATAACTGGAAGCGTTTCAAACTGTTCCATCCTCCCTGATAACTGCAGGCAGCTTTCATGCTCCCTTCTTATCTTCTCCTGCCATGTATGCAATTATCAGAAATGTTTGTTGGAAAAACTTCCCTTGGTTGGGTTTTCTGTTCTGTGTGAAATCCTTACAGCCAAACTGAATGTGCACATGGGTGTTTTCTCCCAGAGGTTTGAGCACTGATGTCTCCTGTCTCCATGCCTCAAACACTGGTTGTAAATGGAGCAAGGTTTGGGGTTTACAGGCACCCAGACTCCAGGCAAGCCATGGTCAGTGTGCACCCATAGAAGCCACACAGTTGGTCTAAAAACCAAGATATTGCTTGTTTGCAAATGCCTGATGCAGAGTTTTGCATATGCAAAGTGTTTTTGAAGGCATTCTGTCCTGCTAAAGAACAGCTTGGGTGCTGAAATACAGTTACTACTTCATTGGCAGAGTTTTCTGATGTATGAGGAAAACTTAAGATGAGCTGGGAAAACATCATTTGCCTCCTGTGATCCTCCCCCCATGCTTGCTTTTCATGGAATCGTTCTGTCTTGTAGTGAGCTGAGCATTTTGGGGAAGGAAATGGCACAGAGAAGCCCTTGTGACTTCAGCAGGGATGAGGATTTAGGATTTCCCTGGTTCCCATCATGAGGGATGGTGCTGCTTGGCTGTGGTACTCCTGGTGCTCAGGAGCCAAACCTGTAGGTTTGTACTCTTTAAAAGCCATCAGTTGCTCTCCTTTGCTAATGGATAAATTATTTGACTTCTTAGGCCATTAAAAAGGATCTTAGTGTCATTTGTCACAGTTTCAAAAGAGCACTGCTAATAAACAGACCATTCCTTCAAAATTAACCTGGCTAAACAGCAGGAGGGATGAGCAAGGCGTGATCCTGGCCCTATCACCATATATCATAATTCTCATTTCTTCTTCCCGTTCCTAGAAAGCAAGATTGTTTTTCAGAACCAGAATTTGGGGATGCTTTGCTGGAACGTGCTTGAATTTCTATGACAATCCTTTTATTGTGGTTTTTCTTGTTTTTGATGCTGTAGGTAGGATTAGAGGAGCTCAGGAGTAAATGTGTGTGTGTGTGTGTGTCTGGTCTCCATCCCCCCTCGTGCTCCTCTGCTAGCAGAGGGAAAGGGAAAGGATAAAGTATAAATTTGTCAGATCAGGCTGATCTTTTGAGTGTCATCAGGCTGACAGAGCTCTTCAGGACAATCCAACAGGTGGAATAGGTTCAGTAAATTTTCCAAGCCCTGTAGTTCAGAATGCATTCCACCCTCTTCTGGTGCTGGACTTGGGCACTGTGGCACTGCCAGCTGGGGGAACCCTGGGCAGCTCTGTAATCCTCATTCCATGGAGGTGTGTCACTGTCATATTTTCTGAAAAACCCCTTCACCAGGGTTTCTTCTCCTGGGAAGATGAGAAACATCAGAGAAAAAACAATATTATCTCATTTGCTTCTCCCTGTTTTGCTGCTTTGGAATGTGGCTGGAGATCATTTTCCAACAGGTGCATCCTTGATTGGGTTCATGTGAATTGTTTTTACTTCATGACCAATCACAGCCAGCTGTGTTGGACTCTGAGGAGTCAGTGATGAGCTTTCATTATCTTTCTTGTAAAGTTTATCTATTCTTTAGTATGGCTTTAGTATAGCATTCTTTTATATAATATAGATGATAAAATAATAATTGAGCCTTCTAAGAACATGGAGTAGATTCTCAATTCCTCCTTCATCCTGAGGACCCCAGCAAATACCACAGTGGTGAGATTTATATTCCCAGGTGAAAGTGGTGTTATCTGTTAGAAACACAATGCAATTTTTTGGTTTTATGCTGCAATAGGAATAAATCTAACCCTCATAAAGACTTCTGTATTACACATAGCCTGTTTTCTATAATGTATGCATGCACACTGGTGTGTGTTTTTCCTTTGCACTGCAGGATGTTACAGGACTCTGCCTTACTTAAGTCTCCAGCAGTAGAAAAATCACACCAGGTTCATTAGGAAAGGCCATAACTTTTTGTTTTTTGGAGTGGGGATGCAAAGGGGATGAGGAGGAATGGGAGGGTGAAACAACATTGACATTTATGAGTGAATGGATGGTAATAAATGAATGTTGTAGCAAAAGCCAGAGTGATACTTTTCTCTTCTTACTGACATTCAGTGATGCTTTGAAGACAGCAGGAAGCTTTGCTTTGAATCCCCAGCATATCAAAATTAGATAATTTGAATTTATTTTTTTATAAATTTACCTTATCCTGGAGCAGTTTTTATTAAAGATGCTAATTGCCCAGACCCTGACTAATGCAGGCTGCACTGTGCTGCTGGATTATTCTCCTCTGTGCCTTCTGAAATAAGACAAGACAAAAATGAAAGCAGGAGATGTAAATACCCTTTTAGTGCTTTAATACTGCAAATGCCATTGCAAGTGGAATTTAGCCTGAAGCCAGGGCACCATGGGCAGCTTGCACAGAGCTCTGTTCCCTATTAGCACATCTGAGCCACGTGTGCTGGACACAATATCCTTCATCAAGGAGCTGCTACAAGTTTTTGTTGTGTCTCTAACCTGTGTGGAGTTGCACACTGAATTTTAGAGCTGTGTATCTGTATGTGTGAACTGGGTCACAGTATCCTGGCATCACTGATTGATAGATCAGCTTTATTAATGACATAATTAAGAGCAGAATATGGGGTTGCTGTCCTGCAGCTGATGGCTGTGTGTTTGTGCCCTTCACATCTGTGGGGGATGATGCCTCCACCCTGTCCCACAGCAGCAGCTGCTTGGCCATGTTAGTGAGTGCTGCATCTGGGATGAAAGGGACTTGAAATTCTCAGTGACAGCCTGCTGCACGCTTCCTCCTTTGTTGCTTTAAGGCAGCCTTCAGTTTTTCCTTTTAATTTTCTTGCATAAATCGAATGTCTTAAAATATCAACGCTTCCTAATGACTTTTTTTTTTCCCTCAAACTGAGCCTTATTTCCCTCTAACCATTTTAAAAAATCCTCATACTTGTCAGATTTATCTCTTTCAAGTATTTAGATGCCTCTTTAATAGATTAACTGTTTGACCATTTTCTTTTATGCTTCCTTTATTGGTGAGGAAAGAAACTATAGATTTTTTTTTCAGGCAAAAAATAAGTCTATGGGGCAGCAGTGTTTATGCTGGATGAGAGCCTGGGAATCTTAACTGCTTTCTTCACAGACTGTAAGCACAACCAACTTAATGTCTCTTTATGGATTACATTGAATTGTAACTCTTCAGTGTTCCTGATGCTTATTTAGATGACTTTTTTTAAGGATGCTGAATGATTCTGTGCACCATGCACGGTATATTTTCATTGTCCTTATAATTTATATTTTAATGTACTTTTGCTTTTTATAAGCTCTGCCAGTTTAACTGATGACTTATCTTGCTGCTTTTTATGTGGGGAGAATAATTAAAGATACAGCAGCTCTGGGGGAGCCGAGAGTCTTGCCCACATTCCACAGAGAGTTTTTCCTCCCTAGATTCACCCAGCATTCCCATTTTACTCTTGTACCCCCTGAATCTTGTACTTGCTGGCTGTTTCTTTGCTGGCATGGGGGTAACCTGGGAGTAGCAGATTGTTTTCCAGAAGGAGCAGCTGGCTCTGGAAGGGTCCTGCTTGCCCTGGCTGGTTGGGACTGTGTGAATCCATCACTGGCTTCAATCAGATTAAACTCGGCTCAAGTGGGAGCTCAGGGAGTCAGCACAAGTTAGGGTGGCTGGGATTTATCCCAGAATAATTGCCTGTCTCATCCTCCTCTAATTCAATAGTTTACTGAACATTTTTCCAGTTTCAGGGCAAGATAAGTGGTTTTAAAGGAGTGTCCCTCAACTTGCTGAGCTTAGGCACAGCTCTGGCTACAAGAAGGTTTAGAATGAGTGCTTTCATTCACAGCACCTTACTCTGGGTGCAGGGAGTGGTGAGTGTGTCTGAAATGCAAATTTTCAGAGGAAATGGGATCACTCAAGTACTGACCAAGGTGTACATTTGCTTCCCAGAGCAATTGGAAATGTAAATTGGCTTTTTAAAGTCAATTACTGTTAATTTGGGTGGCTTAAATGGCTAATGGCAAGCAGAACTTTTTGTACCCCTGGTGAGGTGAGTAGCTGTTGAAAGAGTAGTGGATTTTTATGGGATTCTAAAAAGAATTCAGAAATACAATTTTTTTTCTTGCCTGTGCACTGAAGTGTACCATATTCCAGTCTGAGTGTCTGAGCTGCTACAGGGACTGTTCTCATATTTGTTACTAATTTGCCAGTTATTTAAACTTGTATATCCTGTAACCTCTTGCAGTAGCAGTGCCTGTGATAGCAGACATGTTAAACTCTGTTTTAGAGATGCATCTGAAATACTCTGTGCATCTGGAGAGCCCTACAAAGCAGCTGGAAACCAAATTGTTCCTCACTGGTGATTCCAGCTCTGAAAGCAGGGGCCTTACAGGTGCAGGCTCGGGTGTTTTCATGCTGTTTTTAGAGTCTTAAGGAATAAATAAAGTCTCTGCAGGTCAGTGCTGGCATTCTGGGAACTTTGCTCAGCAATACAAACTGCAGGGTTTCACTGACATTAATGACTTGCTCTTACCTGGAACTTGGTTTGTGCAACATCCCAGCTAAGGCAGAGAGAGAGGAAAGAATGATTGATCAAGGCTCAGTTCTGGTGAGAGGAGCTTGTATCCTACCAAAATGTGTTCCTAGAATTGCAATTTCTTTCCTCAGTCCCGGTTTGAATAGAGGGAATTTGGAGAACAAAGGTACATGAATAGCTATCTCTGTGCTTATTCATTGCAATTTATCCTGAGTCTTTCAGATGAAAGATGCTGTGAAAGACTCAAAATACCCTGTAAAATAAAACAAGACCTGCCTGGAAGGTGTAACAGACCTAAGTGAGTTAACATGTGCTCCATGGGCTCAGCTGAAGCCTCCAGGGCAGATCTCAGCTCGCAGAAAGTGGAGATGGGTGGGGGGAAGCAGAGCTGTGCAGGCTCTGCAGTGAGCCAGGTGAGTGCTGAGGAGTGAACTTTTATGTTCTGATGGCTCTTTATCACCTACCATTTCTGGGGAGCCTTCCCACTGGGTTGGTATCAGCTGTATAAAATGTGTCTGTGGCATTTACATTTTCTGGAAAATCCCTTCACACCCAGGGTTTTTCTCCTGGGAAGCTGAGAAGCCTCAGAGAAAAGGAAAACAATTCTGATCTCATTTGCTTCTCCTGTGTTGTGCTCACATGGGGAATGTGTTTGGAGATTGTTTACCCACAGGTGATTGTTCCATTGCATTCTGCTGGGAGTTGTTTTCACTCTTTGGCCAATCAGGGCCAAGCTGTGTCAGACTCTGGAGAGAGTCACCAGTTTTCATTATTATCTTTTAGCATTCAGTAAGTATCCTTTCTCTATTCTTTAGTATAGTTTAGTATAGTATTCTTTCATATAATATAAAATAACAAATGAGCCTTCTGAGAAGATGGAGTCAGATTCATCATTCCTTTGTCTGGGGGCAACACAAATGCAGTCTATGTCTTCAGGAAGGTGTAGAAATGTCATGGGCTCCTTTTGGTTTTGCCTCTGAAAAAGCTGCATGCTGGGCAAAGGAAGACAAAGAAGTGTGTGTTTACAAACTGGCAAAGAAGAGAATAAACCCATGTACAGAATTAAAAGATCCTGTTTAGCTTCTTAAGAGAAGCTTATCTGGAAATTATTTGTGTTAATCAAGGTGACACCCCCAGTGCTGTCATTTTTGTGGCACTGTTTCAGTAGACCGGTGTCACTGTCACATTTTCTGCAACAATCCCCTTGCCCAGGATTCTTCTCCTGGGAAGATGAGAAGCCTCTGAGAAAAAGGAAAACAATATTACCTCATTTGCTTCTCCTGTGTTTTGCCGCTTTGATGTGGTTGGAGATTGTTTATCCAACAGGTGAATTGTTTTGACTTCATGACCAATCATGGTCAGGCTGTCTTGGGGCTCTGGAAGGAGTCATGAGTTTTTATTGTTATCTTTTAGCCTTCTGTCTGTATCCTTTTTGTATTCTTTAGTATAGTTCAGTATAGTACTCTTTAATATAATAAAATAATAAATTAGCCTTCTAATAACGTGGAGTCAGATTCATCATTTCCTCCCCTCGATGGAGGTCTCAGAAAACACCACAGACTGGTATCTTTTTACAAATTCAGCCATAAGCCATATTCAAGAGCCCAGCCACGTGAGTTTGGTCTTCAGCATCCCCAGTGATTATTTCACTGCTTCAAGTGGTGTAACTTTTTTATTAAGGGTGGTGGTAATAGAAATGTTGCTGAGGTTTTGTGGTTTGCTTCATTTTCTTTTTTACTCCCTCATTGTGGTTGGGCAGAGGAGAAAACTTGCCAAGTTTTTCAACTTGTCTGGTTTAGCCTTGCAGACATTGCTCCTTGTTATGCTGCTCTCTATTACATTAAGAAGCTCTTTAGGAGCTGGTATCTTTTCCCCAAGGACACACTTGTAATCAAGTCCCTTTCAATCTTTTTGATAAAATAACCAGAGTGATCTTTTGTCTACTCTCTGTTATGAGACATTTTCTGGCCCTAAAACAAATATTCTTCTGCTTTCCATATCATCTTGACTTTTTTACTGTGTTTTTCCAATATTGTCAGTGAATGTGAACATTGGTTTTAAAGGTACCAGTATCTGTCATGTGCAGTGGTGGGAAGAGCTGCTGTTCCTGTCTCATAAATCCAGGAAAGCCTTAATATTGCACAGGTCATTAGTGCTTTATTACTGGCTTTGTGCTTCATTATTGGTATTGTTACTGAGAGTATGAACCGTTAATCTCCCTTGACTTCTCTCCTTACCAAAATTTCCCAATCCACAAATAGTCCTGCCCTTTATAGAGCAGCCCTGCCTGGAATTGCACTGAAATCCCTGTTGTGGGAGTGGATGTGTCCCTGTGGAAGCCCTCCAGGCTGCTGGGTGGGTCAGACCTTCCTGATCAGCATCTCCCAGTTCTCCAAACCCTCGTGCTGGAGGTGTTGAGCTTTCCCCCAGCTGCTGATAAACACAGTGATATCTGATACACTGAGCTGCTCCTTGCTGGAGAGCTCATGACAAAACTCAGATCACAGCTCCTGACAACCACTGTGGAGCAATCAACTCCCTATTCCTTACTCTGCTTTAATTTCCTTATAGCTTACAGTATCTATTAGGGAATTGTGTGCATTATTAAATCAAACACCTTAAAGCCCTCAAAACCTCACATCTGCCAAGGTCAGCTTGACGAAGGGATATCAACTCAACCTTCTAGAAATTCCTGCCCTTTAATTTTCACTCAGTCACAAAGCTGGACACATTTTTTTTCCTTTTCTTGCCTAAGATTTAGCCCAGAGCAAACCAGTTTTTGTGCAGCTGAGTCACTTCCCTTGCCTTACATGGATATTGGTATGATATTATCAGTCTTCAGAGATGTATTAAAATTAGCACCAGCATGTCAACTGTGTCCCAGGGTGCTTTCAGCAAGTTCCTGTTGTTATCCTTTGAGTTGCTCTTGATTGCAGCTGCAGCATGAAGTACTTTGTCTTTCTCAAGTGATACAAGTATATCCTCCTCCTTCACTCAAAATGCAAATGCAAAAATATTTATTGAACTTTTCTGTCATTATTAATAATTTTGCCCTTCTTCTGCAGCAATGGGCCCATGCCAATGATAAAAATCTCGTTACCCTTTAAAACAACACCTCTTTGTCATACTTAGCCCTTCTGCTGTGGGTTTTCCCTGGTGCCTGTTGATTGTTCTATCAGTTATTCTCCATGTTACAGTCTTGTGTCCATTAACTGTCTTCTATTAGTTTGTAATAATCTGAGTTTCCCATCTCCTGCTGTGGGGAATGTTGGCTCCTTGTTAACCCCATCAGAGGTGATAAGGATGAACCTCATCTCATAACTGAGCATTGGAGGAGCTCTGGGACTGACCTATTGCATGTGAGCCACCTGTGATTCAGCCAATGAAATCTGATGCTTATTTTAGAGCAAATCAACTTTTAAATTTTTTTTTTCTAGTGTCACCTAAGGGAATTAATTTTAAATTCACTGGGATTTATTGGAAGCTTAATGCTACCTTTGAGTCTCTTTAAACTCCCAGCCTGATTTCTTTTTTCTAAGTGTCATGAATATATGTGTAAGTGCTCTTGACTTTGTAAGAGAAACTGCCTTTGGTATTTCTGACAAAATTGTAACAATCCACTTCTAGAAATTGTTGGGTTTTGGTGTTGAAGTGGAGTTGTGTAACACCCAACACCATGGAGCACAAAATGTGTGTTAGACAGAACTGGATTTGTTCTAGGCCTGATGTTGTGTCTTTTTTATTTTCAGGGACGTGGTTATTTAGGATTTGGAGAGGGAAAGATGGTAAATACTGCAGGGAGCTCAGGTTGCACCAACTTGTGATCACTGGCGGTGCTTAATTTGATGTTCTTGCTGAGTGAACTGGATTTTTATCAACTTTGCTATGGTTGTGCCCCCAAGTTCAGAGGAAATCTTGTCAGTTTATCTGCAGAGGGAAGCAGAGCTGAAGACTTCTGCCTTGTATGAGCTGTGTTGTTGCTGTATGACATGGACAGTGAAATTTAATCTTTGCTTTTCCTAAGCTTTAAAGCTAAAAATAGTTCACCTGTCGTGTAAGGGACACTTCAATAGTATTAACCAGGACTTGGGGAAGGCTGTGAGAGTGCAATGGGGATGTCATGTACATGAAAGTGCTGGACTCCATAACCTGCATTTCATTTTTTCCCCCATTTCCCCAGGGGCAGCTCTGCTTAGAGGGCTGAGGGAGGGGAAATCCAAGCCCAAGCAATGAGGGTGAGGTGAAACACTTCCTAACTAGAAACTACTTGTCTTGCAATTAGTAAACCCTTCCCATGTGAGGCTTTTTCTGTGATTACACAGAATTTGGAAGTTGTGCTTTTACAATTTCACTTGTTAAAATATTGCTTTTACTGCAGACTGAACAGGTTTATTTCTGGCCCTAGCAGAAAGCAATTACTGCAGCTACAAAAACATTGAGTATTGAACTAGAATTCGCAGCCTGAGAATTTTTGGACCAATCTTTTTTTAGTTCTGGTGAAGCAGAATTTGGTGGTGCTATACCAAGAGGAATTGGATATATGCTGTTTTGATTTTAAAACAACAAAATGCACCCCTAAATTCCCCAACCCTATAAAAATCTAAACTGTGGTTTGAGACTTAATGCATATCAAGGTGGGTTTTGTTGGTGTGGTGTAGAGTAACTGGGTTTGTGAGGTCTTTTGAGGTGAGTTTTTATGGTCTTGATTTTAGTAAAATGGTGTCTTGCATAGATTTTTTTTTTTTTTTTAATGTATGAGGGCTGGCTGGAGAATTGGTGGTAGGTTGGTTCTTTTTTAATTAAAGGTGAGGTGAAATCTTAGCTGAGCATGCTGTTTCCTGTCTAGGTGCTCAGTCTGAATTCATCCTGCATCCACCCAAACTGGTGGCTCAGAACTGGGTGGTTTCAAAGAGCAGCATAACCTTTGGTTACTTACAGGAATACAAAAAGTGCAACAAACACTGAATGAATTCTCAAATCTTTGTGCAAACACTGATTTCTACGTGTATTTGTGGAGTTCTTGCCCCCATTTAGCTTCTTTATGTGCCTCTGGTTCCGTGGGGTTTTAATGGATTTTTTTAGTGAGATATTTCAGCTGGGCATGGGTACTTCAGCAGATAAACCTGGATCAGCTGGTTTGATGCAATTGTTGCTCAGGGATAATGGAAAGCCAATTTTGGCACTGCAGTCTGGGGGGTTTGAAGCCAGGCTGAGCATCCAGCTCTGGAATAAGCAGCTCTTGGGAGGTGGCAGGAGTGCTGCACAAACCCATTGCTGTAGCAAGCGAATCAAGCACCTGGGAAGTCTGTCTGAAGCTGGTTTAAGCAAATTCTTGAAACCTTTCCATCTATTTTTACTAAAAGCTGGGCTTTTGAAAGGAAGCTCTGATTATTCACCAAGTTTCCCATCCTTGGGTTTTGTTTGACTCCTGTGAACCATAAAGATACTGATAACAGGGCATGAATTCCATGTCTTAGTTCTAAAACTAGTTCTGCTCTGCACCTCTTCAGTGTGTTGGCAGCACTTGACCCCTGTTTTCCTGTCTGTCAAATGAAGATAATGATGCTGCTCTGCTCAGCACAGTGATAAAATACTTGAATGTGTATAAAAAGATGGCAGCTGAAAAAGAAGCTTTAAAAAGTTTAGGTGTGCCTGCATGTCATGTAGATAATCAGGAGAGTTTGTGCACTTGGTTTGAGTGGGAGTGTGAGAGCCACACCTTGCCATAGCAGGAGGGCTGGAAATGAGGTGAGTTCTCTGCTTTCAGAGAACTCTCAAATGCTGTTTTCTATTAGGTGGTAAAGCTGATGGTTTGGGCCCTGAGAGCCTTGCCAGGTTCCCAGTAGGGGACTGATTCTTCACACAGCTTTGAGTGCACAGCCACTTGGTAACTTCCCAGGCTAAAATGCTTTCTCCCATCAAAAGATTAGAGCTTTGTGTTGTTGGGGTTTTTTTAATTTTTTTTTTTTTTTTCAAGAGCCTCTGTGTAAGTGAGCTGGAAATATCATCAGTAGCTGTGATTCAAGTGAAATTCCTGCTGCTAATTACACAGGCTTTTTGCTAAAGGTAGTAAATAGAAATCATTCATGGGTCCTTAGAGGCCTCAAAATCATTCAGTATTCAGGGTAAATATATCAGGGAGCTTCATAAGAGAATAATTTTAAAACAAAGCCTGGTCAGCTCTTTAATAATTTACTGATTGTGATAGGAAGGAGAATATCTAATAACTGACAAGATTGGCTTTCAAGTAGAAAATAAATTAGTGTTAGAGGAGCGTTTTTTCAAAGAATCATAATTACTATTAGAGTAACATTTGGTTATCATATCAGTGCTTGATTGCTTTACAAGCACTTACTGAGGCAAAGGCACTTTGTGTGATTGTTTAGGAAGCTGCAAAGACAGATTTATTCACATGACACTTGTCTGAACCAGGGAGCTCTCAGCAGCCTTATCAAGTTCAGTCTTAAAATGCTGCAAGTGGTCCAGTGAAAGGTTTTTGTATCTGATGGCCACCTCTGTTCACTGGTGTGCCATGGGAAGGGATGCTCCAAGCACTGGAACACCTCTCTGATGAGGCCTGGGGTCACTCAGTCTGAAGAAGAGAAGGTTCCAGAAGACATCAGAGCCCCTCTAGTATCTAGAGGAACTCCAAGAGAGCTGGAGAGGGGCTCTGGAGGGACAGGACAAGGGGAAATGGCTTTAAAGTGCAAGAAGTTAGAGTTAGATTGAATATTGGGAAGGAATTGCTGCCTGTGAGGGTGGGGAGGCCCTGGCACAGAGCAGCTGTGGCTGCCCCTGGATCCCTGGATGTGTCCAAGGCCAGGCTGGACAGGGCTGAGAGCACCCTGGTCTCGCTATAGACATGAAATAAAATGATGCAGACACTGGAACCTCCGAGGTAAAAAGAAAGGAAGTTTACTTTCTGACTCCAACGTTTATAGAGTTCCAAAAGTGACAGTGGATTGGAGGGTGACAGTGCCACCTCTCCAATGACACTGGGCAAACCAACAGCCCATCAAATTTCTCCTCCTCCAGAAAAGAATGTAAAACAATAATTATTTACATAAAACTGTGTGAGGAAGTTTGTTACAAGAATGTAAATATCAGAAGGCTTAGAAGAACTTAGAAGAACAGGGCTTGGAGGACCCTGGGACAGTTGAAGGTGTCCCTGCCCATGGCAAGGGGATGGAATGAGATGAGCTTTAAGTTTCCTTCCAACCCAAACCATTCTGTGACTTTGGCCAGCTGTCAGCTCTTGAGTTTTATTTCTAAAAGCTGAATTTAGGATAGCTATAGGAATTCAGCATGGAATACAGGCTTGCACAGAAAGGCAAGCCCTTGCTGTAGGATAATCTTGCAAGGCAAACCCTGATTAGAGCCAGAATGGGAAAATAAATATGAGCAGTCCTTGCCTCCACCCGCAGGCTTTGGGTCTGTTTTGGTCCAAGAGGCCCAAGGAGTTGGCCACTGAAATGGCAGGGCCAGGGGGGTTGGTGAACTTGGCTTTATGGGAGGTTTCAGGCTCCTGAACAGGGAAGATGAAGAACCATCATGTGGGAAATGTGGAGATGTCACAATATGGCATGAAATGAGCAACACTCACATGCTGAGATGTCTAAGGTCAAAAAAAAGCATGTTTATTTCTGGACCTCAATATTTATGGAATTCCAAAAGTGACCATGGATTGGAGCATGAAATTGCCACCTCTCCAGCCACACTGGTCAAACCAACAGTCCATCAGTTCTCTCTTTCTCCAGAAAGGAATGCAAACCAATCATTATTTACATGTAAAGTGCGTGAGAAACTCCATGACAAAAATGTAACATCAGAAGGCTTAGAAGAACTTTAGAAGAACAGGGCAACAAGTCTTGGGGGTGTCTACAAATGTTAATTGTTCACCTAACCACCTTTAGATGCACTGTGCCACAGGATGGGATGTCAAAGGAAGAGGGAAAGTTGAATTAAATAGTGAAGGAATGGGTGGCTGGGGGTTGTGTTTCCTACAGGCCCTTTGTCCCTAACACCATGTTGGCCTGAGGAGGAGATTTGCTCCTTTGCTTGCCAAGCTGCTGAAGCTCTTCTGTGTGACTCTGTGTTCCTGCATCCTCTGCTAATGACTGTTAATGACACAGCACTGAGAGCAAAATATGGCCTTAATGAACTCTGATGAATGGCTATGTCTTAAAAAGGAATTAAGTGATATTTTTTTGGGGGGGGGAGAGAGTGAAGATACATTAATTCTAATTACTTTTATTTTATGGCACTCTATATTTTCCAAATAACTGATAAAGTTTATGCTTGGCTGTAACACTGCAGCAAATTCCTAACAAAAAATATTTGCTATCATTACGTTAGCTTATAAATTTCTCTGTAGATTTTATTAGATAAGCTTCATGAGCAATCCATTAAAAATGGGAGTTGTGGAATTTGCAAGTTTTCCATGGAGTTTAGTGGAAAAACATCCATGTTTTCCTGAATGAGGAGTGCATAATGGATGTGACTCTTTAGTCACAAGTCATTGGCACTTTGCTTTTGGGGGGCTTTTGCTCTGTGTGCTGTGCAGGAAGAAGAAAGGCCTCCACCTCCTGCCAATGCTCAGCTGCTTCCTTTATGTGGGCTCAAATCCCCTGGGAACAGCTCAGAGGAAATAAGGGGACAATTTGTGGTTTACTCTGAGCTAATGCACGTTGTCATAAATTTGAACAGAACTGGTTTACTTTTTGAGTAATTCCTAATATTCTGGGCCTCTTGCACTTGCTAGAGAAGTTGCAATCACAGAATTGCTGAGGTTGGAAGTGACCTTTAAAGGTCATCAAGTCCAACTGTGTCAACACAGCAGCACCACCACGTTCAACTCATCCTCACCCTCAGTGCCACATCCACAGGGGTTTGGGAGCATTTGCAGGGATGGTGATTCCCAACTTCCTGGGCAGCCCATTCCAATGCCTGGCTACCCAATCCATGCAGAAATTTTTCCAACTTTACTCTGTACCTCTAGGGTACATCCATGTAGTGACAGGATCTGATTTTATATCTGCAAAACAGAAATGAAAAAGCTGCTGTAGGTTCATGTATGTGTGAGGTGCTGAGTGCTTCTGGCTTCTCCTTTCTGACAAACTGTGCTTTCCAAAGGTTCACAAGTGCAGTGGTTGAAAGAACTCTGTCTGCCATTTTTCATGGATTAACCTAAATGGCTTATACTTTTGTGGTTTTTTTCTTTGGGTTTTTGGGGTTTTTTTGGTTTTGTGGGGTTTTTTGTTTGTTTTTATGGGTTTTTTTGTTTTTTTTTTTTTTTTTTGGTTTTTATTGGTTTTTTGGGTGTTTTTTTAGGTTTTTAATAGGTTTTTAGGTTTTTTAGGGTTTTTTTGGTGTTTTTTTTGTTTTCTTTTGTTTTTGTTTCTTTGGTGTTTTGTTTTTTTTTTTTTTTGAGGGGGTTTCGGGGGGCATTTTTTGGGGAGGTTTTGGGGTTTTTTTTTCTGGTTTTTTTTTTTGTTTTGTTTTTTAGGGTTGTTGTCTTGTTGGGTTTTTTGTTTGTGTTTTTTTGCGATGGGTTTTGGTTTGTTTTTGTTTTGTTTGTTTGGTTTTTGGGTTTTTTTGTTTGTTTTTGTGAAATGTACCTTGTAGCACCTTAGCTTCCAAGTCAGGATCCTGCAGTTTCTGGGAAGGAAGACAGAGTGAAGCAGTAGAAGAAGTGTCTGTCATTTGTCATATTTATATGTGGGGAGAAAAATGACTTTTAGATATGCCAGCTGGAGTTAAACTTGTCATGGTTGTTTATTCTTCCTTCTACCCCTAAAAAAAATAAATCAAGAGATTTCTGAAAGTTTTTAGAATTAGTAATTTTTTCATTCATGCTATTGCCTGTTCCAGAAACTGGGCTTGGAGTAATCTTTAACTGGAATGCTCCTTTCTTTATAGCTGTCAAACACAGTAGCTATTTTGGAATAGACACAAAGATAGAATATCCCTTTCAGATGTTTTGCTGAGGTTTCCTATTGCAAGAGGAATCTCTGAGTTGTCTGAGTTAGGTAGCAAAAAAATTCATGTGCCCTGCCTGGAAGAGCTGTCCTGTTCCTTGTGGCTGATGAAAAGGCCCCTGGTTCCCCTTGCAATGGCAGCATCCTCTGGAAAGCTGTGCAGAACACCTGCTTGATGATGCAAATCCATCCAGATCCCCTCTTCAGTGTTAATTAAGATTAATTTTATATCAAACAAAACTTGTATGGAAGCTTTCAATGAGAAAAGTGAGCAGCACCAAGCACTAGAACTTGAGATGTGTCATGGTACATGATGGAACTTGGGTAAAAGAGGAATTTTACCTGCTCAGTGAACCCAGAGGGGGAATTGTGGGAATCCATAAAATCAGAGGGTTTGGGGAAAGCTGCAAAAGGCAGCCCTCAGAGACAGCAGAACTGTGATTGGAGCTAAGCAGCAGCCATGAGATTGGTCAGCAGAAAAATTAGTTAAAAAGTGGAAAAGTAAGGACAAATAGAACAATGGTCTGTGTATTAACACTTGTCTAGAATAACTCCCTAAGCTACAGAAAAGTTTATCTAGTGAGATATTAGGGAGTTTGAAGCTTAATAATGGAGCTCTGTGCATTGTGCTTTAAGGCTCACAAGCAGGTATTGTATTTGAAATAAGCAAGCATTGTTTAACCAAAGGTACCTGTGCTTATGGTGGTTGGATAGAACTACTGTCAATGTGCTTTTGCTTTGTGGGATTGGTCAAAAAACTTATAAAGTGAGATGTAACATTAAGTTCTGGGTCTGCTGCCTGGGATGTGAGCTGGTGGCATCTTCCTATTGTCATAACCATGGAATGAGAGTGATGCTGGAAAATAAAACAGCTCAAGGCACGTTCCAGCAGTCCTGCCCTGTTTGTGATTTGTACAGAGACCCCAGCCAGCAATAGGTACATGATGGAACTCAGGTAAAACAGGAGTTTTACCTGCTCAGTGCTTTGGAAATAGCTCAAAAGGATAGGATTGGTGGGGAAGTGTTCTGTGCAGGGAAATGCACTCGAGGTCTCGGTGAGTCAGAAGGTGGCAGCAATGACACTGACATCCCTCTGTTGTGCTTTGCCTTGACAATAACTTACAGCTGGCACTGCAACAATTGCAAACTTTGGGTAATGGTGAAGAGCTCAGAGGGATCTTAAAAATATTGAATAAAAATCAAAGGTTGGACAAGCAATCTGTCCATGCCCAGCCCGTCCCCTCATGGAACAGCACAGTGTGAACTCTGCACCAGCTATTCCTGCTGCTCAGAAAATCCCCTCTGCTCCCTCCAAGGCCTGCTGTGGGTCTGCAGTGCTGCTGGCCTGGGCTCCCTTTAGGCTGGCTCTCATTTCTCTGTCCCTGCCATCTCAGGCCGCACATGAGAGCTTTCTGAGCACAATCAGGTGTTTCCAGAGGGAATTTCCCCTCTCCCAGGGCAGCTTCCACCCACCCTGAGCCTGCAGCCAGCACGAGGAGCCAGGTGCTGCCCCTTCTGCTCTTCTGCCAGCTGTACTGAAGCAGAGCCAGGCAAGCTAAACATTGTGTGCTACAGCTGTCTCTGGAATTTCATTAATTTTGATCCATAAATTCAGCTACAGCCATGGAAAGTTGTGCTTTCTTTTAGAAAGATGCTTATCAGGGTCCTCTGACTCTTATTCTATTATATGGGAAGTTCAAGTTTAAATTCAAGACTTGCTGCTAATGAAGAGCAACTGCTGGGCTGTTTGACATTTTCAGACTGTTTTGATGTTGCCTCCTTACCTTTCTATTTACATGTGTCTGCCTATGGTATTAATAGAATGCTTTTCCATGAATCCAGCATTGTTAAAATAAACTGCTGGATCCAGGGCCTTTTAGCATTGCCCAGAAGGTGTCATTGTGCTTGTGTCTAAAGGTGAACTTGTATTTCTGAATAATTGATGGCTGGTAGTTAATTTCTTTATCTTCAGAAAGGAAGAAACTTATTAATGAGGATAATGCATGAGAGATCAATGCCAGTGTGTGTGACATCGATTAATGATTTCAACTTGTAACCAGGTTGGAAAAAGCAGCTGGGCTCTGTATTTGAGCACATAATTATCTGTAATTGTGCTGATTACTTGGTGGGAGTGGGAAAACAGACAAGGCACCACTTACAGGGTACAGAGAACTGGGCAGAGGTCTTCTCCCTGGTACTCACTGAGCTGGGTTGTTATTAACTCCTCAGTGGTGAAGTTTATGCACAGATGTGGTGTGGGTTTGTTTCTCCTGTGGTGATGGCATGTCTGGATGTGCACATATATATTTATAAAAATGGATTAATCTACTCAAAGTAGTGAAGCCAGCGCTGGAGAGACAGTTTTGTTTCTAATAATAAAAAATTGTAATCAGGAAGGCAGATGGTGAAGTTGCAAATGGTATCAGGAGAATAACCTGAGGGGTTAAGTTTCCTTTCTTTAACACCATGACAACAAAAGCTCAACAGATCATATTCTAGACCCAAACTTTCAGTGCATAATATAAGGAAGTGAAAACTTTTAATCCACCCATTGAAGTTTACCTAAAACTTTCACCCATCAATCCTGTTTTTAAACCAGAATGCTCCTATTAGGAAGCTCTGTAATGAAAGCTGTAAGTTGTGTGAGTATTTATTTGTCAGTACATATTTACTGCTTGCCTCATGGGAGAAAAAAGAGTTTGCTGTATTGAGCTGACTGATCTTGGTGTGTATTGAACTTGTCAAAGCTGAGGTTCTCTTTAAGCACCCACTGGTGTGTGGGATTAAGCTTCTCCTGTACCTCCAGGACTCTGCCTGGAGCCAGACTGGAGTGAGAGCTGTGTTTTGGGGACCTGTGTACCCTCAAAGAATCCTGTAGAACTGCAAAAAGATGCTTTCCTCCCCTTCAGAAAAAGCACATGGGCTGTGGAGTACTCATTTCCAGGCAGAGGAGCTGTGATGTCTGGAGCAGAGGCAGCCTGGCTGTGGTCTGTGATTCAGCTTTCTGCTGGAGCTGGAGATGCTGTACACACTGCAGGGGACTGGAGGAGTTCCTCTAACTTCCCTTTCTAGCCTGGTAGTAGGATTGGGTATTTACATACTAACTTTTTTGTTAAATACTTCAAAACCATATGTATTGATTCAGTTTTGTGAGCTGATCTTGTTTAATGAGTTTCCTTGATTAAATGCATCTGCTGTCCTAACGTGACAGTGCCTTCAGTTGTTTAGCACTTCATTTGCCCCACTACAAATGGTACAGATTGTCCCTGGAAACCAAAGAATTCCATTTTTTTGGTCTCATCTGACCCAGTGAGGGAACAGTTTTACAGAGTCAAGAAGCCTCAAGCAACAAGCTCAAGAAAACTTCAGAGTATGTCAATGTTTTCTTTTTTAAGCCACTTGAGAGTTATTAGTAACAGCAAAATCAGCTGTGGTGTTGTACACCAGGATGAGATCAGACTTAGAACTTTTCTTTACCATTTTCAGAAAACAATATCATGTAATACATACTAGCCTTGAAATGTAGAAGTCTAACAAATTCCTTTTGTAGGGGTTTTAATTCTCCATGCCAGCTCCAAAGCCACCTATTGTAAAACCTTTGTGTGCATTACTGCTTTGTGAACACCTGAGCTTAAGAGCACAATTTGTCCCTGTCTTTCTTGATGGTTTATGAACCAACATTATGGCTCTGTTTGAATTTCAGGAGCTCCCTTAGCTGGAAATGAGTTATACTGATGGCATGGCTCTTTATTTTTAAATTACACATTCCTTATCTGCAGCATGTTTTCTCATTTCCCTTCTCCAGCCTTACAACTTCTTTTAATAGCTGGATTTCATCCCACCACTATATATCTAGCCCTCAAAGATGTTCTTGTTGTCTGGAAGACTATTTCAATCCTCCTGGGTTACAAATATCTATTGACTTTGCCATTAACAGAAATAATTTCAGACTTTGGGATTTTGTGCTTACTTCTGCCTAATTTTAGTTTGTCCTGTTCTTGCTGCAGTCATCCTGCATATTGTATTTTTTGTTTTCCTTTCTCACAAGACTTTTTGAGTTGACACAATCCTTCATAAGGTTTTAGCCTGATTTTAGTTCAGCCTAATGTTTGCCTTTGCACTATTTAATGTCCAAGACAGTTGTCTCTTGTCAGTTTTTTCCTAGATTCTTGCAGGCAATTTCTTTCTAACCTTTCTTCTCTATCCAGATCTTCCCTCCCACCCTTCTTCACCTTGCTTATGATGCAGACTTCATGGTTTGAAAATCTTCCCTGTAAGAAACGTTAAGTTTCTCTCCTTTTCGCTCTCTGAACTCCTTGGACCTCAGGAAGTCACTTAGTTTACCAGTTTTTTGTCATTTTGAACATGAATGCCAGACTTGCTTGTATTTCTTCCTTTTTCTTTAGCTTCTATGAAAACAACTTTATTTAGAATTTGTTTTTTACAGCTGCTCTTCACTATTGTTTTATTCACTTCTTACCAGCACCATCCCTGGGTTTCAAGACTTTCTGTTCTTATTGTCCAGGCAATTTGCACTGATCTAAGGATTTTTGTATATTATCATTCCAGTAGTTTCCATGTCTGCTGTGCTGGCTGGATCCTTTAGGCTTCCTAGCAGATTTTTTAGTGAGGTTTTCTTCTTGTTGTTCTGTTCTCTGCTCTGCCTTCATCTACAATTGTACTGGTTTGTGATTGTCCTTGTGCTGAATGAAAGATAGAGCAGTGCCTTAATTCCTGAAGTGATGCTGACACCTAAAGAGAGGGTCACACATCATTGATTTGGAGGGGTTTGAACGCTGGACATAGGATTTGGTTCTCAGGGAAGCTGTGGCTGCCCCTGGATCCCTGGAAGTGACTGAGGACAGGCTTGGAGCAGCCTGGGACAGTGGAAGGTGTCCCTGCCCATGGCAGGGGTGGCACTGGGTAATCTGTAAGGTCCTCCCAATCCAAACCTTTCTCTGTTGAGATACAGGGACCTCTCAAGCTCATTTCTGGCTCAGGCTGTGAACAGCTGAGGGGGAGTATTTGCTGTATAGAAGCTGATGCTGTCTCTGTTGGCTCCCAGGGTGGTGTTCTTGCAGTCAAGGACTGCAATGTGCAATTCTTCAGTGGTTACTCCAGAACCATAGAATAGTTCAGGTTGGAAAAGACCTTTAAGATCATTGACCCAGCAGTGCCAAGCCCACCAGCAACCCATGCCCCAAGTTCCACATCCACGTGCCTTGCAAATCTCCTCAAGGCAACCTCTTGCAGTGCTTGACCACTCTTTTAGTGAAGAAATTTCTGATTATCCCACCAGGCTGAGTCCTGAGGACCTTCCAGCCCCTGAGAAACTTCCATACTCTGTGGGATTCACATCCTCTGAACCTGAGAGGAGCAGTGAGAGAAGCAGAGAAGAGAATGATCAGAACAATTCTTATCTCATTGGCTGCTCCTGTGTTGTGCCAAAGCAGAATGCCATGTGGAGATTGTTTGCCCACAGTGATGGTGTTTTGTTTCCTTGGCCTGTCAGGGCCCAGTGTGTGCAGGCTGTGGGTCAGCAGCACTCACAAGGTTCTGGGCAGTTCTGAATAAGCTGGGTGCTTATTCAGATTCAGTTTAGATGTAATGTATTATAGTGTAATATAATATAGAATAATATAGTATAATCAAGTAATTAATTAGCCTTCTGATATCAATGAAGTCAGATGCATCATTTCTCCCAGACGTCGGGCAAAAATATCACCGATACTACTCCCCTAATCCTAAGTCTCCGGCGCTCTCGCAGTATTGAAAACGAATCTCCAGGCGCTTGTTTTAAACACACAGCGCTGGTTGGGAGGGGGAGCGCTGCCCGTGCCCGGGGCAGCCCCGGCAGCGCCGCAGCCGCCGCCGGTCCAACACCGCCCCCTTCGGGCCCGGCAGCGCCGGAGCCACCGCGGGGCCGGGCGGGAGCAGCGGGAAGGGAGCGGGGCCGGGCGGGAACAGCGGGAAGGGAGCGGGGCCGGGCGGGAACAGCGGGAAGGGAGCGGGGCCGGGCGGGAGCAGCGGGAAGGGAGCGGGGCCGGGCAGGGGCAGCGGGGGCCGGGCGGGAGCAGCGGGAAGGGAGCGGGGCCGGGCAGGAACAGCGGGGGCCGGGCAGGGGCAGCGGGAAGGGAGCGGGGCTGGGCAGGAACAGCGGGAAGGGAGCGGGGCCGGGAAGGGAGCGGGGCTGGGCCGCAGCCGGCAGTGCCAGCCCGCCCGCCCCGCTGCCACCCCCGCCGCAGTCGCTGCCCAAAGCCGGCCGCACAGGTGCTCTGTCCGGGTGGTCACTGCTCTCCTTTTCCTGTGCGAATCCAGCCCAGGTGACTGATCCAGACTGATCAGTCCTATTCAATGCCTTAGGTTCCCTCCGCCCCCTTTGTCATTTTGGGTCAAGAAGTTACCTGTGGACAGCAATTCTTAGAATTGCACCCGGAATTGTCTCCCTGCCTGTGCCTAAGCCCTAGGGGTGCCCAGGGCGCGATGTGCCTCGCTGTTCAGCACTGAACTCCCGAAAGTAAAGTGAATAAGGATGGAAATGACTATTTTCAGCTGTAGGTGCCCGTGAGCTGCTCGTAGCAGCCGCCCCATCAAACAGCAGGGCTCGGGGGGGGGGCGGGGGGGTGCCTGTTTCCTCCTTGGCTCCAGCAGAGGGTCGCTCCCTCCATCCCATCCCATCCCATCCCCGCGCCGCTCCCGGCCCCAATCCCACCCCCAATCCCAGCCCTCCGTTTAACGCCAGCCCCTCGCTGCCAGGGCAGTGGCAGCAAACCTGCCTGCGCCGCGCGATGCTGCGCTCCAGCCGCTACCGCGGGGCGCTGTGCGAGCGATCACCCGGCCTTCGATAGGCACCGAGCACCCCCAAACCCGCGCTCCCCTTGGCACCGAGCGGCTCCCCCGGGGTGGGGGGGCAGCGGGGCCGGCTCTGCGCGGGCGCGGCCGGCGCTGGGCTCGGCTCGGGGGGCACCTCCCGCCCGCCCCGCTGCGCTCCCCGCTCCGAGCAGCACCGCGGCTCCGGCTGCCGGGGCCGCCGCCGCGCACGGCCACCAATGCGGGGGATAGCGGCGGGCAGGCAGCGGCTCCGCGGCAGCGCGGAGGGCAGGTGAACTCCGGGGAAGGATGAGCGGCGTGGCCGCGATCGTCTTTTTCCTGCAGCTCTTACCCAGGGCGGACGGACAGGTTTTCCCAGGTGAGTGATGCCCGCCCGGCCGGTGCCCCGCTCCTGCATCCCTCGGGCGGCTCTCGCGGCAGCCCCAACTCAGCGCCTCCAGCCCCGCGGCCTCGCAGGGAGCTCCCGGTGCCATCCGGGGGATGGAGGCGCCTCGGAAGGCGCTGGCCAGCGGCAGCCTCGGTACCCGCCGGTACCCGGGAGGCGCCGGGGATGGGATGCGAGGGGCTCTGCCCGGCCGTGCGGGGGTCCCGCTGGGGCCGGGGAGGGCTCGCTCCTGCCGAAGTTGCGTGCGGCAAGAGGTGACAGCATCGTCTTTATGACCGCATCGCCTTTATCGTGGGATTCGCGACACGCGAGGTGGTTTTTGGTGGTTTGCGAGCCCCAGGCAGGAGTTGGCTCCTGCGGGATGTGGAGCGCGGGGGGAGCCGCTGCCTTTCCCCCCCGGTCAGGGGAAGGGGTCTGGGCTTGCTCTGGGAAGTTCAGTGGCAGCTGTTTGAGCACTTGCGTGTCACAGCTCCAGGAACTTTCTCGGGGGGCTCCTTCCCAATTGTCACTTTGTCTGCCGCTGATGTTTGGGAGTACTTTGCTCCCTGGCATGTGTACAGTAATAGTAGCCGGCTATTCTCCCACTCCTACGAGTTCCTTTAGGCATAGTTTGAATTACTTGAAGATGACAGGTGCTTATAGAGCTGGCTTTCTCCTCCTGTGCTATTTTGTAGGTAATCTAAAGATACATGGGTCTTGTTTGTCTCCTGGATCTTGCAATATATTCATTTTCTCACTGCAGTTTGTGCTCATGCTAAAAGATAAGCAGTTATAGCTTTCTTCTCTCTTGACTTAGGGGGAAAAAAAAAGTATTTTAAAACTACCTGTACGTTTAAGACGAGTAAAATTTCCCTGTGTTGGGTCGCTTAACATAGGAATACATCTCATTGCCTGGGACTGAGGCGTCCTGGAGGCACGAAACTAAGTTGAGTTCATCTCAAACACAAGAAGGTTTTTGTGACTCGAAGCAGCAGCTCGGATGACTCTGTCTCGCTGTTTTAAAGCAGCAGCAGTGGCGTGTCGGGGATGCTGAGCGCCGTGCCCACCTTCCCCCGAAGCCCTGGGCTCAGGGACGGGGCTGGCTGGAGGTGTTGTCACCAACCCGGCTTGGCTTTGACACCACCGGGATCGTGTTTACATTGCTAGGCAACTGCACAAAGCACAGATTTATTAGAGAGGCTGGGAAATCTAACCTAGTTAAATAACTGCTTCCTTGAGTAAGCAATATGTGGAGCTATTTATTTCCCCCCCCTTCTTTTCTCTCTCTTCCAACTGTTTTCGTGTTCTTGACATTTGTCATATCAATTGTGATTAGATCCCAGGCTTTTGATGAATCATTTAGCCAGATGCTTGGAAAGAAGAGTGTTCTAGGAAAATAGCAAAGTTTTAAGGGGGCAGAAGACACTTTGTATTTGAGGGAGATAATGTAATATGAGCTAAACGCATGAAGATTTAACATATTTCAATTATTTTTAGGAAAGCCATGGAATATTTTAATTATCAGTTCAGTAGAAATAGTGACTGTGAGGGTTTTTTTAAAAATCACTAGAATTGAGTGTGCATCCTGCCATCCAAAGTAAGAAGCACTGATTTTAATAACTGTTTCTGAGCTGCTTGTAGTACTGATATTAGGAGAAAGCTTTCTACTCTTAAAATAAATATCTGCTGTGAAATGTACCGGTCTGGACTGTGCCCCTGTAGCTGATTTTAATTTTTTTTTTTTTTGAATGGTAAAAAGCAAAATTTTGCAGGTGCACTTTGTCCCTGAAAATTCCGTGAAGTTTGGAGTGGCTCCAGTTAATGTCATCGGTGTCTTTCCGCATCTTCCATCAGGTGGTGCTCTCTCCATAACTTTTAGGATGCAAATACCTCCCGTCTCCGATTATTTTTCAAAGACTACTGCGTTTATACAGCAGCCTTTTGTTAAACATCCCGAAAAATCACCGTGCAAGTTGTTGGTTGTTATTATTTTTTTAAAAACTTATTTTGTTAAGTGATTGCTGGACTAGGAACTAAGAAAGGCACAAGTCAAGAGGAAATGTAGTCAGCTCCTACCCGATTTGCACAGCTGCTGCTGCTTCGTGTTATTCACAACGTAAAATTAGGAATACTACAAAGAGACAGCAGAATACCCATGGTTTCTCCCTGGCATACCTCATTTCATCCTGAGGGAGCTGGCTACCACTCATTTCTTTATGTAATTTCTCTATCACTCTATTTATAACTCTTCTCCCCAGCAATTACTTCCCCTTCCCTGCAGTCTCTGTATTTATTTGTAACTCAACATATGCTTTTCGAGGTTCTCAACTTTTTGTCAGCTCTAGGGTCAGCTGCTAATTTAAATGCTTTGCTTTTCCGTCCCAAACACAGAAGTAGCACCAGGTAATGATAGCGGTACCCGGTTCTTTCAGGATTTTGGAACAGCATTAGAGGGAAGTTCTCCTGAAAGTCCGTGCGCGCTTTTTCTCCCACCAGAACATGGGGGGATTCTTGCAGTTGACACACTTTGCCTGTTTTGTGAGGATTTTTAACACAACAGGGGGATAAATAGAGAGATTAAAGTCATCTGCAGCTGTGAAAAAGCATCCGGTGGGGAAAGTAGGACAGAGGGTTTACGTGGGGGCTGTTGACCTGAACACCTGATTATTTAACACTTGTTTTTCTTCTGATGGCAGTGCTTAATTTAATTTTCCCCCCGTCCTGCTCCTTGCTTTGCTGGCAGAGCTCGAACGCTCCCAAGGGCCGCTGCCACATCGCGAAGTTGCGGCAGCTGAGAGTTCATTACACAGGGCTCGTCCAGCCAGGAGAGAAGATGAAAAGGGAGCAAACTGCAAGGAAATTTTTTGGGGAAGCCTTAATTTAGTAGGAGTTCATTTGCTCAGGTTTTGCTGTCAGTAAATTGGCGGTGAAAAACGGGCCTTTCTGAGCGAGCTGCTCTGTGTGGCAGTTGTTAACAATGCAGCCATTTAACTCAATAATCACTTTTCTCTCCCTCTGGGGAGCTGTTAGCGCCACAATTCCACTTTATTTTTATCCCCGGCTGGCTCGATTTGTTTTCTAATACATAAACAATTAATCCTAAGAAGGTGATGTTGTGAAACTGCCTCTTTCGACAGCGGCAACGAAAGGTCACTGTGTGTATAAAGGCGTTTGTGAATCTCTGAGGGATAATCCTTCTCTTTTACGAATGCAGAGCCCTTTTTAACCACCCACCCTCCCGCAAGTCCCTGAGCTCTGCTTCTCTTGTTTAATTGTACTTTTTAAGTCTGTTATGCTCTGCGTGCAGGCCCACGTGCTCCAGTTTTCATTAATATTACGGGAATGATTTGGGGCACTTACTGTAGAATATTAAAGTATACTTTTTTTTTTTTTTCAGAAGGCACCATCATCTGTTGCCATGGAAACCCGAATAGTAGTAAAGATGTAGGTCTGAGGCTTTGAACCTCGAAAGCCACGGACAAGGGTTGTTTCTTATAGGAACAATTACTTTTGTACATGAAATCCAGTTAAGTGGAGAGAAGAAAGAGAAATAAATTGATCTGTTCAGCATTGCTCTGACAATCCTCTTGAATAACATTCAGCACAGAAGGATCAGTGTCTCTGATTCTCTCTACGTGTATGGTGTGGGTTTTTTAAAGCTCATTATTTATCATAATAGTTGTTTTATGCCTCTGGTAATTTTCATTGTGATTTTATAAGTGAGGTGCACGAATGTGTATTGGCAGGTATTGTTCTTTGCCTGAATGGGAAGCACTGACTGTACAATGGAGAGGTGTGCATTGGAACTTAAATATTTTGGCAACAGGCAAATCTGAGACTGATTTAACGTGGCCCTAATTAAGAAAAAGAATAAAAGTAGCAGATGTTGTCTGAAATCCACATACCAAAATCTGATTGAATACATGGGTTTGCTCAGTGATGAGAGTGATAATACTTCTGCTTTCCCACAGCAATCCTGCAGCCTGGTTGACATCCCCAGAAACCCTTACGGTGTTTGGGTGACGAGCAGCAGGATGTGTGTGTGTGTGCATTGCTATATAAAGCCCTCTGTCTTTCTAGAGAGACATCCCTTAATTTTTTATGGAAACTGCTGCAGTCTGTTTCCTCAGTGTCTTGTAAGGCACAGATTAAAAATGTAACTGAGCTTCCAAAAAAAATGCTCATAGGAACATCCATAGATGAGACTTTCCTTACATGAATTTGAAATAGCAGCAGCATGCAGGGGTCACCTGCTGCTGTGAACAAGTTGTAGTCCAGGTTTCCATCTGTGAAGCAGGAAACCTTCTGTGTCTCCCATTGCCTTGGTAGCAGAGGGCTCCACTCCCCTGAGGAAGGGCTGGTGGGTTGCCATTCCTTGGCTCTGTGCTCATATTCTTGATAAGAAGGTGGTATATGGCTCTTCTGGTATTTCTGGAACGTTTTATGGAGCAGCATTACTTGGCTCATTGAAGCCAATGTATTTGGCCTGGAGTCACTTTTTTTATACCACTCACAGTTCCTAGTTTTCTTATTTTTCTTTAGCTGCTGCTCTCCCCTGTTTGTGCTGGATGGTACTACTTGGCTGTACCTTCATTTAGATGGTCTCTGCTTATTTTTGAGTTTTTTGAGACATCTTTACCTACCTCTTACCCTGCCACCTTCCTGGCCTAGTGCTGTCCCTTAATTTGAGTGCCATTCCAGGCAAAAACAGAGAAAAAGAGCAGGCACACAAAGGTGGTGGATGTTGTTGATGGCATCAGTGAGGACTTCTCACAGCCTGGTCCTATTTTTCTGTGCACTTGTCATTACATAACAAAAAAGGGTTCATTATTGTGAGCTCTAAAGATCATACATCTTCATGGTAAAGGAGACAATTACTGTCTTAATCAGACTATGCATCATTTAATCAGTCCTGCTTGTTTTTTAATATCCAATAAATACATCCCATCTATCACTGCAGTTCAGAGATGTCAAATGCTTTGTAAACTGGATGGCAGGACATTGCATGTTCCAGAGGAAAATGCTGATAAGGAAGAAATTTCAGCTAAAGAAAACAAGGATCTCTGGAGAAGGAAGGCTGTTAAGGTGTTGTTTAATGCCCCAGTTAAAGATGATGTAATTCTAGGAAGTCCTGGTAAAACAGGACAAGAAACCCCAGGAAGAAAGAACCTACTTAGTGCTTGGTCTCCTCTGGTTATCTTGTTTTCTTTGAAGTAGTGCTTGTAAATCAATCCAAGGCCAGTTGCTTGATTTCTTTTCTCCAGCTGGATCCCCCTGGGACTGCAGCCTTGGGAATTCAAACCGGCTTGGTGAATTCTGCTGCTGTTTGAAGCGGTGCTGCTCATGTACTTGAAGAATGATTGAGCTGCTTATGAATTTTGGGAGGATGGGACCTGGCTCTTGTTCCTTGATATTTTTTAGTTCATCTCTCAGGAAGGCTGTGGGGTTTGACAGCTGATGATGTTGTGTGGGCACAGATCAGTGCTGCAGCCTGAGCAACCTCCGCTTACGCGAAGCTCTTTGTTCAGCCATGCTGCTCCCTTTGTGCTGGAAGTGCTCTAAGTGTCCCATATCTCATGTTTGCCTAGCTGAAACGGCTTCAGATCTGGCTGTACAGAGGAAACAGAGTTGATCACTTTTTTTTCCACATATATCCTTGTCAATCTCAGCTTCGTTCCTGGTAGTGACTGTGTGGAATCACTGGGAAGCAGCTCCTGGCTGTGAATTCAGCTGTGGAGTGAAGGAGGGCTGCTCCACTCTTCTCCTCTGCAATGCTGTAAAGAACAACAAAATCAAGAGTACTACCACTTCAGCCAGAGTTTATCCATTTTTATTTTTTTTGGTTGAGAATCAATCCTTCCCTCTTTTGAATTTGAAGAAAGTGTCATTACCTGTGTGAGCAGAAGTAGGGCTTCAAGCTGTGCTGGGGATATTTTATTGGAATATTATGCTTTTGACTCCAGCACTGCTGAATTTGTTGCTGCTACCTTAATCTGAACATGTGTGAATCTTCCTTCCCTTCGTACTGACTCAAAGATCAGCCCTCAATAGCAGAGGGGAGAAAAGAAATCCTAAATAGGCAAATATACTAACTTTGAAGTGAGCTTTCTTCGTCTTTTATTTAATGACAAAGTGTGGAGTAGGGGATGGTAATGGTGCCACGTGGTTTTGTTTATTTGAGAAGACAATGATGATTTGTAGGAGTGAAAAGCAGTGTGTGATTGTGACCAACTAGTAGAAGTAGGGCACAAAGCAGGGGAGGAAGAAGGGAATTAAAGCAATCTGACTGCTCTATAATGGGCCTTTCTTCCTTTAGAAATGTTTACTGGAAGTGCAGCAGCATTTGCTGGATAAGCAGAAGAGCACTTCTGTCAGCAGGATGGGAAGCTGCTGAGCTTGATGATTCGTTTCTCCAGAAAAGGGATTTGCTGTCAACATGTACCCACTTAGGTGGGGGCAGCCCAAATCTCATTCTGCATTCCTAGGTGGGAATTCAGTGCTCTAATGGGAACAGTTGCTGCTGAAAGTGTAAAGTGCAGTGTATTTCTACCACAGTCAGTCATTCTCAGGGAAATATTTTATGGTTTTGATGTTTCTGCAGAGGTGTGTGGCTGAGAGGTAGATTTAAAAAAAACCCAACCAGCTGAGGCAGGAGGCTGTCTGTGTAACTCTGCCACTGCTTTCAGCTGGTACCAAGCATTTTTACTAATTTGTTCTTGAGAAAAGCACCAAGATAAACAATAATGAGCTGTTTCTGGTGTTTTCCATTCACGCTCACCTATTAAAAAAAGGTGAATCCCCACAAAGTCTGTTCTGGGCTGTCTCTGGTCTCTAGCTTGGGTGAGATTGTCAAGTGGCTGGGCAGAAGTGCTTGTGACCTTCTCATTGTTTCTCATTGTTACCTCCTCATCCCAGAGAGGCAATTGCCAGTTTTACAATGGTACCAACTCCTCTCCTAATGAGTCTCTTTAATAGAAACTCCTTTTCCTCCCCTAATTGTTTATTAAACCTGAAGGGATGGCTTTGTTGTGTAGTACCTTTGGAACCCATGAAGAGCCAACTGCTAAATGCTTTAGGGGCACAAATTACTGGGGTTTTTTTGATACCCTGAAGAATATCTTTGCAGTTGTATAAGGGGGAAACAGAAACAGCAGCAGAAACATGAGCAGTGCCACAGTCAAGCAAGAAGGGTGGCAGCTGACAGGATCCTGGTGTTTGGTGAGGGTTAGTGATGGAGAGTGTGATGGGAAGGAGAATATGGTAAATTTATAGCAGTAGGAAGAGAAATAGGAAAGGAGACTTCACCAGAACAGAAACAGTGAGGAAGCAGACACAAAATAAAGCTCTGAAGTGGGCTGCTGGATGCTCTCAGGCTGGGAGGGTGGCTGGCACTAATAGAATCTCCCTTTCTTTAAGCTGAATGTCCACCAGAGTCACTGTGAGATAGCTCATGGCTGCAAATTTTGCTCCTTAGGCTGAAACGTGGGATACAGCACCTAGCTCTTGTCTTTAATTTCAGTGATTGAGCATCTCCCTTCACAAACCCAACTGATGGGAATATTTTGAATTTACCAGCAGCCCATTCTAGGTTTGCTTAGAAAAGCATCTATTTATCTGTTATATTTGCCAGTTGCTAATATTTTAAGAGCCTTAACCATGCCAGCAGCAGTTCTCCCTGTTGTTCCTCCAGCTCAGCTGGTGTCTCAGCTCTGCTTGTGTGCTCACACCACAGTTGCACACTGTTTATTTCAGAAATGGGAAGGAATAAGCATGTGAGAGGAAAAGGCTGTTATATTTACACTCTGGCTGTCCCACAGTGGCTGATCAGCGTGGCATTCACATTCCCTGAACGTGATTCCTTTGCCCAGGGTTTTGCTCCTGGGAAGCTGAAGGGCAGAGAGAGGCCTCAGAGAAAAGGAAAACAATTCTGATCTCATTTGCTTCTCCTGTGTTGTGCTCACATGGGGAATGTGTTTGGAGATTGTTCACCCACAGGTGATTGTTCCATTGCATTCTGCTGGGAGTTGTTTTCACTCTTTGGCCAATCAGGGCCAAGCTGTGTCAGGACTCTGGAGAGAGTCACCAGTTTTCTTTATTATCTTTTTAGCATTCAGTGAGTATCCTTGCTGTACTCTTTAGTATAGTATAGTATTCTTTAATATAATATGGTATAAAAAAGTAATAAATGAGCCTCCTGAGAAGATGGAGTCCTCCTCATCACTCCTTCCTTCATCAGTGGCCCTGCATTTACAATAGATCAGGATATTTTGGTTCCTCAGTGCATCTCTCAGCCTGGGTCAGAGCTTGTGCCAGACAGCCCAGATGAGCCTCAATCTGTGCAGCAGCCAACCCTAATTAAACATCCAGGAGCCATCACCCACCTAAATAAAACCAGTCACTCATCTTTCTTTGCCCCTTCCCTTCAAGATCTGGTTTTGAGCCTCTCACTTGAGACAGATTTTTTGTGTTGCGTTGCTGGCTCTGGCTGCACAGGCCACAACCAGCTGATGGATTTGACTTTCAGATGGGTGGCTGGAAGCTCCTGTGGTCTGGCTGCTGTGCCAGCACTGACTCATTGCCTCTCTGGAAGGTGCCCTGGGGCCTCTGCTGCTCTCCTGCCTGGCAAGGCAGGTACAGAGAGCAGGGCTGGATGGCTGCCAGCATCCCCCTGTCTCCACAGCACAAGCAGTGCTTTTGGTACTTACCAAGGATGCTGCATTGCACCCACTATTTCATTTTGGGAAGTGGGAATTTATTTGTTTGTATAAATTAAATCTAGACCCACTTGGAGTTTCACATAAATATAACCTGAATAATAATTTTGTTGAAAAAAGCTGCTCTAAACCAGGCACTTCCCCTCGGTTCTTGAGGTTCAAACATTCCATCAGGGAGGATGAATCCATGTGATCTAGCAAAAAATAATAGATTTCAAAAAAAAGAAAAAAAATCTCATTTCAAAAGAGATTTTTACTATGCAAATGTTGGTCAAAACATTTCCCCAGCTTCCTGAATAAATTTTTTGTTGGCGATAGGGTTTCCTACACAAACAGTAAATATTTTTATGATTAAAACATGGGAGATGGTGTATGTACTAACAGCTATCAGCACGTGGTAGGAATGATCAGAGAAGTGGAAAGCTTGGAAATAAACACAGTGTCTCTGTTGGCACAGGGATAACCCTGGAGACTGCCAAGGCCAGAGCCTGCAAAAATAAGAAAGTATAATTAATTGTCCTTAAATGAACTTAGCAAGCAAAAATAACCCTTTTAAAGTAAACACTCAACTTTGCATCTTTTAAAATAAAGCTTTTATATCTGCCAAAGATTTCCATGTTCTATAATGCATTTACTAAGATTTCTGTGCATATTTATTGAAAAAAAAATTAACATGCAGAGTACAGCTGCACTGGACATCTGCTTTACCCTTACACTTCGATTTTCTAGTAATAATACAAAACCATTTCTGATAATGGCTGGGAAGTAATGCTTTGGAATGTTACTTGGTGATTTCTGAAGGTCACTTGGCAGTTGTCTATATTGAATCACTCCTGGGTTTTGGTGTGATTTTTTGCTGTGGGTTTTTTTGATGATGTGGGATTTTTGTTTGTTTGTTTGTTTGTTTTTGGGGTTTTTGTTTGTTTGGATTTTTTTTTTTTGAGGTTTTGCTTCCATGCTACTGCTAACAGAATGCCCAGTAAATGAGCATTTCAGTGAAAGAAATGTTAAATTTCCTTGTGCCCTTTAGTGTAATTCCCAGTGGTCACTGACTTCAGGGTGACTTGCAGATATTTAAAACATGAAGCAGCAGCAGCATTAACAATGCATTAACCCCAAACTTGTATCATGCTGCTTGCCAAGTGTAATTCATGCTAGAATTGCTGCAGAAAATACAGGAGAGTATTTGGATTATCCACTTTGGATTACCCACAGAGTTCTTCCTCACAGGAGATGGCAGAGGGATCACTCATCACATTCAGACTTCTGAAGCAATTTCTATTAAAATTGAGAACATTTAGAAGTAGTTCCCTTGTAAGTTTTTACTTGGTGATGGTAAACTTTCAAATTTTCAGTTCTTAAAAAAAAAGTCATCGTTGAGTGTCTCAAACAGAAATTTAGCAGAAATCCTGAGTAGTATTACAATGTAAATGCAGAGTGAAGGTGTATACAAAGTGATTTTTGAGTGGAGGAGAGGGATCTGGAATCTGGGGGTGATTAATGCTGAGATTTTTGAGAGGACTGACTGGAAATTGGTGGCACATTTGCATCAAACTGAACGTGGGTTTGAAAAGCAGCAAGTGCACTGAGGGCAGAATGTGCCTCCTGCTGTGTCTGTATTTTAAAAAGTATATATCAGGATGTTTTTTCTGCCTGGAATATTCCCCCTGAGCATCCTCTTATTTCCAGGAGTGACAAATTAACATATTGAGAGTACACACAAGTGACAGCAATTTCTCCTCTTTGAAGAGAGATTTACAGTATCTAAATCCATTTAATTTCTGGATCTCTAACTGAGAATGGAGCTGTGAAGAGGAGAGTACCTCAGAGGGAAGGAAGGGGAATAAGGGAGAAATATTTAATGTACAGTGAAAGGAATAGAATGAGATGAAAACAAGCAAATAATTACTTTGGGCATTATGAAAATCTTACTGCAGATTCATGAGGCTGTGGAATTGTGTCCCAGAGGAAATGGTGGGAACTCTGTCTGAGTCACTTGAATTTAGACAGGACAAAAAATTGAACAATCCACTGCAGGCTTTTTTTCCTCTAAAACTTCTGACTTTATTATAATGCTGTTGAAGAGGGAACAGAAGAGGAGGTAGAGTGAGGAAAAAAAAAAGTGTGATGATGCTGTATTTAGCATAAGTGATAACACATCCTAATGCTTCTCTGCTGTTTCTTAATTAATCTGATTATCTGTTAAATATCAACAGCATCATGGTGAAGGCAAGATTGAATCATGTGCCCCTCCAAATCCCCCTCACCCCCAAATCTGCATTTAGACCTTACCTAACCTGGGGGCCAATAGTGGGTGTGGGATTAAAAAGCCCAACCAGCAAAGCACACCACAAACAACCAACCCCACAAAGAAACCTCAGCCAAACCCCCCAAGCAAACAGAAAAGCAGCCCAAACAAAACCCAATTAGAAGTGCAAGATGTGATTTGTAGGTGCTGAAGAAGCACATAATGTACCAGTCAGAGAGAGGAGGAGTGTTAGGCATGTGATGCTTTATTTCTGCAGCAGAATTCCTGACTGCTCGTGGGTGAGTTTTGGAGAGCTGAGGCAGGGGAGCATCAGCTCTTACCCTGGGGGGCTGAGGTGGGACCCCAAAAAGGGCTTTAGGTGTCAAATCACACCTGTGTGAGGGGCCCATGCAGGACCCTGAGCACCCTAAAAATCCCTGAGCTGCCAATGGGGAATGTGAAAAATGCGTATTCTAGGATTGGCTTTTCAGAAATATTAAAATGAATATTATATGTGTTATGTTAGAAAGTGATGATGTATGAATGTACTTAAGTAGTGTGTTAAATATAGTTTTAGGTTATAACAATGTTAAAATAGAAACTATGCTATGTGAGATACTGTTTTTTAAAGAGAGGACTCACACTGAGATAGCAGCCACAGGACACCTCAATCTTTCAGAAAAAAAGAATTTATTGCTCCCTTACTGAGTTCTTCCCACCTTGCTCAGCCCTGAGACGCTGTCAGGATTCAGAGGAAGAAGCTGACACTGCCCAGACAGAATCCTGTGTTTGAATGGAATTTATGCATCATGTATGAGGTGTATGAATATGCAACAGGCTGTTGTTTTTAAGGGTTAATCCTCTGTTAATGTGGGTCCTTTTTTTGGGCTTATTTTACCCAGAAAGAGGGACCTGGACTGTCTGTAACTCTTTATTTTTATTGTCTCATAGTGTCCTAAATCTAAATTGTCCAAATTTTTATTACTATAATTATATTACTATTTTTATAAACATTTTATTACTATTAAACTTTTAAAATTTTAAAAACAAGGGATTGGTGTTTTTCACAGGGAACATCACATTATGTTAACGTGGATTAATCCTCAACCTTTGAGTGCCTGAAAGGACAGAGTTGAACACAGAGCTCTGAGGTGGGGTGGTGAGTGTGTCTGAATGCTGGGGAAAGTCCAGAAATTCTATAGCTATGGAGAAACCTGAGAGGAAATTAATAATTCTCTCTGTAGAGCTCAGTTTGCATAGTGTGCAGTAAATAATGCATGGGCCCATGGAGCTAACAGTAAGAATAAAACAAAATATTGAGTAGCTGCCCCTCCATTCAGGGCCATCCATCTTTTGCATTAACAACGAAATGTCCCATGGCACAAGTGTGTGCTCAGGTGATTTTTTTCAGTCAAACCTGCAAGAAGATTGGCACAGGGTTTTGTGGATAACCTTCTACTAGTGCACCTAATACCCTTGGGAAAGCTTGATTATTTATTGATGTTAATATTTCTCTTTTCTTAGCGTGCCTTTGTGGCAGGGAAGCCCATCACCTGAGTGGTCAGGAATTTGTGGGCTTCTCTTTTTGGCTGCATGAATGTGCAGGGGGGATTTGCTGCTCTCTGTGTAATTCTGCAACACCCTCAACTTTTTTTATATCACCCCAGAGCTGATAAGGCAGGGAAATGAACAGAAGTTTGGGGATTTGGGCAGAGTAAAGTGCTTTTCCAGTCTAAACAATTTGTGGTTCTATGTAGTGAAAGAAGCTCTTGACAAGCCATTGGAATTTAAGGGAAGTGTGTTGGAATTAATAGATGTGCTTTTTGCTGTCACAGATTTAAATTCCACTGGCACCTAATTCATGCAGGAAGGCAGAGCTGTCACTTCTCAGGCTCTGTCTGTGTCAGGATGGTGACTTAGATAATTGTTCAGAACTAGATGGCACTGGAAATTTTTCTTTTATGACAATTCAGGACAAAATGGGAGCCTGGAAACTTCACCTGTATTTTATTGGTAGTACATGTCCATAGAGCTGTACAGGCAGCTCCTCTGTGAGGGGATCATAAAGGGCTGTCAGGAATTTTATTGTGGTTTAGACTTGCAAGGAGGCAGTTGGACTGCAATGAACTGGGATTTGAGCCTTTATGGGTTTGTTTAAATTTGTATTTGCTATGTGGTGCACTCATACTTCTTGTTTGAACCAAAATCAGCATCATGTACACAATTAAGGTCACCCTGTGCTTCACTGGAGTATAGAAAGCTGGGTGGGGAAACCAGTGCTGCTGCAATTAAATGGAATAATTTGAATCCCATTAAAGACAAAAAAGGAGGAGAGAAAACACTGTTATTTATCAGTCAACTTGAGGGAATTAATGTCTTTTGAAAATTAGCTTCAACCCTGTTTTTTTGCTATTGTTCTCAGATTGATATTACCATAGAGTTAAAGAGAACAAATTATAATGAGTTTTTTCCAAACTTTCCTTTTTCTTTATGCCTCTAGGCTTCCAATCCATTTTCCTTACTCTGCTCTCTCCTTTTGCAAGGCATTTAGTGGCTGTTCATTCCTGCTGTGCTCCTGCAATGCCCATCCATGTTAAATGATATTCTAGGAATATATAGTGGCACAGCAGCAGGTGTTTGTCTGTGTGCTCATATATGTGCCCAGTAAATCTGCAGATCCTTTCCTGTTCTGAGGCTGCCAGGGTGACTGGAGTAATTTAGGAAACCTCTAGATTTTCCACTGTGACAACTCTGTTAAGAGAAGTAAAAAAGGTAAAAGATAGCAGTGGTTAAAAATGTGAAAAATGCCAATCACTTGTTTTTAAAAGTTTAATAGTAATACAATGGTTATAAAAAAATAGTAATACAATTAGAGTAATAATAATTTGGACAATTTGAATTAGGACAATATGAGACAATAAAAATAAAGAGTTCCAGACAGTCCAGGTACCTTTTCTGGGCAGCACGAGCCCGAAAAAGGACCCAACGTTAACAGAGGATTAACCCTTAAAAACAACAGCCTGTTGCATATTCATACACCTCATCCATGATGCATAAATTCCATTTAAATACAGGATTCTGTCTGGGCAGGGTCAACTTCTTCCTCTGAATCCTAACAGCACCTTCGAGGTGGGAAGAAGTTCGTTTCTTCTGATAATGGAGCAATAAATTCTCTTTCTCTGAAAGATTCAGGTGTCCTGTGGCTGCTATCTCAGTGTGAGTCCTTTCTTTAGAAAAAAAGTATCTCACATAGCATAGTTTCTATTTTAACATTTTTTATAACCTAAAGCTATATTTAACACACTACTTAAGAGAATTAATACAGCTTTACTTTCTAACACAACACATATAATATTCATTTGAATATTTGCAAAAAGCCAATCATCAAATACATGCATTTTTCACAAAAATGTTTTAGCAGATTTTCCTTAGTCTTTGGTCTTGAGTTGGACTTTCACCCATGTTTGCTTGATGGAGGGAAGACAGGAGAATGGTGGTTCATGCCAAGCTGTTGTGCAGAGAGGGAATCCCTGCTGGAGAGGATATTTCTGTGCTGCTGGGCTTTGCTTTTCTCCTCCTTGGGCTCATCCCACCCAGCCATGAGTGCTTCCCCTCAGGGCTGCCAGAGGCTGCTGCCTCCTGGAGAGCTCTGTTGAGAATGCAATGCACACCAAAGGTTTTCAAACCTCTGAAAAATCCAGCAGGACCAGGGCAGGGATTGTCCCCCTGTGCTGGGCACTGGTGAGACCACACCTCAAATCCTGGGGTTGGTTCTGGGGCCTTGTGACAAAGACCTGGAAGGGCTGGAGAGTGTCCAGGGAAGGGAATGGAGCCCCAGGAGGGGCTGAGGGAGCTGGGGAAGGGGCTCAGACAGGAGAATGGTGGTTCATGCCAAGCTGTTGTGCAGAGAGGGAATCCCTGCTGGAGAGGATCTTCCTGTGCTGCTGGGCTTTGCTTTTCTCCTCCTTGGGCTCATCCCACCCAGCCATGAGTGCTTCCCCTCAGGGCTGCCAGAGGCTGCAGCCTCCTGGAGAGTTCTGCAATGCTCACCAAGGATCTTGAAACCTCTGGAAAGTCCAGCAGGACCAGGGCAGGGATTGTCCCCCTGTGCTGGGCACTGGTGAGACCACACCTCAAATTCTGGGGTTGGTTCTGGGGCCTTGTGAAAAGACCTGGAAGGGCTGAAGAGTGTCCAGGGAAGGGAATGGAGCCCCAGGAGTGGCTGAGGGAGCTGGAAAGGGGCTCAGACACGAGAAAAGGAGGCTCAGGGGGGCCCTTGTGGCTCTGCACAACTCCTGACAGGAGGGGACAGCCCCAGGTCGGGCTGTGCTCCAGGGAACAGGGGCAGGGGGGAGGGAATGGCCTCAGGCTGGGCCAGAGGAGGTTTAGATTGGATATTAAGGAAAATTTCTTCATGGAAAGGGCTGTCAAACACTGGCACAGCTGCCCAGGGCAGTGCTGGAGTCCCCATCCCTGGGGGAAAATGAAAAGGTGTGTGGATGTGGCATTTGGGGCCATGGTTTGGAGGTGGCTTGGTCAGAACTGGGTTAACAGTCTGACTCAATGATTTTAGAGGTGTTTTCCAGCCTAAACAATTCCATGATTCAGCATTGTGGGAGAAGCTTGTGTCAATTTGCAAAAATCTGGGAGAAGCATGGTGGGATTAAGAAGTTTGCTTTTTGCAAAAATTGCAATTTTCTCTTTGTCATGGAGAGAGATTTTAGTGGCATGGAATTCATGCAGGGGGACAGGGCTGACACTTCTTAGCCTGCCTGTCAGAACAGGAATTTAGCTAATTGTTCAGAAATAGATGGAACTTGGAATTTCTCTTTTATGGGAACTCAGTACAAAATAAAAGCCTGGAAACTTAAACTGCAGTTTACTGGCAGTACATGTCCTTAAGACACAGTAATAAAAGAGTACAAAGTAATGGAAGCAGGAATTGCATCTCCAAGCTAAATATTTATGTATGAATTGACCTTGGCTCTTTCTACTCCCTTCCTTGCACTTTAATATTTTAAAGAGGAAGTAAATACCAATGAAAAATTATTTGTTGTATTGAATACTGTTCCCCTGGATACCTCTCATCAGATGATAACTTTGATTCCAAAGATATTAGGGAGGAGGAAAATGTTTATGTTGCTGTTTTACTGCAAGGCAAATCGAGTACAAGAACATTATCTGTAATATATGAGTAATTGCACAAGGAAATGATTTAAAGAAAATGTATTTAAAGATGAACATGAATCAAGGTTCCCCTCCCCCAGCCCCTTATGATACTGCAATGTTAATTAATTCTTTCAGACTAAAGGATATCACAGCTCTCTGTCTGCTCCTGGTTTACCAGGAAAATCAAAGCACTCTGACTCACCACACTTGTATTTGGTAATCTCACAGGTGAGAATGAAATCTTGCCTTTTTATGCTAACTTCAGCTTTCCTTGGGGGCAAAGCAGCCCAGGGAATGTTGCACTGAAATCGTGCAGTCTGTGGGAGCTGGGCTCCCTTCACAGCACTCTTGGTAATCCCAGGAATTGCTGCACTGGGGATGCTCCATCAGGGAGCAGGTGGAGCTTTGGTACTGTGCTTATCATATTTTGTGGTACTTTTTATCATTATTTAAATATTTAATTTTATCATATTTTATCATATGGTACTGTTGCTGTCATATTTTTTGAAAAATACTTTTCTTAGGATTTTTTTCTCCTGGGAAGCTGAGAAGCCTCAGAGAAAATGAAATGAAAACAATAATTATTTGATTGCTTCTCTTGTGTTTTGTTGCTTTAGAATGTAGTTAGAGATTGTTTATCCAACATGTGAATTGTTTTTACTTGATGACCAATCACAGTCCAGCTGTGTCAGACCCTGAGGAGTCACAGGTTTTTTATTAATATCTTGTTAAGCCTTCTGTCTGTATCCTTTCTCTATTCTTTAGTATAGTTTAGTATAGCATTCTATAATATAATATAATATACTATAATAATAAATTAGCCTTCTAAGATCATGGAATCAGATTCATCATTTCCTTCCTGCCAAGGGAGACCTTGAAAATATCACGTGCTTAGATCAGGGATTTGGAGGCTCAGCTTCTCTGTTCCAAACTCTGTCCCCATCTTGTTTGATAACCATGAGCAAGTGAATTTTTTCCATGTGTCACATAAGTCTGTTGTAAGGAGCATCCTTGTTTCTTTTCTATTTCCCAGGAGTTTGGGGGTGCTTAATGAACACCGGGGAATTATTTGATGGTCTCTGATGAAAGGTGCCACGGGGGTGTGTGTTTTCAGCTTGGCTCCTATTTCTCAGTGGTATCAAATGATAACTTCTCCAGAAGGTTTGTTTAGATCTTGGCTGTCGTCCATGAACATGTGTTCAATTAAAATCAGTGGAGTTACTCCTTGTTCACCTTCCAAAAACCTCAGGAACACTGAGTGGTGCCAGTTCTTCCTTGGAGGAGGAGATCGTGGAATCATGGAATGGTTTGGGTTGGAAGGGACCTTAAAGACCTCATTCCACCCCTGTGATGGGCAGGGGCACCTCCCACTGTCCCAGGTGTTCCAAGCCCTGTCCAACCTGGCCTTGGACACTTCAAGGATCCAGGGGCAGCCACAGCTGCTCTGGGCATCTCCTTTATTCCTTCCCATGGACGTGGATAACCCACATGCACCTTCCTGAGGCTGAGCTTTCCCAGCTCTCCCTGTGTGTCAGGTGCTCCAATTCCTTCATTGTTGTTGCCTCCTGCTGGATTTGCACCAGGACCTCATGTAATAATTGTGTCTGTGTGTCTGTTTTAATCCTCTCTGCACAGATCAACCCTAATGCAAAACCTGTTTGTACTGTCACATTTTCTCTCTGTGTATTTTACACATACATGTATATTTTAGGATTTATTTGGAGGTAGCTGATGCACAGGGTAGGATTTCCCAGGTGATTCTTGCTTGATTAAATTTCAGTGTGTGCTTGCTCAAATATTTGGCTTTGCTGAATAAATTGGTGCATTATGTTCATCCTGATTTACTGTCTCAGTGCTGTCCACTTGGTACAGAAAGCTAATAATCACTGTGTCAGTAACTGTTATATTTTCATTTAAGGGAAAACATACTAATTCTTTTTTGAGACAATGTACAAGAGGAGAGATTTATTTTTTGTGTCACACTGGCTTGTCTATAATTTTTTTTGCTAGAAGCTGATTTTATTTTTTTTTAAGAGCTTCTTGAACAATTTATTTTGTTCTTTTGGAGAGCTGAAAATGCTTCTAGTACTTGGCCTCGTTAAAATGTGGATATCCCTGCTGTCTTTTGGTTTGGACACTAGGACTAAACCTACCTTGGAAACAAGCTTAAAGTGTGTTTTAATTTTGTAAATTATAAGAAACCAAGTGAGTTTTGTCTCCTGTGGTGTGTTGGGTGGGCTGGGGCTGTTTGTGGTTTAACTCACATTCATAGGGAGTGGTGCTACCAAGTGTAGTGCTGCATATTTGACACCTCCAAAATCCCTTTTCTGCCAGCACTCTCTTTGAGACTTATTTTTACATTTGATCACATCTTAATATAGCAGAGCAGCCTTTGTAGGAGAAAGAGGGTTGTTTCTTATTTCATTGATGGAGCTGCAGCAGAGAGAGCTCTCAGTGGAGGCAGACTCTGCTGTGCTGTGGGTGAGGGCTGTGTGCCCAAACCACCCTGGTTAGCCTGCCTGTGCTCCTGTGGCTCCACTGGCACCTCAGTCCCATTCCAGCTCTGTCAGTGCTGCTGTCTGTCTGCTTGGAGCAGTCTTGTTAAATTTAATGATTTTTGAAATATTCCCCTGCCTGCCTGTGCTAGTGTGTGAACTGCAAGCACTGCAAGTATTCCTGGAAGCAGGCTGGAGAGCATATTAAAGGTGTGCATTAAATAGGGTAAGGGAGAGCTCCTGTGCTCTGAACCCCCCTGGTTTGGTGAGGAAAGATGTGGGCATTTATCTGCACTTGTACACATCCACGGGCTCAGCAGCATGGTTGGTGTAGTTCTCATCTTGCCTGAGTCTGAAGGAACTCCTAAATTGCTTTTAACAGGTGGAAAGGATGGTTTAGGGTGAGACTCTGCTGTCTGGGCTGATTGCTGGGGCTGTGCAGGCTCCTGTGGCTGCAGAGAGCCTTTGGTTCATGTTGGAGAGCCCCCAAGGAAACAGGGTGAGCCTCACTCCTTTTTGTGGCTGTGGAACTGGGGGCCAAAATAACTCATTTACCTCTATCCCAGCAGTGTTAGCAAGACAGGAAGAAAATGTGTCAGTTTTCACTGTATTCTTGCAGCATTACTTACTTTTTTTGGGGGAAATCTTCAAGTTTTATATTACACGATGTAGGAATTGCAATGGAGTATTTTATTGATGAGTGAAATCAAAATCAATACTCCAACACTTGTTGAGGAGCAATCTTTGGCAGAAAGCATGGAAACTCTGCTTCAGTTCAGAACAAAACATTACTTTGGAATGAACAATTAAAATCTATTGATTTTTAACTTGGAGGTATTAAAGTAAGGAAGTTTAGTGTCAGCTGCTAAATTGCTTTCTTTTAGCACTGTTTCCTCATCCAGATAAAGCCTTGCATGTAGAGCTGACTGCTTTTTTCCTTTCCCCCTGGCACCTTCCTCCAAATCTCTTTCCACATCTGTGCTGAGCTGTGGATAAGCACAGGCTGAAAATTGTCAGAATTACCAATGGGAGTAGAAATATTTCTGACTTGGGTTGTAAAACAAGTGTTTTTGTGAAACCTCTGCTGGCTTTGGGAACCAGGTGAACTTTGGCAGGATGTTTTTCAGGTTTCTCTGCTCCATGTGTGTCCCATCCCTGCCCTGTGTATTTTGTACTGGGGGAAAAATGCTAAACTGTGAATTCTCTCCCAAACCAGACATTGAGCCAAATGATTCTCTTGGGGTTTTTCTATGAGTTAAAGGATATCAGTCTGCACAAATTCTCTCCAAACAAACGGGTGATTCTTAGCAAAGCTGGGAATAACCTCCTTGTTCCCACAAATCCAAGTGGCAAATATTTTACCTCCAAAAAAGAAACTATATGAACAAATTTCGGGTCTTTGGGTTGATTTTTTCCTCCTCTCCCCTCTCATTTTTTAGGGTTTAAAACTCAAAATAATGTAGCTGCCTGTAATTCATATAGTCTGCTCTGCACTTTTTTATTTTACTCTAAATGTTGCAGTTTTTTATGTCTGTTTTGCAGCCTTAAAGGTTCAAGAATATGTATTTATATCCATTGTGCACATTATTCTTATGCAGAAGGAGGACCTTGAAGGCAGTTCTATCAATTCTAACAAAACTGGAAAGTTGATTAGCAATCCCATAAGCAAATGTTGTGGTTTTGTTTTGTTTGAATTTCTCTGCTGTTAATAATTAAAGGTAAATTACAGTGTTTAAAAAAATTTTGTGGAAAGATTGTAATTTGCATATATGGGCCAAAGTCTTCTCAGGTATGGTAATTTCCAGTGTAGCAAGAAGGATGCTTAAGGAAAGGCTTGGGGAGGAGATGAATTTTTAGATTTGAGAAGAAAAAACCTGAGTTTCTGATGTATCTGACTTCCACTGGTGCTGCTCACAGATAAAATACAAGCAGCACAATTTTGCCTGTGCCTTCAGCTGTATGGAGGAGACATGAAAGCATTCTTTGAATTGATGTGAAGGTTTGTGCATTAAGAGCTGAGCAGCTGCGCTCAAGGATCTGCTTCAAAGCCCACATGTGGGAAGGCTCCCGGGCACTCCTTGGAGCTCACCCATCTCCTCCTTCCAGCTTTGTTAGACAGATGAATCTGAGGTTTTTAAGTGATCTTTGTGAGTGTGGCATCTCTGTTTGCAGACCTCTGACAGGATTATTACCCACACTTCAGCTGGCAGAGAGTTCCCCTCCAGGAGGGGAAGGGGCTCAGCTCAAGTCCCAGCAGTAACAGAGACCTTGACCTTGCTCTGCTCTGATTGAGGATCCTGGTGCTCTGTCAATATTTGGTGGTTCTGCTCCTCATCTGTTGGAATATTGCCCTTCTCAGGAAAGCAAACATTTGCTCTTCCCTCATTTTAATAGTGGGCTGTCAGAGAAAGGTGGTGATTACTGCTTCATACCAGGGGTTTGAGAAGCATCCGAGTGCTGCTGGTTTGTTTTTCTTAAATGCCAACTTGTTTTTCTGCTTGGATTGCTGAAAATAATGTGTGTGTGTGTAGCTGCTCTGTACCATGTGCAGATGGAGGCCCTGACTAACTGTGAGGTTTGGGGAGTATCTTGGCCCTGAATTAGGAGGGTTAATCACACCTAGGAAGTTATTCCTCCAGTTCCACTCTTGCCAAATGTAAAGCTTCTCTGGCACATGCAGTATCATATTTGGGCTGATGTCCAAAAATAAAAAAATGGTCAATAAGGATTGCCAGTTACTCTGGCAAGGAACCAATTATCCCATTCTGTTTCCATCCCTCTGTGCACATGTCAATAAATAATCACTCACCCGTGATCCCAATCAACGCTCTGAATAAACATATGTGTGCTGAAAGCTTGGAAACTCTTAAGTGGTAGCAAATATCAAAATGCCTCTACTCATTTGGATTTCTTTCCATCTGTTAAAATACCCATTGAGGCCTTAAATTGTTTGATTACACTTAAGGTTGACTATGGAAAATCAGTTGCACATTGCATGGACTGATCCATATTGACACAAATACTCGTGCCCTGTGTGAGCTGTGTAATAGCACTGGGAGAGTGTCTCAGTGCTGAATAATGGGATGCTGTGCTGCAGTAATGGGATTTCTGTCCATTTTAGAGCTGCTCAACTTTGAAAGTTGCACAAAGTGACTTTGCAGTTGTCCTTGTTTGTGAGATTTATAATAAGCTGTTCTGCATGCCAATTCCGTGGGCTCCAGACTTTCAGATAAATCCAATATTAGAAGAATTACTTTATAAACAGTCAATAGATGTAGTAATGGATGTTGAGAGAGATGATTTTTGAGGCTGGGGTGGTTCTAGTGGTAGTTGTGTGGGCAGATGTCCCCAGTGCTGCCTGTGCATTCCCCAGCCTGCAGTGATGCTCCAGAGTAATGCTGACTTGGGCTTGGGTCCGTGTCACCTGCAGCAGGCAGCATCAGATGGGCTCCAGGGCTCTGGAGAAGAGAAAAACTCTGTGCCTGCATGACTTCAAACAGAAGCAGCATTTCTACAGTTCCATGTGCATGGCCTGTACTGCAGGAACATGCAGGGACACTGTGGTGACAGCAGTGTGGGTGTTTGCAGGGAGCTCTGGGTCACTGTCACATTCACATTCTCAGAAAAATCCCTTCACCCAGGATTTTTCTCCTGGGAAGCTGAGAAGCCTCAGAGAAAAGGAAAACAATTCTGATCTCATTTGCTTCTCCTGTGTTGTGCTCACATGTGGAATGTGTTTGGAGATTGGTTACCCACAGGTGATTGTTCCATTGCATTCTGCTGGGAGTTGTTTTCACTCTTTGGCCAATCAGGGCCAAGCTGTGTCAGGACTCTGGAGAGAGTCACCAGTTTTCATTATTATCTTTTTAGCATGCAGTAAGTATCCCTGCTGTACTCTTTAGTATAGTATAGTATTCTTTAATATAATATAGTATCATAAAGTAATAAATGAGCCTTCTGAGAAGATGGAGTCAGATTGATCATTCCTGCCTTTGTCTGGAGGCAGCACAAATACAAAATTCACCCCTGCTGCACACACACAGAACCACCAGGCTGGGAGAGACCTTCAAGATCATCAAGTCCAACATGCTGGGACATCAAACACTGTGCCACACAGCTTTAATGTTGGTAACAAATTTTCCTTTGAGTGTCCCTTTAGTTTGGGAGTCAACACGTGGATGTTGGGAGAGTACAAGGCTGAGGCTCTGGAGGCTGAGCCTGAAGTTTGCCAGGAACACAATTGAATGTTAAATGTAAATGCAGGGCTGCAGATGGCATCCTTGGGTTTCAGGCATGTGAATTCAAGCTGCTGCTGAGCTGGGTTTGAATCCTCTGCCACCATGGAAAAGCTGAAGCTGCACGAGTTGGACCTCGGGTTTGTCTTTGTTCAGAGGAGAACAGATTGCTCATTTTATGACTGACAGCATTTTGCACTGAAAAAACCTCAAGTTCTCACAAAGTTCCAGGTGCAAGGTGCCTGGGCTGTGACAGATTTTTCCTGTCTTATTGCTTTGTTTACTTGATTGCAGCCATGTTGTATGTCATGCATCAGTAATCCTTTAATTTGTAATGATCCTGCACTTCCACGAACTTTCTATGCTCAACCAAACAAAATCTGTCTCTTTTTAAAAAGAAAGTTCTGCTTTCTATTAATTCTTTCAGGGAAAAAAAAATGATATAAATAGTGGTATTCTACCTATTTGCATTTAGTTCTTTCTGTTGGATGTGTTGTTTTTTTCAGTCCTTGCTCCAAATTGTTTCTGGGCAGCATTAGCAGCTGTTCCTCCTGGCATATGCTGTTTAGTACAGTATGACACCATCAATTAGTAAACCTTTTACTGGGATGAATAAAAATGTTAAATATGAAAGTTACAATATCCTAATTTGATGCTGCCTTGAATTTAGTGAAATTCTCTTCTGTGCTGCACCACAAGTTAGCTGTTGATACTTATTTTACTGTCTTTTCTAATACTTATAGAATTGAGATAAGTTCATATGAATCAATCATTTGAGATTGTGAAATGTAGAAATTTCTGTGGTGTAAAAATGAGAAGGGGGTTGAGGCTCCTGTGGCAGATTTTCTAGCCCAAACCCCTTGGATTTACATTGTGCTGCTACTCAGAGATCATTTCCTACAATTTACAGCTATGTTTAGACCCTGATCTCAATGTTAAGGAAGTTCAGCTCACTTGACTTCAGTAGGAGTGAGCTTGAATATGTAAGTTCTGTGCAAAGTGAGGAATATTTATCAAATGGGTTATTCAAGGCTCATGTTTATGTGTGGTGCTTCCCCTGGTGCTGTCTTTTGGGGACCTCCCTATTTCTCCCACTTTCAGTTCATCTGGAGCCCTTGCCTGTGCAGAATTGAAGTTATTTAGGAATAGCCTGGCTGTTTGCAGTGCAGCCTGGCTTTTGCCTGAGCTGCAGAACCTTTTGATCTGTATGGCACAGGACACACTTCTCACTCCTCTGTGAAGCTGCAAAACTTCAGCTTTAACCTTGGCCTGCTGTGCTGCCAGAGCTGTGCAAGGGATCCCTGTGAAGGATCCCTGCTCCCTGCACCTCTGTGCAGCCAAGGCACAGCCCAATCCCACCCAGGCAGAAAGGATGCATTTTAACTGTCTATTCTTATAAAGAATAATTAATTTTCAGTGCCTGGAGTCTGAGAACTGGTGTTCAAGTCAGACTTCATCACAGGGAACAGTTATTTCCCCTCTGGTACAAGGGGTGTGTAAGGGCACAGATGTCAGGTGACAAATGTTGATTCCTTAATACACCAAAAACCTTCTTAGTCACTGCTCTGTTTTTTCTATAGTAAAAACCTCTCACATAACAGAATTTGAGAGTAATAATTTGTAGAAACAACTTTCTTTTATTGGAAGAAGCTAGCAGGGGAGCTAGATTTGTGGTTTTGTTCTTTAACTCCCTGAAAGTAGAGTTCAACAGGAGTTATTTTCAAATTAAGATTAAGCAAGATGCGTGAATGGTTCTCAAAGCCCCCTCTGTGCTTCATAAAAGCATAAAGCATTTTCATGTGTTGTCATTTGGCTCCTGGATTTTGCAAACCAGCCCCTCTTTTTGGGCTGCTGTGTTTGGGAGGGGAGTTCATGGCCATCCTGTGAGACTGGACAAATTGCTGCAGTTGACAAGATGTCCCCAGCCTAAACAGGCAGATGTCCCAGGAGAAATTATTTTTGTGTTTGATAATGTGTGTGTGCGGAGGGCCATGTACAGGACAGTCAGGAATTTTTACTTTTATGGCTTTGGGGCGGGACAGTGGCAGATGTCACTGCCCTGAGCAGGGAAAATTGCACCATGTGAATGTAATCTGTGCCAAAGGAAACTTGATGGGGCTGTGCATGACATGATCACTAGAAAAAGAAATATGAGCAGATCAATACCCTCAGATAGCTCTTCTAATTCAGAGAGAGGCACAGCATTGATTTGGAAAATAAGAGTATGGATGCAGCAGTTAAAGCCCCCTGTGTGTGCATGTACTAGCTAATAAAATAATGTGCAATGCACTCAGCCTCAATCAAAGGCAGAGAGTAAATCAGAACCGTGTGTCCCCTCTGAAGCAGGAGGCTGTGGAGCATGTAAATGAACAAACTGCCTCAGAGAGGGAAAACTGCACCCACAGAGGATGTTCATCAATCAGGAAGATGAACAGCCCTTGCTGCACATTGTGCAGTTGTCCTGCATGATGCCATGAGTGAATTAGAAGTGTCTGGAGGATCCCACAATGTAAAAATCAGCATTTCCTACTGTGGATGTCTCTAAATCTCTCGCTTTTGGGCTGTTTTGGGAATTACTCAATATCTAAAATTAAGGAAAATTAATTTTTCTCTCCTGAAGGATCCTGCATCTTTCCAATGTAGATATGCCAAGAGAAGTGCTAACTTTAACTGGGACTCATGGATGCACCAAAAATTTAAAGTTTATTTTGTTCTGACACTTCTGTTTATGGCTCAAGGTCAGTGACCTTTCCTAGCCTCAGTTCCCTAAGTGGGTACCTGTTTTTAGGGACAGATATTGCACATAGATCCCCTATTAGGTGTGTCTAAAGTGGGGAAATCCAAGGAGGTTCAGTCCAAATAACAGCCCTGAGGGGAACAGCAAAATTCCTCACCTGGATGAGAAAAAGTTATCATTGAACAAAAGTTACCATTAAAGGAATTGTATTGTTTAGAAAATACATCCCCCTGTGTTGTATACCGCTTTTTTAGTGCCCCTTCCACACTTTTCCATAGTTTTATCACTGACTTTTCCTGTTTCTGTGTTTGTAGATGAGCCTGGCAGCTCTCACATGTATTAAGTTACATTACTTCAGGTTTGGATGTGTGTAAAGCTAAACTAGCCAGGGTTTTTGTGTGTGCTATGGGTATGTGCAAAGGTGAGTTATGAACTGCCTTTATGAATTTCCTGCTCTGAACACCTGATTGAAATTGGGTATCTGAGGCCTGTGTGAGACAAAATTGCTCAGAATTTAATATTGTAGCTCTTCTGGCAGTTCTCATTTCAGGTAGGCTGTGGCAATTAATAATTAAGAGCCATACACGAAGTTTTAGTCTTTAATATTATTAAAGTTGCTTTCATTTGTGGTTTTTGAAAGTGGGGGTTATCTTCCCAAGTGTGTTGAGCTGAGTGTGCTCCTGACTTGCCTTAGGGAAAATTGATAATATTAGTGAGCTTTCTAGTTCTTCAGTGCCTCTGCTGCAGAGGTGGAGGGAATAACGTGCCTTGAAAGGGCAGATTTTGCAAAATTCTTTATTTTCTATCAGAAATGCTGCAAGGTGAGTGATTGCAGGTGTTTGTGCTACACAGGTGTGGGCTCTGTCTGTGTGTTGGGAGGGGAAACCCTTCAGATGCTGAAATCACATGGATATAAAGCTTTTCTTGTCCAGCCACTCAGACCTGTCCATGTTTGGGCTCAAAGGTCACACAGCAACTGTTGGTATGGTTGTGTAACTTCACAGGACAGAACAAGCTGCTGAGCTGGGCTCCTCTGTGCAGGCAGGGATGATTTCCTGAGCCTTTGAAAGGGTGGTAAACAATCTTTAAGTGCATCCTTTGCAGTGCAAACACCTGAGTGAAGCCCCTGGGTAACTCCTCTGAGCAGAAACCCTGCTTGAGGAGCGCCTGTGTTGGGTTGGGAAAGCCTGAAACAAAATAATCCTTGCAGAACAACTTCTGAATAAGCAGCTTTAGTAATTCAGCCTTCCTGTGCATGTGAATGATGTGTTGTCAGAGATAATGCTGCAGAGAGATGCTGGTGTATTATAAAAATGTTATCGAATTAAAATGCGAGCACGATCCAGCCCAAGCCATTCTATAAATATCTTATTATGAAAGGCTCAGAGATGTTTCTCTTAGCAAATTTAAAATAATCATTAGAATCCTTCAGCAGATTGCTGTTAATTGGATTGAGAATTAAACAGCTTTGTATGAGTGCAAAGTTAATTAATAGCTCATTACTTTTTAATAAGGCAAATTCATTTGGAAAGAAAAGAGATGCCATGGAGTTTACCACAGATTTGAGATGAGATTGGGAATATCAACTATTCTTTGGGAGAGAAAAGATTTCTAATTATCCAAGGTTGGCTGGTGGTGAGGGAGATGGAAGTGAGCAGAATTGGTGTTTGGCTCCTCTGGAGCTGGAGCAGCCACAGCCTCCTGACCCTCCAGCTCTGGACAGGGGAGGCACTGTGGGGATGGGGACCTAAGGTGCCCCAGAGCATTGTGGAGTTAAGTTAAATATCTGAAAAAAATTCTGTTCAAAAGTGCCTCCTACATAAAATGTTTGTGGCTTTTTTCCTTTCCTTTACAGCTATTTACTGTTGCAGTTTTCCGTCTGGAGCTTTCTTTCTATCACTTACCTCTGCAACATTTTGGCAAACAATTAGATCAATGGAAACTGGATTCTGAAGGTATAAATATATATATATATATATATATAGATAGATAGATATCTGTCTTTATAGATATATCTATCTATATCTAATAGATATAAATATGTCCATCTATATATATATCTTGAAAAAGATAAAGACAGCAAAGAGGAATTTGGGATAAAACAAAGAAAAAAACCAAACAGCAGAAAAATCCCAAATATTTTTAAATGACCAGATTATTTGAAACAATAAAGAAATTCATTACAACTTTGTACAATCGTGAAATAGTTTGGGCTGGAATCATCTGATAGATTGAAAGGAAGTGGCCTCAAGTTGTAAAAGGGAAGCCATTATTTTATGAAGTAAAAATTTCTTTACTGAAAGGGTTATCAAGCTCTTGTGTTCTAGAGCTGTTTCTCCCCCATTCTGCATTTGCAGGGGCAGGAGGGCTCATCCCATTCAGTGGATGAATTTCAGTCTCAGTTTTCTGTATGCAGAAATCCAGAACTCTGGTTTTTTACCTTTCTCTTTATTTTCTTGTATGGCTGCAGTTAGCAAAGTGTCTCCCAGTCATGTGGAAATAGGATGATCTTTTGTACCATCCATTAAACCAGCTTGGTTTTGAAAATCACTTTTTTTTCCCCCTTTTCTCCTCTGAATTCAGGATACAGTCACCATCTGCTCTCCTCCCTTCCCTCTTTTTGCCCTCCCCTATAGAATACTTGGCCAGGTGAGTTTATTACAGTGGCTGTGAGGAAATCTTTGTGTCCTGATATTTTTGAGGGATGGAGATGCCTTTTGTGTCACTGTGCCATGGCCAGTCCTGCAGGCTGCTGAGCCAGAGCAGCCCCTGGGTTAACAAGGTGCTTTTACAAGCAATTACTGGAAATGAATCAAGAACAGATGCTGATTAATTAATTTCTGAACTATGACTTTTGGGATGAGGTGGGAGACTTGTCTAGATTTAAAAACCACAAAGATTTTACCAAGTCTGGGCTGGCCTCACATGGAATCTTTGGGCTGTGTAACAGCTCCTGATAAAAGCTGAGCATTAACGGGAGCTTTTTAGAGTAAGAACAAGGAAAGTAATTTCAATATTAAGAAGCAGCTTTGTTCCTAAATGAAAAAAGCTTCACCAGCATCCCCCTGTGACCTGGTGTGCCAGGTAAGGAGTTCCAGCCACTGGGAAATACCTGCCTGGGCATTTCTGGCTGCAGCCATCCCTCAAATCCTCAGCACTTGCTGTGCCCAGGGACGTCCCTTGCAGATGGACCCATCTGTGCACTGACCCCTGTGGGAAATAGTAAAGGTAAGAAGATTTTTAGAAAGTTAGAAAAGTAGTTTTAGAAACAGAAAAAGTGGAGAAACAGAGAACTAGCTGTAGTTGCAGAGTCTGAAAGTAGAAAAAGTTACATGAGTACAACAAGCAAGGACATGAAACAATAGCCTTAGTTTTAGGCTTGGCTAAGATGGACTTTAAGACTGCAGAAAAATGTGCTTAGCAAGATAGGAGAAGGTTTTAAGCTTAATAATGGAGTATTGTGTATTGTTAATAGAAAGAAGACAAGCAAGCATTGTGTGCAGCAGTGTACATGTGCTTTTAGTGATTTGTCTGTAAGTTTAGCAATATCCTATTGGCTAGAAAGTTTTTAAGATGCTCTGTAACAAAGAAATCTTTGGCTGCTGCTGGTTGGATGTGAGATTTTGCCATCTTTCTGTTGTCTCAGCCATGTCATGAGGCTGATGCTACAATAAAAACTCAAGGAATGAATCCCAACAGTTCTGTCCTGTTGGTGAAAAAAACCTCCCCAACAACCCCAGAGGTCTCCAACAATCACAAAAGTCATTTGTCATTTGGAATCTCTGCTGGAAAAAACACCAGAGAATAAATTTTCAGGCACTTGGTGCTCCCATCTCTCAGTTATCTGTTACTCACTTTTTGAGGAGAGTTATTGAAATCACTGGCTGAGAAATGGAGCTGAGCATTTCCAGCATTACCTGGAGAGAAGGGAAGGGGGAAATATCCCAACCCCCTCTGGGCTTATTTAGAAATAATTAGGTCAGAACAAATGCCTGAATCACACAGCTGATATTTCAGCTGTTTCTAGGCTGTATTTTCAGCTGTATGCAGACTTATTTCCAGGACAGAGCACACTGTTCCTGGGAGTTCCCTAAAGTGATGTGAGGTGAGGTGATGGTCACTGTGATGGTGACCAAGTGTCCAAGGCCAGGTTGGACAGGGCTTGGAGCACCCTGGGATGGTGGAAGGTGTCCCTGCCCATGGCAGGGGGGTGGAACGAGATTATCTTTAAGGTCCCTTCCAACCCAGACCTCTCTGTGATTCTGTGATCCAGACGAAACTTTGTGTTATCAAATGCTTTGAGTGGAGAAGTTCTCCTGTTGAACCTGGATCCTTGCAGGCAGCAAATCAACCTAACCTGGATGGCAGCAGGGTTGGGGTTTTTACCTTTCATATTGGAATTTCACTCATCTGTGCAGGGTAAACCCTTTTCATGAGCACTCCCAGCATTTTTCACTGCCCATTTTACAGCCAGGAGAGCTGCACTAAACCCTGAGGTGATAATCCACAGCTCAGGTGATAAACCACAGCCCTGTGGTTGCCATCCAAGGAGGACCCTTCTATTTTTACCTCCTGACATGTTGTGTTGCTCCAGTGGTGGGGAGAGCTGACAATTCAGAGACTGAGGATGCACCTTCAGGTGTCTAATTAGAGCAGGAAGGAGTTGATGAGCTGCACTTTGGGATTAAAGACCCCAACATGGTCCTGCTGAGTGCTGCAGGCACTGAGGAGGTGCTTAATGCAGCTTTTACCACTTAATCAAGAAAAAGATATTGTCTGGGCATCACTGTCATTGTGGCTTCCCAGAGGCACCAAACCTGGCCTTTCTCTAAGCTTTTTTTTTTTAATTTCAAGATATTTTTGAAATAAGGTGAGCTGATGCTTTTAATTCAGATGTTGTGCCTCAAGTTTCAGTAAAAGAATGGGTTTAAAAGCACCTGAAATAAGGATGTGTTTATTCTTATGATATGGTGAGAAAAACATCTGTGTCTTCAGGTGTGTGAAGGCCTTAAAGACCCAGAAGTTTGTTTAATGTAAGAAAATTAATACATAAAAGTCCATGAACACTATGTCTGAAGCTATTTGTTAGCAATTATTTCTGACTTTTCAAAGTGAGCATCAGGAGTGGTAAAAAAAGGACATTGAGGTGTGAAGTTTGCTGAGCATTCTTTGGCAGAACAGCCTGGGATTTAAAATTTGGGTTGCCATCCAAATAACCTCTCAATTTAGAGGTGAGCAAGATTTTTTTCCTTGGTGATGTGTTTTAAAATACTGGTAAAGTCCCAATTAATGAAAATAAGTTGCTTTCTCTCCTTATGTGTAGAGTATCTAATATTTGCTGTAAGATTGGGTTTTCCCTGGCTTTTTTTGAACATGTTTCTTTTCTTTTGTGGTGTTGTGATTTGTGATAAGTGTTAAAGTAGTGATAAATTAGGCTCATCTTTGTGTTTTGCAGCTTCTTAATTGCAATTCTTACTACAGGTAGTAGGAACTTAATCCATGTAAATTCTCTGAAGAATTCAGATTTTAACTATTACTGTAAACTAAACCATTGATCATCCTAAAGGAAAATGAATAGGAATTGAAATAGTTGATGGTTCTGACAAGGAAGAAGATAAGACTTGTTTTGATTTTGGTTTTTTTTTTTTGAAGTTCCTGTAATTTTTGTAACATTTTGAATACATGCAGCAGCCACGAGCTGTGCATGGAAAATGTATTTTGCATTGGGTGCAGATAACACTGCCTTTATTTAACCTCATTTTTGGAAAATGACACCATCCTGAAATGTTTTTCAAGAGGAATCAGTAACAAATTTGCAATATGTCTCTCTGCCCAAAGCAAGTGTCTCCTGAGCTGATGAATAGCTGGGAAGATGAAATTTGCACCTTCTGCAGACTGTTTCCTACCACTTACCTCCAGATGGGTATAAATCTTCCAGTATTTTCCCCTCCAGCCTTGCTGTGAGATGTCTCAGGGTTTTTTTGGCGTTTTCCTCAGGTTCCAGAAATGCTGGGGAATATTTGTGTTTTATGCTGGTGAATGCAGCCAGAAGATGGGCTTGGGCACTGCTCCCTCCATGGGTCAGCCTTGTCAGCTGTGCATTTCTCATCTCTTCCATGAAATACCAGTTGTCATTCCCTTAAATCTATATTAAAGAGAATCTGCTTTCAGGGATCCCCAGGTCACAAACTTCATTTATTGTATGTGCTTAGTCCTAAAGGGATGCTCCAGGTGCAAGATCCAGCTATCCCCAGGGAGATGTAGGTGATGCTGGATGTCAGTTTGGCTTGTCCATAATTTTGGTGGGCTTTGTGTCAAGGTGCCCACCACAGGCTTAACTTCCACAGCATTTTTTTTTTTTTTTTTATTTTACAGCTTGAAGGTAAAGCACAATCACTTGTGATGAGTAATACTCATGCTATGAAGTTGGCCCTTGAGGTCAGTTAGATAATGGAAGTTTAAAGACATAGAATTTTAAAATATCTCATGTTGGAAGGTAAAAGAGGCTCATCTGTGCCAGAGGATGGTCAAGGGGAGCCCAAATCTGGCCATAAATTGTTGTGTTCCCATTAGAGCTGGGCCAGACACCACAGACACCACATGGTTGGCATCCAGCTGAACAACACTCCAGAATCCCAGGCTGCTTCCAGGGCTCAGCCCCATGCTGATGTGCTGATTTCTTGATTTCTGGGCCTCAGGCTGGGCCCTCCCTGGGGCTCCCCTGTTGGGGGAGACCCTTCTAGAGTGGTTTTGTGTCAGGAAAGAGAGATGCATTGGACTTCTTCAGTCTCTGGATTCTTATTTATTATTCTCTTATCTAAAGTTTTGCACGCTGTCCACACCAGGCTCAGTGCACTGGAAAAGCACCACAAAAATGGCCAACAATCTCTGGTTATAAGGTCTTTTAAGGCTAAACTATCCAATTAAGAACTGACACCTGGATTATTTTCCCTTTTAACCCAATAACTGATCCCACAGAGCCCACAATGGGGACTTTTCTGCCCAATTACAAAATGCCACCCAAACCCATGGAGAAGGAGGAAGAAGCAGCCCAGGATGACACCCTGTGCCCTCCATCTTGCTTCCATCCACAGCACACTAAAAATCCCAAACCCTCAATTTCTCACCCAGTGACACACCTACACTGCTCTCTACAATCTATTTCACACTTTTGTGGGTTCCAGTCTATTCTGGAGTTTAGGAAACTTTCTCCATGGATGAGGGTCAGAGTCAGTGCTGCCCTGGGGGTCAGGGCACCCCAGAGCAGACACAGAAACATTCCCAGTGCCCTGGGTTTGCACAGTGATGGGTGGAACAAGGTGACAAGTGACAAGGACAGAGTGGGGGAGAGGCAGGAAGTGAAATGAAGGTTTAAGGTCTGTTCTTGCCTTCCCATCAAGCCTCCTTTCCAAAAGAGGGAAATAAGATGAATGTTGTTCTCAAAGAGAATGATGGTACTGGAGATGTTTTGCCTCAAGGAAATAGATTTGAATGGGTGCTGGCTTAAGCAATGAATAATTTATTTTGAGAATAAGGCGTAATTTTGTGTGTTTATGTGTATAATTTTAGCCTTTTTCTTATTTGCTTGAATAGTCATAAATTTTTTTAAAGGAATTAAAGGCAACATTAGGGTTGGGTAATGCAGTGTTAGTTGTCAAAAGGTTTAATTGATTTCTGCTCTCTATTTATTAGCTAAGATTGGTTTCACACAGGGGCATTTAAAGAGGGAAGCACGAGACAGGTACCCACATGCAGCATCAGACTTCAGTTCCTGATTTAAGCATCTGGCCCAGCCAATTTATCTTTCTCTTTTGAGATGCTTCTGTGTCAAGCACTTGTATTTGTGTGAAATCTTGGTGTGTGAGCTTCAGTTCTGTCCTTAAGGGTGTGTATTTAAATAAAATCATGGTTTTCTTGTATTGTTTATTGTGTTTTGGAGATGCAGAAGTTCTTTGAAAGCTGCACCCAAAGAGCAGCAGAATTGTCCCAACTAATCTGATTCAAAATCATTTTCTCAGGATCAGATTTCCTGAGATGCCCTGGGATTTTGGGTGAGGCATGGTTTGTGCTTTTGGTTAGTCATTGTAGGGAAAAGGAATTGTTTACCATTGTTTATTTTTGTGAATTAATTTTGAACAAATAAGTGTCTTCTGTAATGCCTGTAAGTGCTGCAGGTGCATTTGTATGCAGCAAGAACACAGAGACAGATTTTGGGGGATGATTCAGATATAAATGAACTTTACCTGTGTCCTGGCAGAGCTGCCACAGGTAGCATTCCACTTTCTGGAATGGTGCACCATGCAGCAGCAGCAGCTGGGATACAGGGATGCTTCAGACCCAGCAGCTGTCATTTCTTTTTTCTTTTTTTTTTTTCTTTTATTTTTTTTTCTTTTATTTTTATTTTTCTTCTCTTTTCTTTTTTTTTTTTAAGGCAGACAATTGGTGATTCACAGGTCAGAAATTTAAAACAGCAAAATCAGGAGTCAAGGGGCTCATTAAATTTTGCACCAGGATTGAGTAGAGAGGCTTCATGACGAACTTGAATAACTAAGGAGTTGGTTCTATAAACCAGGGGTTTGGATTCAAAATGTGCAGGGACAAACAGGGGGCAGTGTCCAAACTGTGAAGGAATGTCAGTTCTGCCCAGATGTGCTGTTTGATGGGACATGTCCTTCTGTCTGTCTGCAGGCAGACTGGTGACTTTTTTTTAAGATGCATTGAGGCATTCAAGGCTGAGAACAAAACAGATGCTGAACTTATCCCATCTGGAAGGGGAGCTGCTCCCTCCTCCTCTGCCTGGCTGAGCTCCCCACAGGGCTGTCTCTGCCTGGCTGAACATGTCCATTTATACCTATTTAGCACCACTGATGAGAGCTAACCTGCCTTTGATAGATTTTTGGCACTTCCGTGGCATCTTATTTCTTCTCTGTTGAAGCCTTTAACTGTTGAAAGGATTTTATCTGCCTTTGCTCCCCATGCAGAGCAGATTTGTCAGCAGTGCTGATGCTCTCTGTGCTGTTGCAGATCAGCCACAGATCAGCCAGGTGACCGAGGCAGGGTGGCTGGGGTGGGTTGTGTTTGATAACAGCATCTCAGAAATACTGATTATTGCAGCAGGTTTGATCTCATGATTCCTCAACAGAATGCTCTGGCTGTGCTGCTGCTGCTGTGTGAATCCTCTCTCAGCTTTGTAGGTGCTTTGGAGAGGGGAGGAGTGTCAGGTCTGTCTGTCTGTCTCTGCCCCGACACGGGCAGGGCGGTTCTTGGGTGGCACGCGATGCAAAGGACGAGTCTGGACTCTTCAGCTTTCGGTCTTCAGGTTGTTTATTATTTCTTATCTACAAAATTTTCTGTCTGCCCAACAGAGGTCTGATCTGCAAGTAGTCACAGGCACTCTCTGACCACCCACGGGGCAGTCATGTCTTTTTATACTAAAATCTACGTACACAGTATTTACCTTTATTTCCCAATGCTTTTCACCCATGTTAGCAAGTGCACTTTCACCATAAACCAATCCCCAAGTGCCAACATCACCACAGAAAATGGAAGACAAGAAGAAGAAAGAAGAAGGACAAGACACGCCCTGATCCCTCCATCTTGTCTCCATAACCCCCCTGTACCAAAAACCTTAAAGTCTATATCTCACCCTCTAAATGTGTCTCTTTTACACCTTTTACTCTAAAGTGATTCTCTTGTCCTCAGACTCTTGTTACTTCTGTGGATGGATCAAAATCAAGCCACCAAGCACTCTTGGCAACATTCTAGGATTTCTGAGACCCCCAAGGGTTCTCCTGGCATCTCTGGACATCAGGAACGATGTGCTGAGATCCCACACAGGAGAAGCTCTTAGTCCTGAACTTGCTCTGCAAGCCACTCAAATCCTCATTTGGTGCAGTGTCACTCTAGGACATGAAACAACACGAGCACACACTCTGCTGTTCTCAAGGTGAAAAAAGGGAAGTTTATTTTCTGACTTTAATATTTATAGTTTGCTAAAAGTGACAGTGGATTGGGGGATGAAAGTGCCACCTCTCCAATGACACTGGACAAACTAACAGTCTATCAAATTTTTTTTCTTTTATAAAAGAATGCAAAACAATGAGTTATTTACAGGAAGCATGTGAGAAAGTTTGTTACAAGAATGTAAACATCAGGAGGCTTAGAAAATCTTAAAAAATCAGGGTGACAGTGCTGTGTGCCAGAGCTTCCCATGGAAAAGAGCTGCTGGATCCTCTGCAGTGGCTGGAATGAAGGGCATGAGACCTGAACAGGACCCCTGGGAGGAAGAACTTCCCCCAGGACTCTGGTTCCTCCCTCAAACCCCTGGAAACAGCAGCCCAGCCCATCTTTCCTGCTGCTCCTGTCCCACCACCACCACTCTCCTCTCTATCCTAGCCTTGAATTCTTCCTGGGAGCAAAACACAAGCTCTGCCACGAGAAACATCTCATTGCCATTTGCTGTGGATAATTCAGGAGGGGTACTCTGTGGAACAGGCTTGTAATGCTCCTTCCCAAATGGCATTGACTGGTTTTGCTTGCACTGGGAAAAGAACCATGAAAAGGTTTAGCATAGAGAGTTTGCTGGTGTGTGTTAGGGGGTGGGGATTAAATTAATGATCCTAAATTTAAGGATGCTACTTATCTTTCTGCTTCTATTGCAGTCTTCAAATAAATGAAATTCATGAGGTTTATTGGCTCATAGTTATAAAGCATCAATAATGTTCCCCTTGGCAAGCTTTTATAAGTGTGTGTGTGTGTGTGTGGTGAATAGAGGGAAATATAATCTCCAAGTTATCAAACTGTTTTACAGTGTTCTCCTGAACTGCAGAAACCCTTGGGAATATTTATGCCTCTCCTGGGTCTTATTACCACAAAAATTATATGTGTATTTTATGGGATAGGAAATATATTGTACTCCTTTCTGATAATAAACAAAACAGAAATATGAGCTCTTACACAGAAAAAAATGTAGTGGATGCTTTTGGGCTGGTTTCAGTTGTTATATCTCTTTGGGATGCTTTTCCCTGGGTCCTGACACCCCTGAAGATGGTTCTTGGGTTCATGTGGCTCCTCCCTCTTGGAGCTTTTGCTGCTCACAGTGACCCTGAGATGTGTCACAAAGTCTCTTTTCCCAGCCCAGCGGTTGAAGAAGGAGTCAGAGCTCTTCAGTTCTCATTCTCAAGGTTGTTTATTGTTTCTTATCTATAAAATTCTTTCTCCTGCCCTGCTGAGGTCCGTTCAGCAGGTCAGACAGAGGCACTCTGGTGTTATCTTTTTATACTAAAAGATACATGTATAATGTACATGTAGTACATTAGTATGTACATGTAGTACATACATGTATAATGTACATGTAGTACATACTAATGTACTACATGTACATTATTTACCATAACTTCCCAATGCCTACCACCTATGGTAGACAGTGAGCTTCTACTCTAAACTAATCTAAAAGTGCCACCATCACAGCAGAAGATGGAGGCCAAGAAGAAGAAGGAGAAAGGCTGGACACACCCAGTTCCCTCCATCTTGTCCCCTGAACCCCCATTCTAAAAACCCCAAAAATCTATTTTTTCACCCTGTGACAAACTAACTATTATTCTACTTAGACTTTCATGGCTTGCAGATCCTCATATAAGGTTGGTAACTTTTCCCATGGGTGATAATCAAAGTCTCAGGTGTCTTGGGCTCTGTGCCAGGGTCTCTGAGCCCCTGGCAGGGTTCTGGCACTCCAGGGCAGCCTGAGGGATGTCCTGAATGCAGATTTTCATTCCCCTTTTCATTCCATGCTGTGAGCTGGGTGTTGCTGCTCCCAGGCTGTGTGAGCACAGGCAGCTGCCCTGGAGCCTCCAAGCAAAATCAGGACTGAGGAGACAGACAAAGTGAAATGTTGATTTGAATTTTATGTCTCCTCTAACTAAACTGGTGCATGGGAAGAGTCTGCAGATCACCTGGACTTCCCTGGGAAGGGGAAAACCTTACTGGGATCCAAGACCAAGCAGTTCTGCCGTGCATTTTTTCCTCTGAGCTCTTCCTTGGGTTGTGCTCCTCCTGCCTCTGCCTGTGAAGGGATTGTTTCATGGTGTGAGTGAGCCTGCCCTGAGCTTCTTGTGCCCTTTTTCACCAACTTATTGCCCAGTCTTGGATACCTGAGGCCTCTTGGATCTGTTGGAAATGTGCTGTGTGCAGGCACCTGCTTATCCTGACAAATCTGAGCCGTGGGTCTTGTGATTTATTCACAGATACCCTGAGGGAACACAGCTTCTCTCTTGCCCAAGGACTCAAGCCAATTAATAAAAGGACTTGATGTGCCCAGAAGTTGCAGAAATGGGCCTACATAATTAATGTAGATGTAGCATCCTGTTGGAATCCCAGGTGACTCTGAGGACCAGGCTTTGGATGTTTAGATCTTTGAATTTTATCCATGTGAGAGTTAAATCCTGTGTGAGGATGTAGAAGAAACCTGCTCAAGTGGTTCCTCTCCATCTGCCACAGGCTTTGTCAGGTGTGTGACCACAAAGAGCAGTGGGGTCACTTTCTGCATAATTGATAAATATGAGCATGTAAAAGGAGGCTTCAAAAATAATATTCTTTTTTTAGCTGTGTTTGACCTGCAGTCTGCCTTTTCAGAGAAACTCAGAGAACTATTTTGTCTTAAGATGTTAATTATCAATTGCTCTCAAGACTTGCACTCACTTGGAGGTGAGGAGAAAGTGGAAACAAGGGATGAGACCAATTTGCTTTAGATTTTGAACCTTTTATTAAGGTTCAAAATGAACCTTTTATTAAGGAGCTCACTTAGTTTCTGCTGTAATATTGTGCAGTAAGGACTGCTCTTTTTTTTCCCCTCCCAGTTGAGTTTCTCTATAAATATTGTTCAAACTTCTTTCTTCCCATGAGAGACCCTAATTATTTTTAGGAATTTCTCAGTGCTGTCCACACTGGAAGTGCAGCTTCACAGAGTGTGAAATGCAGCTCTTGCTCCGTCAGTGTGGAGCTACTCTGTTCCACTCTTGCTGCCACTGCTCCTGGGCTCCCCAGCCAGCTCTGGTGCCAGCAATCCAAACCAGGAGTGCCACAGCCAGGGGCAGAGCAGCTGACCAGGACAAACAAAGGTGCAGGTGACAGTGCCATTGAAGGTGCAGGGCAGTGGAGCAGGAACAGTTTGCAGATGCCAATGGGGAATTCAGCAGGGGCACAGGGCAGAGCTGTTAGGCTGGAAATTTGCTGGGGGAGTTTTCTCAGTGACCATGAGAAGGCAGGACCTTTGCTGAATCAGCAGTTTGGGATTGCTGGGCTGGCTGTCCTGAGCCCTGGTGTCCCCAGCTGTCCCCAGGCCCCTCCTGCACTGCCCCAGGAGCTGCATGGCCCTCAGGTGCCTGTTGGTGAGGGTGAGCTCCATGCAGGTCTGGGAATTCAGCACTAATGAAGCTCCTGGACATGAACTGCTCCACCACCTCCACTTAAAGGATTTGTCTAATTGGCTGAGGAAATAGTTTGAAGTGGAGGAACACTTCTTTCCATTAATGTTCAAATGAGCTGCAAATGACTGAGCTTCGAAGCCTCCATATTTCCTGAAGATAAAAGCTTTTTCAAAAATGGGAATTGAACTTTATTTTAAATCAGAAACAGATGCATTTCTATGGGGGGGATGTGTTTTAAGTAATTTTCTGCATGAATTATTTGAAAGCTGCTGATGACCAGTAAAGATGGGCTGTAACTTTTCCCAATCTTAGACTGGGCAATAGATTTTTTTTTTTCTTTCTCTTATAGAATGGGAAGTGATTGGGAGAGAGCAAAGCCATTCCCTAGGCTTAGCAAATATCTCATCATCTGAGCTGTCACTGGTGCAGAGTTATTCCCTTTATGCAGCTGCCAAGATTCCCAGTATCTTGGGTGTACCTTTCTGTCATCATGGAGTAGCAGAATTAAGGAGAGCATTGCAGAACCAAGATGTTTTCCTTCTGGGATGGAGTATCAGAAGAGGCTCAGAGTGGGAGGGAGGGGGCAGAAGTACCAGACTCAGCATTTGACATGAAAACAGAGGCAGGTGGGTGCTGTGGAATTAGTCATGGACTGATGCAAGAGCAGACCACCATCAGAACAGGCTCACTTGATTTTCCATGACCGTTTTGCTTCGTGATGGATTAACTCTTGAAAAAGCCCACAAAAACTACTGCTGTTTTCCTGTATTTCCCTTTTTAAAAAATTCAGAGTACAGGTGTGGAACATTTTAAGGGTAAAACATTGTTGTTCTACGATAAAGGAACCTTAAGACCAATTCTATGGAAATTTTAAATTTCCAGAGGCTGCAGCACCTCTAGAAACCCCTCCCTGCTCTGGTGTAATTATATAAGGAACAGAACCATTCCTTATAATGTGGGTTTGTCCTAATAATATCCTTGTATTGTTTTCCCCATCTGTTCTGCAGCCATTATATTCCTGTGCAGAGCAGTGCAGGAGGAGCAGAGTCTTTATGCACAGCTAATGTGGGGACTCTGGGGGATATAAATATCATGGCTCTTCCTCTGGAAAGGGGAGCAGATGGCACCTAGCCACACACACACACACACTGGGATTTTCTGCACTCTGCTTTAGTGCTGTCTCAGAGGGAAAGGGAAAAAAGAAACTTTACTATTGAGCCTGATGCCTTTTGGGGCTGTCAAAACACAGAGGTCAGACAAAGTTAAGTGGGAAAAATGCCAATCACTTGTTTTTAGAATTTTTAAAGTTTAATGGTAATAAAATGCTTTTAAAATAGTAATATAATTAGAGTACTAAAAATTTGGACAATTAGGATTTAGGACAATGTGAGACAATAAAAACAAAGAGTTAACGACAGTCTGGGCACCTCTTTCTGGGCAAAATAAGCCTGAAAAAGGACCCACATTAACAGAGGATTAACCCTTAAAAGCAACAGCCTGTTGCATATTCATACACCTCATAGATGATGCATAAATTCCATTCAAACACAGGATTCTGTCTGGGCAGTGTCAGCTTCTTCCTCTGAATCCTGACAGCATCTCAGGGCTGAGCAAGGTGGGAAGACCTTGATAAGAGAGCAATAAATTCTCTTTCTCTGAAAGATTGAGGTGTCCTGTGGCTGCTATCTCAGTGCAAGTACCTCATTCCTTTCTTTAAAAAAATATCCCACATACATAGTTCCTATTTTAACTACAAAAGTTACATTTGAACTACAAAACTACATTTACCATACTATTAAGATGTTAATGCAGCACTACTAATCAATACAACATAACACATATGGTAAATATCTTTGTAGAGCCATATAATGTGCACTTTTCACATTAAGGGACTAAAAAGCAGTTATATTTATTGAAGGGCCTACAGGTACATTTTGGGCAGACAAAGCCCCCCAGATCCACCCATAAAATGGACCACAGGTCATGGGTTTGGGTTTTCACACTTTTATAAGTTTGGTCCATTTGGATATCGGGGGTTAATCTTCCAATTACAGCTTCAGGTAATGAAGTTGTTTACCCCAAGTTTGCTCCCCCAACTCACTTTTGTTTCCATCTCTGGGCCCTGAGGCAGTGAGGTGTCCTTGACTGCCAGGCCTGGAGAGGAATTGCTGTGTCTGCCCAAACTGGGAGAGCAGCAGCTCCCACTGAGTGTGGGGTTTAGAGTTGTACACTACAGAACTGCAGGGTTACAAACAGATGGAAAATAGAAAAGCTCCAATCCTGAGGCACCAAGCCCTTCTTGCTGCCCTCAGCAGCTCTGTGAGCAGGGACAGGGTGACAGGGGGTCCCTGCTCAGGATTTTATCTCGGGCAGGGAGGGTGCCCTTGCAGCTCTGCTCCTCTCATGACCACAGCAGCCCTTCCCCATCCCTAAATCAAAGATGAAAGGTGTTTCCTAGGGGGAGCAGTGATGGAATATTTACTCAGAGGTGGAGATGTAGATAAAAGGAGCTGCTTTGTTCTTCTCCTGCTCAGAGTGATGATGCTTTGTCTTGAAGGATGTTAAAGGAAACTCGCTGCTCAAAACAAAGCCTAAAGGAGAAAGATAATAGGGATTGGCTTCTTGGGGGGTTTATTCAGCTTCACAGGGGTGCATCTCCTTTTTATTATGGAGAAATAATACCTGCTTGGGATGAAGATAATGTAGATCTACACTGTTAGCTTAATTCTAATTTAAAGCACATTTGATATCATATCATACATATTTGATCTATCTTTCAAAATATTTCACTTGTGATTTCCTTTTATTAATTCACCTGCTAATTCAGGTTTATAACCCTGAATAAACAGGGTTTATAACCCTGTGTTTAACCCTGAACCTGGCTGTGATCATCAGTCTTTGACCCCAAAGTGTTGCTGGTGGGAGCTCGTGGAATGGGATGGAAACCTGTGTGCCATTGAAAGAAATTCTGCAGATGCTAAAGAAATTCCCTGTTCTAGATTATATTTTAAGCATTCTGAGCATTGAGTAATTCAGGAAACTGCCATTACTTAAGTTAATCTGCTCTTTTTTATTTTTTCCCACCCAGTTCTTTTTGACCATTTCCTACAGCAGGCTCTGCCTCCGTGCTCAGGGTGGGTTTTGTTCACTTAGGCAGCAATTACAGCTCTTGAAAGCCCTTGCCTGACTCTGTAATGAGGACCTGGGAGCTCAGAGCCACGGGAGAAGCCCAACAGCACAGATTTTATGTGTATATAGTGCTTAGCAGAGGTAGTTTTAGAGGCTTTTATCATTTGTCAAGGAAGAGTTAGGAAGGAGAAAAAAACCCTCAGAATGGATGGGTAGTGTCAGAAATGTCTCTGGCTGGGTAGGGAAGAGGATGCATTCAGCATTCCCTGCCATGCAGGGTCAGAGTGGTCTGGGATATTTCTCCCCTGGGCCAAAACAATCCCAGGTATGAGGTGGTCTGGGAGGTGTGTGAAGGATAAAATGTGTGTGAGCATTTTCTGTCAAACTGAGCTGCTGGACAGACCCCAAATGTCACCCTGGGCTCTGTGGGGTGGGTGCAGTTTTTTGGGCTCTGAGCTGTGCTTCAGCAGCACCCTGGGCTCTGAGCTGTGTGGTTTGAGTCACTAAACCAGGCTCTGACTCTGCTCTGTTTTTGTATTTAAACCCTAAATTAGAGTTTAAATAAAAGAAAACCCCTAATTAGGGTTTTTCTTTAGGGCCATGCCTGAGATGTTCTGTAAGAGCATCACTTGGCCAGGAGCAGAGGGGGCACTGGTGATGGGAGCCCTGGTGTGGCTGGGGTTTGCAGGGCAATCCCTGGATGCAGTGATGCCTTGGAGTGGCTGCCTAAAGCAGAGGCTGGGCAGAATTAAGAGAATAAAAAGTGGGTGTTTATGAAATACCTTCAATAGGTACATCCTGGGCAGTCAAAAGCCTCTGACTACACCCAAGGTGAGCAATGGTCACGAGTTTTTCAAGCAGGTTTGGTCTATTTACATCTCCTCCAATTACAGCTGCAGGTAATGAAGTAATTTACTTTGTTTGGCCCCCCCAATTCACTTTGGTTTCCATGTCTCAGAGCCTGAAAGATGGAAACAAAAGTGAATTGGGGGGCCAAACAATTATATTACTTTGTTTTCTTTAACAAAGTAAAATGTGTGTGAGGTTTGAGCTCCTCCTCACCTCACACCTGAGGCAGTGAGGTGTCCTTGATTGCCAGGCCAGGAGAAGAATTGGGTCTGCCCAAAATGTGAAGCCAGTTCTCTGACACTGTGTATGGAGTTTAGAGTTACACACTAGAGAATTGCAGGATCTGAAAAATAGAAAAGCTAAATGCTAAGGCATCAGCAGCAGGGCAGAGTTTGCTGGTGAGGAAGGGATCCTGTGGGGATGAAGCACAGCTGAGAGCCCTCAGAGGGTCACACCTGGCCCCTGCTGGAGATGGAGAACATCCCTGAGCACATTCCCTTAGCAGGGTGAGGTGCCCCAGCTCTGCTGTGGAAACTTCTCTTGGAGACTTCTGGGCAGCCCCTCCAGCCCCAGAGGTTACCCACCCAGCTGGAACATAATGCATAGGTAGTATTCTATTGAAAATTAGTTTTCTTCATGCCTAATGTCCTCAGTTCATTCATCTGTTGAAAGGAAATGATTGCAATAGCAGCTCTAAATGCCTTTAAGAGACTTTTTGTAGTTCCTGTGCAGTCACACACATCTCTCATTTTCCCCTCAAGGCTGCTAAGGAAAAGCCCAAATGACAAATCTGTGAAGACAACTAATGGGAAATTATATTGATTGTTCTTTCAGAGTGTTACTTTTTATGCCTGTGGTCTGTGTGTCAACTGCTCAGGTTGGGGGGTTTATTTTTTTTAACAGGTTCTGCTGAGGGACCTTAGGGAGGTTTGGAATGACAGCAGGGGGTGCAGGGAGTCGGTAGGAGCTTGTTTTAATTGACTTTAAATGCCATGTTTGTGAGAAATAGCAGATGATATCCAATTCCTGAGTGTCTCATTTCTGCCTGTTAAGCATCTCCAGTGTAAGGGTTTTTTCTGGCCCAGAGAGGACAACTTTTAGCACTCCTGATTTCAGCCTTTTGTGTTGATGGAAGGAATGTTTTCTGATGAGCAGCTCCTGCACAGACAAAGCTGTGACAGCCATCCATACAGTACAACTCAGAGGAAGATTCTGTTGAAAAAATTCAGCTTTTTTCCATTTCACTGTGGCTCTTGCATGACACTGACTCCAGCAGGGTGGGCCCCAGGCTCTCTCTGAATTTAGGCTTTGTCAATATGTCACAGTCCTCAGCATGAACAGTTGCTCTCCAGAGTTAAGTGTAAAACCTGAAAGTTTGGTTGTAACAATAGCAAATTCCTGACTTGCATGTTTGCAAAGGAATGAGAATAAAACCATATTACACCTTAATGAACCCTTAGGGTTTTCCAGCTGTCACAGACAGTTTGCAGGGCCATCTCCAGCACCCCAGGAGCATTGAGCTGTGTTCCTGATGGCAGCAAGCAGCTGGATTTGATATCCAGCCTGGCTTGGCTGCACTGGCATCCACAGGTGCCCTTACAGAATTTCCTGTGTGCCTCTAAACCAGCTCTTCCCCTAAATTCATGTTCAGCAGCCTTCACCTACCTCACATGCAGCCACAATATCAGTAGTAAATGACCATTTGCTGTCTTTTTGTTGCTGCCAATGTACCAGAAAATCCCCAATTTTCCCTACCCTTTATCAGAGTGTTTCCTAAACTACTCAAGAAAATATTGTGCTATTGCAGAATTAGCATAGATGTGCACAGGTCTCCTGGAACATAAACCCTACATCTGCTTTCTGGAATAAAAATGAACTTTGTTGCCATGGGCTGCCCAGAGAGAGTAAATCTCTTCCTGGGACTGCTGAGAAGAGATCAGGCAGCACTTTGCTGGCTCCCTGCAATGTCATCTTTAACAAACCCCATCCCATAACTCCAGATGATGTGCTGTGCAGCCACTAACACCGAAAAGTTGGTGCTTCTCCACAGCCTCAGATGTTTATCTTGAACATATGTGCTGAGAAAGGAAGAAAAGAAGAAGCAAAAACCCATTTTCCTTCCTCTGCAAGGAAGGAAGAGTCGAGGCTGTTCTGGGTGGGCTGAAGATGTCAGCTTGGTTTCACATTGGGAAATGTCACAAGCATTGCTGGAGCGTGGGAGAAGTCACAATATTTGGTTCAGGGTTTTGAGGTGCTTTTTTTTTCCCCTTGAAATCTCTTCTCTCTTCACCATGTGTTCTTGTGGAAGTGTCAACTGATGTTATTGCACTTGGCATCCTGAACCCTAAGGTTGCTAAAAGAGATATGTGAAGTGTGCATTTGTTTTCTCTTCAATAAAACAGAGTTTTTTGATGTTGTAGGATCTTCAGGGCAGGTTCAGCAGTGTTTGCTCACTGCCTGGTACAGACAGTGCTGCAGCCTTTTCTCTGCCACCAAAATACAAATACACACCCACAGCACATTATTCTGAAGGGGAAAAAAAAAAACCTGAAAGAAAATCAGTCCAATCTTATGGCTCCTCATGTTCTTGACCTCTGCAGGAGCAGTTTAATTTCTGGTGTCACCTTTTTCCTGTGCTTTGAGATATGGTCTCACTCTGTTTATTCTGCCATACACAGCAGCGTGGGTGAGGGCTCAGCCACAGCAGCCCTGGGGCTCTGGCACCCTGTTTGTTCTCTTGGCTCATGCAGGAGACATTCCCTTCCTGTTGGAACATGGAAATGGAAAAGGGTGAAGGGACTGGAGGGGCTTCACAAGGAGTGGCTGAAGTCACTTGTCTGGTTCAGCTGGGGGAGAGGAGCCTGAGCTCAGATCCCACCAGGGTCTGCAGCTCTGATCTGTGCTCTGGGACAGGGACAGGGACAGGGCATGGCTGGAGCTGTGCCAGGGAGGCTCAGGCTGGACACCAGGGAAAGGCTCTTCCCCAGAGGGTGCTGGCACTGCCCAGGCTGCCCAGGGAATGGGCACGGCCCCGAGGCTGCCAGAGCTCCAGGAGCTGCCAGGGATGCCCAGGCTGGGGCTGTTGGGGTGTCTGGGCGGGGCTGGGGCTGCCCTGGGTGATCCTGGGGGTCCCCCCCAGCTCAGGATATTCTGTGATTCTGTGAGGCTACAAAAATCCATAACCTGTACAATTTGTGTGCATGCATATCCCTGTCTTTACCAATTTCCATCTCCTCTACAAAGGCAGAGTAAGTTTCAGGGTAACAAATGGGTGAATGCTAAACACTTAAAATCAAATTAAACCTGTCTAATTGCCTCAAAATGCAGCGACCCCAGGAACTGCAAGGCAGAGGTGCCCTGGAGGGCTGCAGTGTGCAGATGTGGTGGGTGCAGCTGTTGGCTGGAGCTGGGGGCTGCATCTGGCCCAGGTGGGCTGTGAGAGCCCCAGTGTTCCCCAGCAGGCTGCCCAGACAGGCAGGCTGTGTTCCCAGCCCCAGCTGCTCAATGCCAGCATTGTTGAGGAGCAGCAGTGGCAGGGATCCAGGGCAAACCTTCCTGGGGCTGCCACAGCTGCTGGGATGGCTCCTGCCAGCCTCCTGCATGCAGCTGGGGGGCACTGGGGGCTTCAGGCTGTGCCCCACAGGTTGTGTGCACTCTCAGAGGCTTGGGGTGATTGTTCTCGTCCTCATCACGTGCAGCATTTCTGTTATCTGAGTTTAATGGGATGTTGTGTCTGCTTATGGTTGTTTGGTGGTGGGAAAAATGCCAATCACTTGGGTTTAAAATTTTAGAAGTTTAACAGTAATAAAATGGTTATAAAAATAGTAGTATAATTAGAGTAATAAAAATTTGGACAATTTGGATTAGGACAATATGAGACAATAGAAACAAAGGGTTATGGACAGTCTGAGTACCTTTTTCTGGGCAACATGTTAACAGAGGATTAACCCTTAAAAACAACAGCCTGTTGCATATTCATACACCTCATACATGATGTATAAATTCCATTCCAACACAGGATTCTGTCTGGGCAGTGTCAGCTTCTTCCTCTGAATCCTGATGGTGTCTCAGGGCTGAGCAAGGCAGGAAGTTCATTTCTCCTGATAATGGGGCAATAAATTCTCTTTCTCTGAAAGATTCAGGTGTCCTGTAGCTGCTATCTTGGTGCAATACCTCTCTTTAAAAAAGTATCTTACATAGCATAGTTTCTATGTTAACATTATGTTATAACCTAAAACTATATTTAACACACTACTTAAGAGAATTAATACAGCATAAATTTCTAACACAACACATATAATATTCATTTGAATATTTGCAAAAAAGCCAATCATAAAATATGCATTTTTCACAGTAGGGATTTGTTTCTTTTCCTCTTGCCTTGAAACTTCATAACCTTGTTTTTTGTTACGTGCTATCAAACCCTCTCTTTCATTTAAAACTATGAACATAAAGTAATTATAATCTGTTTTATCCCATTATAGATTTGTGAGCGCTATGCTAATGATGCAGAATGTCCTTTTAATCTCTTGTTTAAAGTTTGAGTTAATCTTTTATTTATATATGTACAGACTCAAAAACCCTGAGCTGTTCCCACACCCTCTCTCTGTAGCAAGCACTATTGAATTTCTTTGTGCATGCAGTGTGTGTAGCTGCAGATCTGTGTGATCATCACTGCAAAGCAGCTAAATGACTTAAGGGAGGTTTCCTGCTTCAGAAACGTGGGTTTACCTTGTGTGCTGCATAAAGAGAGTGTCTGCCAGCCCTTCCAGTGTTTCAGGGCTTCTTGTCATGATTTAACCCCACAGAACAATCCAGGCCCACACAGATGCTCACTCAGCCACCAGTGGGGTGGGGGAGAGACTCAGAATGGGAAGAGAGAGAAGAGAGAATGGGAATGAGAGACTCAGAGACTCAGAATGGGAACTGTGACAGTTTCTGAGGTAACTGAAGGCAGTTTAATGGGGAAAGCAAAGGTGTGCACACAAAGCCAGCAAGGGGCTCATTCCCTGCTTCCCATGGCTGGGCAGCTGTTCAGCCATCCCCATCCAGGGGAGCAGGGCTCCAGCACACTCAGGGGTGACTCCAAATGTCTCCCTCTTCTTTCTTTTCCCCCCAGTTTGTTTGCAGAGTATGCTGTACACAATCTGGATCATCCCTGGGGTCTTTTGTGGTCACCTGTCCTGGCTGTGTCACCTCCAGCCCCTCCCCAGCATGGCCATAGGAAAGGCCATGGCTCTGTGCAAGCCCTGCTCAGCAATAACAAAAATTTCTGTAATTATCAACCTGTCAACAGCTATCTGTAATATCTATTTTTACAGATCTTTTACAGAACAGATATTTGTAATATCTGTATTATCTTTTTGTTCAGCACAAACCCAAACCCCAGCCCCAAACCAGCCTCTGGGAAGGGAATTAATTCCCCCCCCAGCTGAGACCAGCACACTTCAGTGTATGAATCCATCACTGACCATGAGCAAGGTGTGTTCAGCTGTGTTAAACATTTTTCATTTTTGAAAGCAAAGGTGTGCACACAAAGCCAGCAAGGGGCTCATTCCCTGCTTCCTATGGCTGGGCAGCTCTTCAGCCATCCCCATCCAGGGGAGCAGGGCTCCAGCACACTCAGGGGTGGCTCTAAACATCCCACTCTTCTTTCTTTTCCCCCCAGTTTGTTTGCAGAGTATGCTGTACACAATCTGGATCATCCCTGGGGCCATTTGTGGTCACCTGTCCTGGCTGTGTCACCTCCAGCCCCTCCCCAGCATGGCCATAGGAAAGGCCATGGCTCTGTGCAAGCCCTGCTCAGCAATAACAAAAATATCTGTAATTATCAACCTGTCAACAGCTATCTGTAATATCTATTTTTACAGATCTTTTACAGAACAGATATTTGTAATATCTGTATTATCTTTTTGTTCAGCACAAACCCAGACCAGCCTCTGGGAAGGGAATTAATTCCCCCCCAGCTGAGACCAGCAAACTTCAGTGTATGAATCCATCACTGACCATGAGCAAGGTGTGTTCAGCTGTGTTAAACCAGTGACTCTGTTCAAATCAGTGCTTCTCTTCCTGCAAAGAATCTGGGCACTGTGTGCTGTGCCCCTGGGTAAGGGGAGCATTTCAGCAGTTTGGGCTTTGGGGTGCTCTTCTTCCTGCTGCTGTAGGATTGCTGTGCCACTCAGTTTATTTCTCGTGGAAACTGTAAAATGGGAGTGGGAAAAGATACTGAGGATAGGCTGGGGAGAGGAGGGAAGCTTTGGAGGCAAGGAGAGCTTGCAGGGGGAAGTCAGGCACTTTCCCTGATAAGCTGGCAGTCAGAGGGATGTGCAGTTGTGCATCTGCTGTGCCTCTCAGTCAAGCTGAAGAATTAGCAAGCAGGGGAGCTGTAGGTGATATTTTTTAGCTGACTTGTGAAATGTCTGGTTTTACACCCAGTTTTTGGAGCCACGAGAGAGGAATTTGTAGCAGAGATTGTAGCCTGTGAATGGTTAATCTCATCTCCTTTTAAACTTGAACTTTAAAATTGAAACAGACTGTAATAATGCTGAGATTGGGCTCTGCTGAGTTTATAGCCAAAGTGAGTTAATGATGTAGTTCTTTTCTGCCTCCTCATCACTGCCCTCATTCCCAGAACACTTCATGTGCCTGTTTTGATTTTCTTTCAAAATCAAAGACATCCATACTGGGCAGCACTATGAAGTCTCCATAATGAACAACCACTAAGGGCTGACACAAAGTCATTTTCTGTAGTGAGAAAAGTCAAGGTCTGTAGCAACCTTGTGACAAAAGCAAATCTAGCATCAGCTATTCAATTTAGCAACAGCCAGCAAATTGGAAATGTGCAACAAAAGAAACAAAAAAGGTGACTGACTCTGCCAAGGAGGGTGGGAGTAAATGGCAGATGTTTGGAGTTGAGTATTGACAAACATGGCATGGCCTCTGTGCTGCTGGGGATGGCTCCTGGTGCCTTTGGAAGTGATGCTTTCCAAAATTGCTGGGATCACCAAGTCAGAGGAGGAGAGGAGGTGGGAATTGTGCAGCCACACAGCAGAGAGGGGCACAGGGACTTCCCCTTGTTACACAGAGAGAGCTCCTGCTTGAAATACTGGTTTGGGTGGAAGTAAACACTCCAGAACAAGCAAATCTTGCTGTCTGAGGGGAATTTATCAAGAGCTCTCTGCACTGTAATCGGGTTATTAATGTTCAGTGGGTCCTGACACATCAAAGGGACTTGTATGTCTGAATGCATCTTAGTGCAAAGCAAAGCCCTCCCAGGGAAAACTCAACAGGGAAATTCTTCAAAAGGGAATTCAGCCCAGGTCAGCCTGTCACAGAGCAGCCAAGGCTGTTACAGCTTTTCCAGACGAGTCTTGGGCTCAGGTTTTAAGACTTGTATTTCAGCTCTGGTTCAGCCCCCATTGTGAAAAATGCCAATCACTTGTTTTTAGAAATTTAAAAGTTTCATAGTAATAAAATGGTTATAAAAATAGTAATATAATTAGAGTAATAAAAAATTGGACAATTAGGATTTAGGACAATGTGAGACAATAAAAACAAAGAGTTGTGGAGAGTCTGGGTACCTTTTCTGGGCAAAATAAGCCCAAAAAAGGACCCACATTAACAGAGGATTAACCCTTAAAAGCAACAGCCTGTTGCATATTCATACACCTCATAGATGATGTATAAATTCCATTCCAACACAGGATTCTGTCTGGGCAGTGTCAGCTTCTTCCTCTGAATCCTGATGGAGTCTCAGGGCTGAGTGAGGCAGGAAGAAGTTCATTTCTTCTGATAATGCAGCAATAAATTCTTTTTCTCTGAAAGATTCAGGTGTCCTGTGGCTGCTGTCTCACTGGGAGTCCTTTCTTTAAAAAAGTATCCTACATAGCATAGTTTCTATGTTATAACCTAAAACTATATTTAACACACTACTTAAGAGAATTAATACAGCATCACTTTCTAACATAACACATATAATATTCATTTGAATATTTGCAAAAAGCCAATCATCAAATAGGCATTTTTCACACCCATCAATGCTGTCATACTGGGATAAGTCTTTAATATCAGTGACATTAATGGTCTCTCCTTAAAAAAGTCCTGGTTATTCCCTTCCCTTTATTGGAGTGGCTGTGTTGGTTCTCTTGGGGTGGCCCTGTGGGAGGGTACCAGGAGCTGGGGGAGGCTGCACAGTCCCAGTGTGACATGAAATGAACAACACTTACACACTGAGGTGTCTAAGGTTAAAAAGTTTTTTTTTTAATTTTTGGACGTTGATATTTATAGGATTTTAAAAGTGACCATGGATTGGAGGATGAAATTGTTACTTCTCCAACCACACTGGTCAAACTAACAGTTTAATAATTTTCTCCTCTTCTAGAAAGGAATGTAAAATAATGATTATTTACTTGAAAAGTGTGTAAGAAACTCCATGACAAAAATGTAAACATCAGAAGGTTTAGAAGAACTTTAGAAGAACAGGGCAGGACTGCGCTGCCCAGCTGCTCTGTGGCTCTGGAGCCCCCCTGTTGAAGCTGCTTCCAAAGGTCCCTCTGTGGGTCTCAGGAGGAAGCAGAAACTTCTGGAAAAGTTTAAGGAGACAAAAGTGGGAGGACAAATGATCCTCCTGTGGGAAGTCACTTCTTGGCCAGTTCCCTGGAGAGCTCAGGAACTTGGGCACCAGGGTCTTGCCCTGGGGTGAATGGGTGGGAATATCTCACTTTGAGAGGCTTCATGGTGATGCCTCAGGATTGGAGCTTTTCTATTTTCCATCTATTTGTAACCCTGCAGTTCTGTAGTGTACAACTCTAAACCCCACACTCAGTGGGAGCTGCTGCTCTCCCAGTTTGGGCAGACACAACAATTCCTCTCCAGGCCTGGCAATCAAGGACACCTCACTGCCTCAGGGCCCAGAGATGGAAACAAAAGGGAATTGGGGGGAGCAAATTTGGGGTCAATGACTTCATTACCTGAAGCTGTAATTGGCAGTTTAACCTCTGTTGAAGCCACATTTCACAGAGAAATGCAAGACTCAACTTCCCAAGAAATTTCTGGGATTCGTATTCTCTGAACCTCAGAGAAAGGAAAAACAATTCATAGCTCATTTGCTATGCCTGTATTTGTTCACAAGTGGAAGACATTGTAGAAAATTGTTTACCTGAAAAAAATCAGTAATTAGATTCTAGTGTAAGTGTTTTAATTCACTGACCAATTGAATCCAGGGGTGTGTGTGTGTCAGGACTGTCAGCTGACAGTCACAAAATTCTGTGCCATAAAGGGCAGTTAGGTACTTAACAAATTCAGTTTAAATGTAATGTAATATAGTATAAAATAATATAATAAAGTAATTAATTAACCTTTTAATAGAATAAAATCCTTCTCATCATTTCTCCCAAACGCCAAACAAAAATATCACTGATAAACCCCCAATATGCAAATGGCCCAAACTTATAAAAGTGTGAAAACCTGTGACCTGTGATCCATTTTTTGGCTGGACCTAGGGGGGTTTCATCTGCCTGAAATGCACTTGAAGGCCCTTCAATAAATATAACTGCTTTTTATTCCCTTAATTCTGTCTGGCCTCTGTTTTTAGGTAGTCTCAAAAAGACATCAGTGGTCTTTAGGATAGAAAAAGTGGAGCTGTTGTCCTCCTGTGCTGGAATTGGTTTTTTAAGTTGTTTTTTTAAAATTATTATTAACAGATGGCATTTCTAGGAGAAAGGTTAACAGGAGATAATTTGAGCTTTACTTTTAAAGACAGAGAAATCTCATGTCCCACGCAGAATAAGTGCAGGGAAGATGGACAGAAAGATTTAGAAAAGCTTTCATAGCATTAACGTCTGATACATCTATTTATTATGCTTATTACTCGATTTTGTCAAGTGGCAAAGACAGTAAAAATTCTTTATCAAGCATTTCCAGCACACCATTAACTTCTTTAGACCTTGTGAGTGTTGTGCAGCACTTATGGCAGAGCCACTCTGTAAATCACCATAAAAAGAATACTAAGTCTGGAGGTGGATAAGCATGATTATTCAAATAGGGAATAATTTTGGTCAAGTAAAATGCTAAGTTTTTTTCTTTTTAAGAAACAAATTCTCTAGAGAATATTCTGTCTCTTGTATAAATTTAGCAGAGAAGATTATCAGTTGATTTGCCTCTGCTTCATGCTCAAGTATGCAAAGCTGCTAAAGAGTTTTTGCCTTAAACTTCCCTGGGCTTTTTTGTCCTAATTTTTTTCTGTATTTCCAATTAAGCTGTGTGTTGTTAAAAAGAAAAGAAGTTACATATTTTTCCTTTTTTTCTTCCCTGAAAAATAATTTTCTCTTCTGGTGGAATAAATCCCCAATGGAATCTTCCTTCAGCCTTTATTGAGACAAAATGACAATCATTTCTCTGAAAGTATTTTTCACTCTGGAGTTAATGTGGCCTCTGCAGAAGTCAAGGATCCACACTTGATGTGATTATTATAGCATTCTTCTGCCTAAAAATTCAAATGTGGAACACTAACAAGAGTCTGTAGTGTAAGAAAACAATGTATTTCTGTTTTATTTTAGATTTGGGGGTAATTGCACTGCAGTTAAGCACAGCTGCAGCAATGGGTGCTGGGGTCAGGACATGGATGTTTTTTCTTCTTGCCAGGAATGGCAGAAGAGCAGTGCCCAGGCACCCTAAGCAGACCCTGAAGGGCTGTTTTGGGGCCCAGGGTTGGTGCTGTCCCTCAGGTGTGATGCTGCTCTGCAGGATTTCAAAACCTCAGTCAATTAGTTGGGTTTCTTCCCTCAACATGCCATTGACACCACAAGTGCAGCAGCTGGGAAATCACATTTGAAACAGCTTTATTGCTGATCTCTAGGGCTGCAGTGGTGGATGGAAGGGTTAATTGTGCACAAATGTTATTATTGAGGAAAAGGTGGTGGTGGACAGGGCTGAGGGACATGGCAGAGGGACGAGGCTCAAGCTGTGCTTGAACTCAGGTGTTTTACCAGATCATGGCTCCCCTCCAGCTATGGCACTTCTTCAGTTCCCTGGCATTTCCCATAAACCTGGAGTTTATCTATGCCTGGGAATGGTAAAGCTCCTCTCTGGCAAGAAAGGAGGAAAACTGCTCTTTTTGAATGCACATTTTGAATTTGGCCTGTGCTGCCTGGCATGGCAGGATGGTGAGATTCCTCCAAAGACTGAGCCAAGGGACATTTCCTCACTGTGGCACTTGTGTCTCCTCTGTCCCCAGCTCTGTGCAGCCCTGGCAGAAGCTGCATCATCCTCAGTGTCATCCTCCCTGCTGGGTGTCCCTGGGGCTCTCTGGGCTCACCAGCACCCCAGGGGAACCAGAATTTCCCTGCCATTACTGAGCACTTGGATTTTAAGGCCCTCAGGCTCGAACTTTTGAGCCTCTTGACTACAATGAGGGTTTGTTAAGAATAAAATCATGGGAAAAGCAGGGCTGCATTTCAGGTGTTGGCACAATCAGATTTTTACCTGCAGCCTGCTTTAAAGACACATAAGGACACTGCATTTCTGTGTTCATGCAACTTCTTAAGTTTTAAGATGCTTTCAAGAGTGTGACAGTAGATATATTTCATGAGGTATCTGTAGCAAATATCCAGTGATTTACATATTACTATCAAACATCAGTATGCAGAGGAAAATTAATTACTGCACACAGCACTCACAGGCAAAGGCAGAGCACTTTCTTGATAATTACAGTATTACTGCAGAGGAAATACTTTGCTCTTCATCTGACAATGTAATTTATGGCACCTCTGGAGCAGTTTGACTGCTGTACTTCTGTTCCCAGGACGATTTTCTGGGTGGTGCTGAGCAGCTGTGGCTCCTCAGAGCTGTTTGCTCTGGAAAGCACACCAGCAGTACCTGCAGTTTGTGTTTCTCTTTGATTGATGAGTTCCTGAATTTTGGGAGTTGGGAATAAAGAAAATTTGGGTTTTTTTTTTTGTTAAACTCCCTGCTCGACTGAGAGAGAGGAGGACAGACAACATAAAACCCAGAAATGAAAACCCCCAGTGCAAATTTCTGGTGCCAGGTGTTTTGACAGGTTAGTCAGAAGAGTCATCAATTTGAACATTTTGGCAGAACCTCTGCTGAGGACACAGAGCTTTAACCTTTCTGCTCTGACAGGATGTGCCATGAGGGTTGAATATTACATGTGCCACTGGAGGAACAAGGTCTCTCTCTGTTTTGGTTGTCCACCCTCTGTTTTCTGGCTGCTGCAGTGTCCAGTTCTGCAGCTCCTGAGGGTTTTACCAGCCTGTCCCATTGGTCATCAGCCTTTGACCACCAAAACAATATCAAGAGAGAGCCTGGTGGTTACATCAGTGCTTAGAAAACAAGAAAATAGTGAAAAAATTCCAAACAAATGGGACCTTACCCCTGTCTTTCCAGTCCCTCCTGTGTTTCTGAATTGGTGACCAAAGCTTGAGTGTTTTGGACAAACTTCCATGTTTGTCTTAATTCCTGGGGGAGTTACTTTGCTTTTAGTTTATTTTTTTTGCTTTTATAACTCCTACATTTCTGCTCTTGTTTGTCAGGGACATTACTTTACCAACAAAAATTACCAACCAGAAAATTCCCCCTAAACCACACTTGATATGCTTTGTTGGTCAGACCTGTGAAATTTTAAAGCCATGGCACTATTAATTAGTGCCATTAAGATTATGTAGTCTCATCATATTTAAAGCTAAGCCTCAGGTAATAGTTAATGGTGCTGCAAAGTATATTAATAAAATTACTTGTAGTAATTAAGGAAGAAATGGAGGAGTGTGAGGGAAGTTTGGAGTGTTAGGTTAGGAAGGAATGGGAATGCAGCCCAAAGGGCTTCTGGCTTCTGGGCCCACACTCCTCACTGTGTGTGGCTGCTCAGGGGGGACACTGGGCTTTGGGAGCTGGGGAAAAACTCCTCAGAGTGCTGGGAGAGCATCCTGTGCTCCTCAGAGTGCTGGGAGAGCATCCTGTGCTCCTCAGTGTGCTGGGAGAGCATCCTGTGCTCCTCAGAGTGCTGGGAGAGCATCCTGTGCTCCTCAGTGTGCTGGGAGAGCATCCTGTGCTCCTCAGAGTGCTGGGAGAGCATCCTGTGCTCCTCAGAGTGCTGGGCACAGCATCCTGTGCTCCTCAGAGTGCTGGGAGAGCATCCTGTGCTCCTGCCTGTGCTGGGAGAGCATCCTGTGCTCCTCAGAGTGCTGGGAGAGCATCCTGTGCTCCTCAGAGCATCCTGTGCTCCTCAGAGTGCTGGGAGAGCATCCTGTGCTCCTGAGAGCATCCTGTGCTCCTCCCTGTGCTGGGAGAGCATCCTGTGCTCCTCAGAGTGCTGGGAGAGCATCCTGTGCTCCTCACTGAGCTGGGAGAGCATCCTGTGCTCCTCCCTGTGCTGGGAGAGCATCCTGTGCTCCTCACTGAGCTGGGAGAGCATCCTGTGCTCCTCAGAGTGCTGGGAGAGCATCCTGTGCTCCTCAGAGTGCTGGGAGAGCATCCTGTGCTCCTCAGAGTGCTGGGAGAGCATCCTGTGCTCCTCAGAGTGCTGGGCACAGCATCCTGGGCTCCTGCCTGTGCTGGGAGAGCATCCTGTGCTCCTCACTGAGCTGGGAGAGCATCCTGTGCTCCTGCCTGTGCTGGGAGAGCATCCTGTGCTCCTCAGAGTGCTGGGCACAGCACCCTCTGCTTCTCAGTGCCTGTGCTGAGGATGATGCCTTAGAGAGGCTCCCTAGAGCAGAGGCTAGACTGAGTTAAATGAATAAAGTAGGTATTTATTGAAGTCCTTCAAAGGACACACCTTGGCATTGCAAGAGCCTGGCTGAGGCTACACCCAAGACAGATAAAAGTCGAGAGTTTTTCTATTTGGTCTATTAGCATATCAGGGGTTAATTGTCCAATTACAGCTTCAGGTAATGAAGTCACATTCCCCCAGTTTGCTCCCCCCAATTCACTTTTGGTTATACTTTTTGGGCCTGAGGCTGCAATGATGCCCTTGCTTCCCATCTGGAAAGGATTGTTCTGTCTGACCAAAAAGTGACGAGAACTTACTGACACTCTGTGTGGAGTTCAGAGTTATACACTAATGCAGGATCTGGAAAATATAAAAGCTAAAACTTAAGACATCAGGGAGAGCATTCCCTGCTCCTCACTGCCTGTGCTGTGTTTGCACAGAGGCAGCTCAGGGGTGGATTGACCCCTAAGTGTAAAGAAAGTAAGAAAGGATGGATTTAATTCTCTTCATTAACTCAGAAGAATTAGTCATGGATCATTTGCAGTGCTTCTGCTGCTGTAGAGAAGCAATGTAAAGACCTGAAGATTGATTCCTGCTGCTGCTTTGAAGGAAGCATCTCAAGGAGTTGTGTTCTCAAAGCAGCTCCAGATTTGGACATTTTGTGTTATCAACAACCTCAAGTCACACATGTATGAGCTTTGACTTGGAGCACAGCTGACAGCCACTGCTCCATTTGCTGTCCATTCTTCCTTCTGTGCATGCCATTGGGTGCTCATTTACAGCTAATCACTGAAATCAAAGCAGTTCTGTCGACCATGGAAAGGTTGCACACCATGCCAGTCTGTTTGTTTATATAATTGATTATATCATATGTAATTTATTGCAGCAGCTAAAGGTGGAATTTGGCAGAGTGCAGATGAAAAGACACCTCTGTGCCATGCTGTAAAGCCCAAAGCATTCCCTCCCAGCCCTGTGGGCATTTCTGCCCCTTACAAACATCCCTGCACCTGCTCATCCTCCCCTCGGCCGCTCTCAGTGGTGCTGGAAGGAAGAAAAGCTGGTGCCTGTACTGTGCTTTTCTTTCCCTGGCTTCAAGCTGTGGCACTAATTGCATTCCTGTAATTAAATGTTAATAGAAAAGGTAAAATATTGTCTTAGGCTCGCTGTATTTGAGAGAAAAGGAGAATTGAATGGTGGTTAATGGCTTGAGAAGCTGCACGGCCCCTTTGCAGTCCCCTGCCAAGCACAGGACTGTGCTAAATACCAAAAACCTCAAGGACTGCAGCTTTTTACATTCCTTTTGGAAGTTCTTCAATGTATTTAAATGAATTTGATCTTTCCTCCTGATACAATAGGAACAGTGAATAAAAGCAGGTCTCCCTGACAGTACATGAATATCTATGCTTGTTGAATTTCCCAGCCATGTTTCTCTGTTCTGTTGCTTGTTGGTATTTGTAGCTTCTTCAGATAATTTTGTTGGGTGGTTTTTTTTTTTTTTTTTTGCTGGCTGCTTCAGAACAGACAGAAAAAAAACCCCTAAAACAAAAAAAAAAAAAAAAAAAAAAAACCCAACCAATTCTAAAAAAGGGCAATTGGAAGATTAATGACAATTGGAATTAATTCTAGATGCCCATCAACCACTACTCAGCCTTGAACACTGAGGGGAAAAGAATTTTCAATGAACAGTTCAAATATGAATTACATCACAGTTTTAAATAAAAACTGTTTGGAAATTATTAATCAATTATTTTATGGTAGGAAGTGTGTTAACTTCTAAGTGAGTTTCTCAGTGGAAATTTGAGGACAAGTTTGAAGACAAGCAAGCAACTTCCCTCTTGCAATTTAAATGAAACAGAGGATGCTTTTCTCATGGCCCATACAAAAATATTGGTACTTGAAGCGTCTGAACTGTCTTCCAGTGTTTTCCTTTTGGATTGGAGAAATTGTGGCTTTATTTTGCTCTGAACTCCTCCCTGCCTGGGCCTTGGGAAGCTGCTGAGCTTATGGATAAAAGGCTTGAGTTGCATCTCCTGCATTCCCAAATCCTGATGGATCCCCAGTGCTGGAATGGGCCCTCCACAAACGGCTGCTCCTGCCAGGAGAGGGGAGCTCAGGAGAACATTTCTCTCTATCAGGCTGACTTGCAGCTTTGAGGACTCAGAGAAGTGATTCTGAAATATCCAAATGTGTCATTTTGATTAAAAAGATGATCAAAACAGAGCCTGACAAGTCTCATTTCAGAGGTTAAAAGAAATTCAGCTCTTTACTCTGATTTGGAATGCAAATATTTTCATGTTTGAATTTTTTTCTGACCCAGAAATTTTCAACTTAATTCAGCTTCTATTATAGCCTGGCAGAAATCTCCAGTGCCTTTGATTCTTCTGTTCATTGCAGCGAAATGTTAAATTAAAATGAGAATGGCTTTGGTTTATCCAAATGAGAAATTCTTCATCAAAGTTTGGTCTCAGAGCAAACCATCAATGTGAGGGCTTCCCAATATAGATCTGTTGCCTCTTTGGAGATGCAGCTAGAGCAGAAAACATCCTCCAGATTGTGTTATCCTTCCCCTGCAGTGGGCTGGGAAAGCCTGGCTGCTCAGCAGGCACAGGAGCAGCAGATGGAGAGGCTCTGGGCTCTGGATTCACTTGGGTCCTTGTCTGTCTGATGGCTTTGGGGCAAAAAAATCCCTTCTACTTTCTTCATTTGCAGAGTGCGAGTACAGGCCTTGGCTCTCAAGTATTTAACGCACTGATCTTTCTGCAGACATTTGCTGCAGAACAGAAAACACAGAAAAATGTGCAAAGGCAGATTTCAGCTTGTTTTCCTTAAGCTTGTTAGTTTTAGGGTGGAATTGAAAAATTACTTGATGTGGTTTAGGTTTTATTTCCCCATGGAAGGCTGCGCCAGCTTCGTCCCAACTGGAGCTGAACTTTGCTTGTTAGAAATCTTCACTCTTCATTCCCTTTAGTTACATAAGGAAAAAAAAAAGATATTAAACAAGTAAACAGCAGAAAGCAGTTTCCTTTTGATGTTTCCAGTAGTATTATGTAATAATAGATGTTAGAAAGAATTATTTCTCCACTTTTTTGGGAGGGCTGACTTGGGCAGGGGGTGGCAGAGGGAGATCTGTGCATCAGGAGATTGCTGAGAGGGCATTTTAGTAGCTGATTCATGGCACAGGGAGAAACATCCCTTGTGCCTCCTGCAGTCAATGCAGGGAGCATGGGAATGCTGGACCAGGCAGAGCCTCCTCAGAGACCCTGAGTTAACAGGAATTTGTCTGAGATCAGCAGAGAGACGGAAAAAAAAATATAGATGTGGTGAACAGAGGGATCATTGCTCTCTCTCTGCTCTGCCCACAACTTGTGCTGCTGTTCTTACTGACAGAATGAAGTTTGGGATGAGGTTTTCATTAGGAAGGTTAGAAAAGTGCCAGTTTGCTGTGTCTGTCCAAAGTGACTGCTATGCATCATAAAGAATGGAAATTAAGAGCAGCCTGCCTGTGTTCCTGCCACCACAGCTGCTCCATGTGCAGAATTACTCTGGATGGAGGAGAGGGCTTCTGGCTTTTAAATTCCAAGTTGCTGTTTTGATCCTGGATAACCTCTGAAAGGCCCTGCCCTTTGCCAGCTCTCCTGTGGCTATGTGGGGATGATTTACTGGCTCCTTTATCCTCATTTCAAAATAAACACATCTGCTCAGTGCAGCCCTGCATTCAGGCCTGGGATTTTACCTCTAGAGATGGGGTTCTTGTTTTTCAAAGGGTGTGTTCCACCTTAATTCCCTGCTGTTCCTGCTCCTACAGATGATGGCTGTGCTCTGCACAGGCACATTGTGGCCACAGGTCTCTTCACAGAGAGCAGCAGGCACAACTTTCCCAAGGATTTCTCCTAGAGAAAGGCAGTGAGAAACCTCAGAGAAGAAGAGAGAACAATTCTGATCTCTACTTGCTGCTCCTGTTGTTTGGCACATGTGGAATGTGTTCTGGAGATTGTTTATCACCAGCTCACCAACAGGACAGGACTGCTGGAACGTGCCTTGAGCTGTTTTATTTTCCAGCATCAATCTCATTCCATGGTTATGACAATGGGAAGATGCCACCAGCTCACATCCCAGGCAGCAGACCCAGAACTTAATGTTACATCTCACTTTATAAGTTTTCTGACCAATCCCACCAAGCAAAAGCCCATTGACAGTAGTTCTATCCAACCACTATAAGCACAGGTACCTTTGGTTAAACAATGCTTGCTTATTTCAAATACAATACCTGCTTGTGAGCCTTAAAGCACAGTGCACAGAGCTCCATTATTAACCTTCAAACTTCCTAATATCTCTCTAGATAAACTTTTCTGCAGCTTAGGGAGTTATTCTAGACAAGCATTAATACACAGACCATTGTTCTATCTGTCCTTGCTTTTCTACTTTTCAAATAATTTTTCTGCTGACCAATCTCATGGCTGCTGCTTAGCTCTAATCACAGTTCTGCTGTCTCTAAGGCCTGCCTTTTGCAGCTTTCCCAAAACCCTCTGATTTTGTGGATTCCCACAATTGTTTACCCAAAATGAATTTGTTAATTGGACCCTTCTGATGTTTGGATTGATTGGCCAATTGGGTCAAAGCTGTGTCTCGACTATCTGCAGGCAGTCATGGGTTTTTCTGTAGTATCTTTTTAATATAGTTTTAATACAGTATTAGTGTACTATAACCTAGATTAATAAAGCAACTGTTCAGCCTTCTGCAATCATGGAGTCAGAGCACATTATTCCCTGAATGGATACTTCTGGAGCCCCATGGAAATCTCAGCCTGGGGCTGCCTTTGGTGCCTGCCAGGCAGCAGGTGACAGCCAGCCCATTCCAGCTCTGGCCAGGGACCTGCAGATGACTTTGTGTGGCTGGTTTTTTCCTTCAGGTGAAACAAAAGGCAGCTGAGGCAGTGAGAAAGGCATTTTTCCTTGTGTGCTGGAGCCTAATGCAAACAAGGGGCTGTGTGGTGAGAGCGAGCAGCAGCCATCAGTCTTGGGGAGGAGATGTGGGCTGAGAGAGCTGAGCTGAGCTCTGACCTAGCTGGGATGAGGTGTGAGGTACAAAAATGCCTGTAATGCACCACAGGAAGTTTTCTGTTGCAATTTGCAGCTTGCAAACTTTTACTTGGATTATTTGGAAGAGAATAGAGGCCAGACACTGCTCATTCCAGCTACTTCTGAGCTCTGAATTTCACTCAAGAGCCCAAAACAACCTTGTGTTTCCTTGAAAACACTGCCCTGTATGGGAATTCACTCCCTCACTGACATCTCACCAGCTGCCACCAGAAAAATCAGGTTTCAGACACAGGGAATGCCTGCTCTATATTCTACTTGCACTTCCAAGAACTTCCCCTTTTAATGGCCAGTTTGGGCATTATGAGATACATATGTTTATGTAGACTGTCTGGGAGCTTTTAGACTTGTGAGGAGGAACTCATGAGCTAAATTTGGAGCCATTAAACCACAGCTCTTCTCCTGAGAGAAATTTTCCCGAAACAAAAATTGGATTTGATCAAGATGTTCCTGTTTGCATTGCAGCTTTCATTCCCTGGGGGGTTATTTCATTAACATGTGACATCTGCTGTGGATTTGGAGAGGTGATATTGAAAAGAGAGGTAAAGGAAATAGGGCAGATATAACATTCCTGTATGGGCTGGGAAGGAATTGGGCATTAAAGGCTCTGAAAGATGGAGAGGAGCTTGGTGGGGTTATAAAGAGAGAGAGGAAGCAGTTCATGTTTGGAGCATCCTGTATCTAAAAGTCATCTTGAGTCCTTTCCTCTGATTTTGGGACATTGAATTGGGAGGAGCTGGTTTTGAGGGTTCCAAGGTCCTTTTCTTCCAGATGGTATTGAATAACAGAATTGCTGAGGTTAGATGGTGTCTCTAGAGATCCTTAAATGTTTTCTTTGTCCTCAAAGCAGGGTCAGCTGGAGCAGGTTGTCTAATTTTAAATATCTCCAAGGGTGGAAACTCCACAGCTTTTATGGGCAAATCTGCTTTAGTGTTCAATCGAGGTTGTGATAAAAATTAATTTTTATGTTTAAATGAGAATAACAGCATTTCACCTTTTCCTCCTCTTGTCCTGTCATGGACACCAGTGAGGAGAGAGTTCCTCCATCAGCTCTGCTCTCTCTTTTAGGTGAGCCAGCTGTACCTGTGACAATGCTGCTCACAACAGCTCCTTTAGCACAACTTGTTCTCTTAATCCTTTCTTGATATTTTGCCTAAATTTGTTTTTTTCCCTCTTAGCTGTTGTCACACTCATGGGCTCTCAGACTTTCTCTCACCATTAGCTCACCTTTGATTTCCTGCTGCCTTTTGCTGGCACAGGGCTGAAACCAGGCTCCTGTATCTCCCTCAATGCATCCCCTCCTTTTGGTCAAACTGTGGGCAAAGCACAAACCAGATTCAAGTAAATCTGTGGCAGTTGGCAGGTTAATGAATGAAAGTGTTGGTGGGGATCAGTCCCACCTGGATGAAAGTCAGGAGCCAGTTTATAATGGGAATTAAAGGCCATTTTAATGCTACAACAATAATCAGAGTGGCTGGGATCCTAAAGTTCATCCTTCAGGGAGACAGGAGAGAATTCCCACAGAAGAATTTCTGCTTTATCTTCTCCACTCTTCCCCTAACAAAAATTCTTTTATTAGCATCTATGTAAAAAGATTAATGTAGCATTTTAACTAATAATCCAAATTCAAATCTATATCTCCTTTAGAAGCACTGTCTGAACAAACCTGGCTATTTTAGAGCTGTGACATTACTGGGTGCATTATCTTGGTAACCTTTGTGAGCTGTTATTAACAGAGCTGCACAGATCCCCAAAGGAGCATTTGCAGTTCAGGGGAGGGTAAAGTTGAGGACACAAATCACAGAGCTCCAACCCCTCAGTCAAAACAGGTGGAGATATTTAAAGAGGAATTGGTAAATAAAATAACTACTCAGAACAAATAAGGAGGGGGAAAGCTCTCCCATCCTTATTTTTGCTACAAAGTGCAAAATCACTGTTTTCTTGCATGTCGCAATAGGACACAAAATGGACGACACGCAGAAGCTGAGACATCTAAGGTAAAAAAAGAGTGGTTTATTTTTGAACTCCAATATTTATAGACTTTCAAAAGTGACCATGGATTGGAGGATGAAATTGCCACCTCTCCAGCCACACTGGTCAAACCAACAGTCCATCAAATTTCTCCTCCTCCAGAAAGGAATGCAAAGCAATCATTATTTACATGAAAAGTGCTGAGAAGCTCCATTACAAAAGTGCAAACATTGGATGGCTTAGAAGAACTTAGAAGAGCAGGGCAACATCACAGCACATCCAAAGCATCTGAGAGTGATTAACCCTTGCTGTCCCTGGCAGGTCAGGAGGCTCAGGAGCGCTTTGTACAGACAGCCAGGGCAGGTTCACACCTCTGAGCTCTGATCCAACCTGGGGAAAACCCCACAAAGGGCAGAAGTGCTGCACTTCTGTAGATCCCTTCCTGTGCATGATACACCCATTCCCTGTGAAATCTGGTCCTTCACTAAGATAAATAAATTTGTGATAGAGAAATTTTTATTGGCCAGATGTGCCCAAACAGCTGGAGCTGCCTCACTGCTGCTATGTCAATGCCTTTCTCACTGATTGGGTTTTTCCCCCTTTAATATTCCCATTATGGCATATTTTTAGCTTAATTGCCAGCAGTCCTAATCTTCCTTTTTGGTTTTTTTTTCTTGGCATTTGAGGCTGCAGAGGAGGCATTGGGAAGGGTAATCTGTGCCTTCCTAACTTCAGCACAGTTGGCAGTGCTGCTTTGATATTGAATAACCATGGAAAGTAACTCTGTAAATCATCCCCTTTGCTTCTCAGGGCAGGCTTTTCCTATTTTCCAGGTATTTTCTTAGTTCTGCATATCCTGTGCACTTCTGGAGTCAGGAACAGCAAAGTCAACAGACTCCATCTTTGGTAAAAGAAACCCAACTCAAAGACACTGCATTTTTCATCATGATTTACAGCATGTCATCCTTTATGCCTTATTCCCAGCTGTGCCCAACACTCAGTCCTTAAGAGAAAGGCAGTACTCCTCCCACCAAGGTAATCCTTTGGATAAAATAATCCTGGAATGATCTGCTTCCTCCAGCTGCAAGTCTGAGTGTGAATCCGTGTTTTCCTGTCTATAAACTATGAGAAAAAAATGACATTTATGCCACTCTACTTTGTCAGTGTTAGGTGCAACCAATTATTTCAGCTGATGGATCTGCTTAGTCTCTAGGAGCTGTAGCTCTTTGATATCTAGTGAGAGTATTTGCCACTTTCAGTGCTTTACATCTTCAAAGCGCTGTATAAACACTTAATTTAGTACAGAACCCACTAGGGATGGTAAATGAATGAAGAATGTACAAACTTCCACTTAGGGGACTAAAAGGCCTTTCAGGGAGTTGATGGAAAGTTGCTCTTGCTCTACACAGTGTGTGATTTGTGCCAGTGCTGGTTTGTACCTGCATATTGCCTGTGAGGGACATCTCTGCTCAGATGAGGAGATTAAAACCTCCTCCATCCTCCTTCACCTCATTTTCAGCCATTCTTTTATCCATGTAAAACACTACACTTGATTCCCTGATCAGTAAAGTTATTCCAGGAAGGGATTTTTCTGGCCCACAAAATTCCAGCTGAACCAAGCAGAGCAGCTGGACTTGATGCTTTTAAAGGCTCCTTCCAACCTAAATGATTTTAGGATTCAATGAAAAACCAAATTTTCATCTTTAAAAATTTCCCTGCTGATCTTGTACCCTATTTCATTGTCCTGAGTGACTTTTCCCTGGTTTTTCTAGTGCCAAGGAATCTGGTCCATGGGGTTTTGTTCCTGTGCTAAGGTCCTAAGGAGCCTGTGGCTTAGTCCCAGGGGATCTCCAGTGTAGAGCAAATACTTTTTCACAGTCAGGCCTCAGAGCAAGTCTGGAATAACTGTTCCCTCCTGTCCCTTCCTGCCTCCCCTTTGCCTGTTCAGTGCTCTCAGCCTTTTCTCAACACTGAGTCTGCTCTACCCAAACCAGAGTTTATTCCAGCTGTTGGTATCATTACTGCCACCAAATAAATCACAAAGCTTAACAAAGGGGGGTGATGAGTGAGCTTAATTTGTTGCAATTAAACCAGCTGATTCCCAGCCAGTTATGGGAACTGGAAGTGTTAAACCAACTCACACTGAACTTCCAGAGAATTTCCTTTATCTTAATCCAAGCAGGAGCATGGAGAAGGGGGTCTGTCTTCCCAGGCCCAGGATATTTTGTGTGGTGCTCTCTGCTGTATTTTGCAGATCACTTTGGGCCATTTCTCTGCTATAGCTTGTCGCCCTGATTTTTTAAGATTTTCTAAGCCTTCTGATGTTTACATTCTTGTAACAAACTTCCTCACACACTTTCTGTAAATAACTCATTGTTTTGCATTCTTTTATGGAGGAGAAATTTGATGGACTGTTGGTTTGTGCAGTGTCATTGGAGAGGTGGCACTGTCACCCTCCAATCCACTGTCACTTTTGGAAATCTATAAATGTTGGAGTCAGAAATTAAAAATTCTCTTTTTTACCTTGAGAGAGCTGCCTGTCCACGTTGTGTTATTTCGTGTCCTATAGTGACACTTGGGAACATAAAGCAACTCTTTACATCTTTTGTTATAAATCAGCATGTGCAAACTTTCTCACACACTTTCTGTAAATAACTCATTGTTTTGTAGCAAACTTTCTCACACACTTTCTGTAAATAACTCATTGTTTTGCATTCTTTTCTGGAGGAGGAGAAATTTGATGGACTGTTGGTTTGTCCAGTGTCATTGGAGAGGTGGCACTGTCACCCTCCAATCCACTGTCACTCTTGGCAATCTATAAATGTTGCAGTCAGAAATTAAACTTCCCTTTTTTCACCTTGAGAGCAGCGGTGTGTTTTGTGTCCTCTAGTGATCATAGCTTCCAGTAAATGGATACCTACAGAGGCACACTTAGAGCTGGGGATCTGAGTGCCCAGCAGACATGATACACAGCAGGATATATTTTTTTCTTTATGAATTTTGATTCTCAGAGGTTTTTCTATCCTCCTGCAAACGTTGGGTTTGACATGGTTTAGGCATTAGTGCCTCCAAGCAGCTGTTTCCCATTGCCTCGCTCTGCATCCCTCATGGGTTTTGTAGTAAAAACCTAACACAAATTGCCTTGCTAATCTTTCTTTTGTAAATACCACTGCAAAAGAGGCAAACTTTGCATTCATGCATCCTTTCATTATTATGATAATTATTTCAATTTATAACTAATTAATGCTGTTCTATGGCTAACCTACCCCCAGCAGTGGCAGCAAGTGAGAATCAGTGAGTGTGTGAATTACAGATGCTGGGCTGTACACTGAGAGGAAAACCCTTTGCAGGGGCAGGGATCCTGCAAGGAGCTGCTCTTCCCTCCTCTCCCACTTCCCAGTGCTGCAAACCACGATGAATATGTTGGGTTTTCATCTCTCTGAGGTGTGAGGAGGAAGGGGAGAAGTGGGAATGCCTTGTAATTAAAAGTAACAATTTAGCTGACAGTGTGATGAGAAATACAAACCTGTCTGGTGGAGCAAAGAGAGAGGAGGAGGAAATCAAAATCTCACTGTGCACAGGTGCTCTTTGATCTCAGCTCTAATTCAGAGCAGCCCAGTCCTGCTGCAGGTGGCATTAGATAAGAGGATGAATTCCCTGGGCAGGTTTTGCTGGCACTCTGAAGCAATTAACTTTTGCTTGTTTGTAAAGTGAACATAACCAGGTACTCCCCATCTTCCCAAAAAAAGGGTTTGAGACATCCCCATCTCCCAGATGGATTAATTATGGTTTCATCTCCCTCCTGGATCAATTATAGAAGTCTATGCTACTGGGTTTGCTTGGGGGGTTTCTTGTTCCCTTTCTCTCTTTCTCTCCTTTTTCTTTTCTCCCCTGAAAGGTGTTCCTGAACTGAAATCCCTCTTAACAGGGATTTCAAACAGTTCAGAAAGTCTGTAACACTAAAGTGAGACCCAGATAGTTTTAGTTGAAGGGCCAGGAAGTTCCTGGCTGGAATGTGAGGACATTCCTGAAGGAATGCAGGAATGGGACAAGATGCAAGAGTGCCCGGGGAAGCAGAGCTGCCCCTCAGGGCTGGGATGCTGCACATCCTGCTGGGTGACACACTGGTATTTTCCAGGCTGCCTTGAGAACAGAATGCAAATATCGCTGGCTGCTTTTCTGCTTTGTCCTAGCTTTGTGCCAAATGACCCCTGCAAGGAATAATGATGTGCATTAGGAGCTGCAGGAGGCTGCTGTGGCTCTGCAGAGCGGGAGAGGCAGGTGTGACACTGCTCAGGAAAGTAAACCCAGGTCCAGAGGAGGGCAACGAGGCTGGAGAGGGGCTGGGAACACAAACCCTGAGAGTGAGGAAGCCCTGAGGGAGCTGGGGGTGCTCAGCCTGGAGAAAAGGAGACTCAGGGCTGCCCTCATCACTCTCACAGCTCCTGAAAGGTGCCTGTGCTCAGCTGGGGCTGGGCTCTTTCTCCAGCAGCACTGGCACAACCAGAGCACACAGCCTCGAGCTGCACCAAGGGAAATACAGGCTGGAGATTGGGGAAAAGTTTTTCATGGAAAGAGTGAGAAAGTTCTGGCATGGCTGCCCAGGGAGGTGGTGGAGTCCCCATGCCTGGGTGTGTTTAACAAAGCCTGGATGTGGCACTGGGTGCCAGGGTTGAGCTGAGGGCTTGGGGCTGGGTTGGACTCGATGGTCTTGGAGGTCTCTTCCAGCCTGGTCATTCTGGGAATTCTGTGCTAAAGCCTCACCTTAACAGGTATTTTCTTGCTGGTGATCTGTAGGCTGGGCTGAGCACAGCCTGGGAGGCAGAGGAGAGGTCCCAGTTTGGGAAAGGTGTGCTGCTCCATCAGGGATCAGCTCCTAGGGCTGGAGGAAGCTCCTGCTGCAGCTTACAAAATGCACATTTTCAACAAAGCTCTGTTCTCTGTGAAGAAACTCATAGGCAAAGAGAGGAGAGAGTTCAGGCTACTTTCTCATCTATTTTGTGCTTATTTTGTACATTTTTCAAGGCAGACCCAAGGACCCTTCTGGAGAGTGCCCTGGGAAGGTCTGGGATTGCATTTGGAGCCGTGGCTCACCCCAGTCCTTACCTCCAGCAATTATTTAACAAATCAGCTTTCTCAGGACCCTCAGCCATGTGCTGCTCTCAGTGTAATTGTGCGTGACTGTTCCTCATTAGACAGCAATATTTACCTCCAGGGAATGAGGATTTCAGCCTGGGATGAATCAAACTTTGGCAAATGTCACTGCTTTTGTCAGGGCTGAGATAAATGAGCACACAGAGCTTTCAGCACCTGGGTGTTGTGTCAGGGGCTGCCAGGGGGAGAGGCAGGGCAGCTGTGGCAGAGCTGATGCTTGGAAAACCCATTCCTTTCCCTTGGAGCAGGAATTCAGAACCTGAGCAGGGCTGGAGAGTGTTTTATTGTGCACAGTTGGGCTGCACTGGGGACCATTTGGCAGGGAAGCCTTGTTCCTACCAACGCTGCACAGGCTGCCAGACTTGTTAGCAGTTGTGTTTTAGGGGATGCACATCTGTGATCCTGACTGGGATCCAAGCTATTTAGCCTATTTGTGCAGGAATGCAAGAGGTAAATTCCAGCTTTAAGGTCCCAGCTCTCCCTTAGTTTCATCAGGATTGCTTTTGAAATGTGGAGTAACCCTCATGGATTGGATGATATTCTTACTAAACTCAGAAGTATACAACAGTTTTTCTTTCCCTGGCAGGTAAACATTACTGATATATATATATATATATATATATATATATATATATATAGATATATAGATATATATATAGATATATATATATAGATATATATATATAGATATATATAGATATATATAGATATATATAAAATAAAGTAAGTGCCAGAGAGGTTAAGTAGTCATTCCCAGATTAAAAAAAAATAACAGCTTGGGTTCAAAGAAGGCAATAAATAAGATGACTCCACCAGCTCCTGTTCTCTGTCTACTAATTCTATTTTCCCCTTAAAAACCTGATACTCTTGCACCTCATCTGTGTGAGTGGTGTCTAGGAAAGATTTTTTGAGGACTATGTTTTACAAGTAGTTCTCTGCCTGTGAGAGAATTAATATCTAAATGAATACAGAAAGGAAGGGCTCACCAATCTCATGGAATTCTGCTGTCTTTGTGCCCTAGAATATTCTTCAAATAGAGCAAACCCAAATGTGTGAGCTTTCTTTCTCTGCAGGGGAAGGTGGGGATTTCTCTCTGTGTCCAAGGCCAGGCTGGACAGGGCTTGGAGCAGCCTGGGACAGTGGAAGGTGTCCCTGCCATAGCAGGGGTGGAATGAGATGAACTAAATTTCCTTCCAGCCCAAGCCATTCCATGTTCCTAGTGCAGCTCTGTCAGGTCAGGATGGCCAAGCAAAGGGAGTCTGGTCATGACTGTTCTAAGGATTGAGCTGGCACTCTCAAGTTTTGGTCAAGTTCAGTGGATGGCTGGGGTTTGTTTGGCTTCTGGCCCCTGACACCACCTGTGTGAGGTGTCTGTGTCATTGGCAGCTGCCCTGCAGTGACCCCTCAGCTCCCTCAGAGCCTCTGGAGAGGAACAAGTGTTCTCAAGTGTCACTCTCATGTTTTCTGAAAAATCCCTTCACCAGGATTCCTTCTCCTGGGAAGCTTCAGCTTCTCCATGTTTTGCTGCTCTGGAATGTGATTTGGAGAACTGTTTACCCAGCATGTGAATTGTTTTTAATTAATGAGCAATCCCAGTCCAGCTGTGTCAGGACTTTGGTCTGTCACAGGTTTTTATGATCATTCTTGTCTGTCCTTCTGATGTCTCCTTTCTCTTTCTTTAGTGTAGTTTTAGTATAAAATTATAATATAATATAATATAATATAATATAATATAATATAATATAATATAATATAATATAATATAATATAATATAATATAATATAATATAATATAATAATATCACCCTTCTGAGAACTTGGAGTCAATTCTCATGTCTCACCTCGTCCTGGGGACCCTCAACAACACCACAACAATTGGTGACCACAATTGGTGACCACACTCAAGGGTGATTCATCTCACCAAGGCATCTCCAGGAGGCTGGGATCAGTTCAGAATAAAAGGATCAGTTTCTCTTCACTAACTGCAAAGAGAGCAGAGCTGATGTGGGTGTCTGTGATAAACATCTGGGATCTGGGTAAATCCCACCTGATGTGATTTCTGCTCCTTGCTGAAGCTGGTGGGATTTAAAACCATTCAGTTTGATGTAAGGGATGTTCAGCCTCACCAAATGAAGCTTGAACTGCCTGTGTCAGATGTGGAGGCTGTTCCACTTTTGTCCTAAACTTCTCTGGATGGCAAATGTGTTGTTTTCACATGTCAGGTGAAACGTCAGTGCTGTTTGAATTAGGACAATAAGGAAAAATCCCCCATATTCTTTTGATCTTTACAATGAAACAGGATGTGGAGATTTGGAATAAGCCACTGTCCAGTGATATTTGAGCACATCTCACTGTATCAGCTTAAAAGCTGGATAGGTGCAGATATTTAGAATTCTCAAAGATCTTACTTTATTACACTCATTTTAATGCTTTTCCAGGGCACCACAGTTCATTCTCTTCCTTGCATTTCACATGCAAAGCATAGGGTTTAAATACAAATTAGTCTGAAAACAATCCTCTCTTTACTTTAAATTTTAAAAGCTTGGATTTAGCTTTTAGGCTCATTAATATTCACAAACATTGCTTAGTTAAGCTTGCTTTAATTTCTCTGTGTGCTTTGTTAAAAGGGATTATAGTGATGTTTGCATTCGCATGGGAGACTTTTAGTATTGTGCAAATTTTGGTCATTATTATGGAAAAAATATTGAAAATCTGCCTCAGTCTCTCCTGTACTTTCTCTAACTCTTGTACTTCTTGACAGCTTAGCGAGAGTGTTTTTTCCATATGTATTAGGTGGATTTTGCATTTCTCTTTGAAAGGTGTTTGAGAGTTTCAGAACCCCAGAGGAGAAGGAGACTTTTGGTGTCCAGGTACGACAGGGGAATTCACCCCTTCCTTCAGATTTGGAAAGCCCATGAGCCTTGGAGCAGCCCCAGGTTTTCACAGCCTTTCCTCAGCCTGTCAGGGTTTGTCACCAGCCTTGGCCAAATGAGCTGCAAAGCACAGCAGCCTCTTCCTAAGGATGTTCTGGAGCCAGGGCCAGCTAAACCCCTGGATCTGCAGTGCTCACAGGGAATCCTTGCTGCTTTTCTCCCTGCTTAGCTCCAGCCCTGCTCTGGGGTGTTGAGAAGCAGCAGATGAGGAGCTCAGGCAGCTGCAGGGCTGGGAGCTGCTCAGCCTGAGCAGGGCTGGCTGCTCCAGGGGAACCCAGGGCTGCAGCCAGGGATGGGGACACAGCTCCTGCAGCCCTGGCCAGAGGGGCAGGGAGTGCCCAGCCCGTGGGGCACTGTGGCCTGGTTTAGGGCAAATTTGGGAGAAAGCCTCCAAAGGGGCCCCTCCAGAAAGCAAACCCACACGGCCCCTGCCCCCAACCGGTTTGTGAAGGATTCCTTGGAGAGAAGTGGAAAGAACCTGTTTATTTAACAGGCACAGCACCCCCAGCACACAAAATGAACAATACTGGGTGACACCACTCTGTCAGTGCTCTGACAAAGATGACAAATTCAGAAAGTCTCTCTGGGGGTGGTCACTCTGTTCTCAGTCCCTCCTGTGCTGGGGCAGCTGCTGCAGCCACAAGGTGCAAACTCTCGGTGTTCCCAGGTCCCAGTCTGGAGCAGGTTTGAGTGGTTCCAAAAAAGGGAAAGGAGAAACAGTCCAGGAAGAAATTTGGACAGTTTAGCTAAACTAACTAATGAGCAGAAGTGAGAGCAAGCAGAAGCAAAGCGGAAGAAAGAGTGACAGCAAAGTGAAAAGCAAAAGCAAAAAAAGCAAAAGCAGCACCATGCACTGCCCTGTCTGTGTGTCCCACCAGCCGTGGGGGAGCGGCTGATAAGAAACCCAAACAAAACTGTCACTCTTCAGAGCCAGTCGTGAAGGCACAGAACATGATATCCAGCATGAACAGAACACACAGATGGGGATACAAACATCCTAATGTCACCCCAGGACACACTGCAGTGCTGAGACCCAGAGTGATGCCACCAGCCCATGCCAGGACAGCAGGATTGCTGTTGTTGGGTTGGGATTGTTGGGATCAATGGTTATCAACTGGTGATCAGTGGTGATCAATCACCTTCTGGTGAGGGCACACCTCCAGTGCTGTGTCCAGTCTGGCCCCTCAGGTTGGGAAAGACCTTGAGGGGCTGGAGCACATCCAGAGGGAACAATGAGGCTGGAGAGGGGCTGGGAACACAAACCCTGAGAGTGAGGAAGCCCTGAGGGAGCTGGGGGTGCTCAGCCTGGAGAAAAGGAGACTCAGGGCTGCCCTCATCACTCTCACAGCTCCTGAAAGGTGCCTGTGCTCAGCTGGGGCTGGGCTCTTTCTCCAGCAGCACTGACACAACCAGAGCACACAGCCTCAAGCTGCACAAGGGAAATACAGGCTGGAGATTGGGAGAAAGTTTTTCATGGCAAGAGTGATAAAGTTCTGGAATGGCTGCCCAGGGAGGTGGTGGAGTCCCCATCCCTGGGTGTGTTTAACAAAGCCTGGATGTGGCACTAGGTGCCAGGGTTGAGTTGAGGGCTTGGGGCTGGGTTGGACTCCATGGTCTTGAAGGTCACTTCCAACCTGGTCATTCTGGGAATTCTGAAAGGGGGGAAGATTTTCTTCTTTTTCCTGAACTACAGTTTTAATGTAGGAACTTTAAATGTGGTTGTTTGGTTTGTTTTTGTTTGACTATACCAACATTTGCAAGACATACGTGGCTGACATTGTAATGACTTCTTTGTGCTTAATTTAAAAGTTCATTTCATCTCCCTAAGCCAAGTCTTCCCTCTTGTCAGGTGCCAGTGGCACCTTGATCCTTTACTCCTGGAGGGAAGGACAGCTCAAACTGGCTGGTTTTTAATAGGAACTCGATGACACAAAAGAGTTTGCAACAGAGGCAGAAACTTGAATGTGGCCACAGGTCTCTTCACAGAGAGCAGCAGGCACAACTTTCCCAAGGACTTTTCCTGGGGAAGGAAGTGAGAAGCTCAGAGCAGAAGAGGAAACAATTCTCATCTCTACTTGCTGCTCCTGTTGTTTGGCACATATGGAATGTGTTATGGAGATTGGAGATTGTTTACAGAAGGTGATGGTTGTTTGGATTGATTGGCCAGTTAGGTCAAAGCTGTGTTGTGGCTGTCTCCAGACAGTCATGGGGTTTTCTTGAGTATTTTTTTAGTACAGTTATAGAATAGAATTAGTGTAATATAATATAGCTTAACAAAGCATTTCTTCAGCCTTCTGAAATCATGGAGTCAGCCATTCCCTACACTGGGGTTGCCCAGCAACAAGTTGCCCCTACTTGAAGCTTCTCATTCACAGGGCACCCCTGCCTGGGTTGCTGGGTGTGACAGCCCCTCCAGCTGGGGACACTGCACACTTCTCTTTTCAAATTGTGTCCTTGACAATGTTAGTGAGAGGCAGGAGGAGCACCTCACTCTTTCAAACCTTGGAGGGTTTTTTGCCTGCCTGTTCTTGCACTGAGCACAGTTTATTTTCTTCCCCTGTCCTGTCAGCCTGACTTAGCTCTGTAGCACAGCTTTTCTGATAACTTCAGCCTGGATCTGGTAGAGAAGCAGTTTTTGGCAGAAGTTGTCCACAGAGACCTCTCCCTCCTGTGTTAATGACCCAGACAGCTCTGTCAGCCTTTGCAGAACCTCAGGTCATGGTTTTTTTGTCACGTCTTTGCTAGCAGGAATATCCAGGTGTGTGCCTGACTAACATTAACACAGGCTGCTTCTGCTTTAAGCCATGCAGGGAAATCAGAGCTCGTGTCAGAGCACCATGGCAAAGCTGAGCTGAGCAAAGCTGCTCTGCCTTCCTCTGGGCTTTTCAGCTGGAATTGGTGCAAGTGGCTCTTGGAAAGTGTGAGAGATGGGGGAAGAAGAGAATAATTGGCCATGCCCTATAGGCAACTTCCCTTGCAGAGGAAGAGTAGCAGGATACAGGTTGCTAAACCCTAAAATCTCACAAATCAGCAGCCAAATAAAATTTGTACATCCAGGAACCTGTAATGCAAAGGGAACTTCTTTTCCTGGCTTGTTCTGACTGCATCTTGCATGCTGCACCTTCCTTGGGATCTTTGAGAAAATGTTCCCCCCAGTCTGTAATTTCATGCACCCCTGTAATTTATCACTCAAATAGTTTTGGCTTGTGTAGCAGGAGATGCAGCAGAATCTATAAATCAAATAAAACATTACTTTGATCACACAATTGGTGAAACTTTCATTTCATAAAATGTCTTCAGTGGCTCTTGGGTGTTGTTTTTAGAAGCGCGCAGGGTGTTAAGGGGAAAAAATGCAATGGAATTTTCTGAGAGCGCCATTTGGATTTGGATTTGGCAGGAAATGATTCATTAATTGAACACCAGCTGTGTGCCCAGCCCCATTGTTGTGGGATGCATCAGAGGAGCGTGGAAGAAACACCAGAGCAAAGTCCTGGTGTAACTCTTAGGGATATTCTCTTCCTCACTTCAGCTAGAAAGGTGCAGAGGGTTAATGTGTCTTAGGATTTGTTTATTTATTTATTCACATTCAATCTGATGGATTTAGAGGTTTCCATTATCCATGTCAGTGTCTAATCCTTTGTTGAATCAGTAGTAGAGGGATGCAGTTCTTTGTTTGCTCCAATTTAATAAACCATGGCAAAGGCTGGCAGGGGGGATAACAGTTTCTGTACCTTTTTGACTTGGAGTGCTTCATCCAAAGTCTCATTAAACTAATCTGTCCTGCTCAGAGAACCTGAAGGTAACTGAGAAAATAATAATGCCTTTATTTAGTAGAAGTAGCAATTAAAACTCAGGTGTATGACAGTTTCTTTTGTAGTTTTGGGCGCTGTTCTGAATTTCTGAAGGAGATGCACATATGTTTTTCTTGCTCTTGCCTATTTATCTGCTTTATAAAGTCAAGTAATGGTGAATATTACTTTGGAGAATCTTGTAAATTTGTGTGATATCTGTCCCTCTAAGTGAAGATTGTAAACTTGGAAGGTACAGCTTGAAAATTATTGGTTGTTACCAGTTGTTCTCTGTTAAATTTCTTACTAAGAATTCACTTTTCTGCTTTTACTCTCTATTTGTTGCTTCTTTAGTGCAGTTCCTGCTGACCCTGACCCACACCACTGGTCACAGATGTATTTCATGAGGTTTCTGGGGAGCCCTAGTGAATGTGCTCCTGCAGACCAGCTTGGGATGATTTGGGTTAGAAAGGATCTCAAAACTCACCCAGTCCCACCCCTGCCATGGCAGGGACACCTTTCACTATCCCAGGTGCTCCCAGCCCTGTCCAGCCTGGCCTTGGGCACTGCCAGGGATGCAGGGGCAGCCCCAGCTGCTCTGGGCACCTGTGCCAGGCCCTGCCCACCCTCACAGGGCAGAGTTTCCTCCTCATATCCCATCTAAATCTCTCCTCTTTTAGTTTAAACCCCTTCTCCCTTGTGCTGTCACCACCAGCCCCTGTCTAAAGCCACTCTCCAGCTTTCTCATGAGCTCCCTTTAAGCACTGAGGCCTCAGTGAGGCGTCCCTGGAGCCTTCCCTTCTCTGCACGTGTCACACAGAGTGGATTTGGGCCGGCCTTTGTGTGTTCAAGTGGATAAACAGATGCAAAACCCAGTCCTCTTCTTCTGTTTTAAACCATCAAAACTTCTGGGCACAATATTACACTAAAAAATCATTGCTGGCTTTAGTGTTGGAGTTTCTGGCTTTCAGATCCTGATTCATTTGGGGTTTTTTTTGGTTTAGTTTTGTCATGTGAGTAGCTCCAGCAGAGTGGTGGTTGGAGATCAGTGCTGCAAGGAGCAGAACACTTGATCCTGTCAAATACATGCATGTGTGTTTTTGAGTCCTGCTGACTCAGATCAGAGTGCTTGAGATTACATAAAGTCATATCAATAGAGTTTAAAAGGCTTGAATTAAAACAGAGAATTTGTCACTCCAAGATAAAGTAAAATAATGGCATTTTGAGATTTAGTTTTAAGTATTAACAAAGCAAGGTTGTTGGAAGTGCAAAATCACAGAGCATCACCAATATTGAAGTAATGAAAGAGGCAGAAACATTAAATCTTCCACAATTTGTTTTGATGAGGCAAGCCCTGCCTTGGTGGATCAAACTGAAATAAAGGGTGGTCTGAGAAGTGGCTCTTGAGGCTGTGAAAAAACCTTTTTCACATCTGCTTCCTTCTCTTTCCCTGTGCACCCATAAAAACTGTTCATTTATCCTACCTAAATATAAATTAGTCATTGAATAACTGACAGCAATGTTAACTATCTTTTATTGAGGGTCAATGAGTCTTTGGACGGTTTTTGTTGTGGCATTATGGGGGTGACAAAAACATCTATAAAGTCCCAGTAGTAAGGGATTACTTACCAGAAACTTCACTGCTGCAGAGATTCTCTTTGTTTTGGTTTAAACATTTAAGTTTTATCAAAGCTACAAGGTATTATTTGCATGCAGAACATCTGAACACAGAAATGATTTTGAGCCTGAGGCTTAAGGGATGTTTGTGCTTCTGTGTGAGGCTTAAAGTTGCATTGAGGTTTAAGAATCGTTGTGTGTGTGACACATTCATTTATTGTTGTGAGACAAAAGGAGGAATCTAAGGAAAAGAGAAGAAAGAGCCCATAAGAACAATGAAGACATCCAGTTGCACAGATGTGTGAACTGTAAAGCTTAGCACTGCTAAAGATGGGATTATTGTTTCTGGAAACATGCTGCAATTATGCACTCGGCTTTGGAGACCATAAGTCCTTTCATAGCCTTTCTCATTTTGAGATGAAAACTGCTAAGCAACAGAAGAGTTTAGCTGTGCACTAACAGGATTCCTCTGATAACCTAGAAAGGTAATTGCAAAATCAGTTTGTTTTTTTTTTTTTTTAAGGAATAACAATAAAACATCCTTCCAAAGCAAGATCACCGCTTTCCAGATTTACTAAAGTTCTGAAATATTTTGTTCTAGCTAAATCTTTTCATTCCTATTGTTTAGATCTTCACATTTATGGTATCCCATGCAGGGATCAGTGCTGCCAGACATGTTCCTATGAGCCTGTGGTTGCTCTGAAGGAGGGGAGATTCAGATATTTTGAAGAAATTCTTCCCCATGAGCCCCTGGCCCAGGGTGCCCAGAGCAGCTGGGGCTGCCCCTGCATCCCTGGCAGTGCCCAAGGCCAGGCTGGAGCACCCTGGGACAGTGGGAGGTGTCCCTGCCATGGCAGGGGGTGGAACTGGATTAATTTTAATCTCCTCCAACCCAAACCATTTTATATTTCTACCTTGGACTGGTTTTCTTGAGACAGCTGGGGAAACTGGCCAGGTTAGGAATATAAACCTTCAATCCTAAATTGAACTGGAAATGAGATTCTTGTGTGGATTGTGGTGAAATCTGGAGCTGTGAGATTGAAATGTTTTTCTTTTTTCCCTTGTCTTTGGGTTAAATTCTTACAGTTCAGGACATTTGAAATGTTGTAGAGCAGACAGAAAAGATTACCCAGTTTATTGAATCCTCTTTGATTTTTGCCATAGTAATCACTTTTACTTGAAACAAAGCAATAGCTCAAACTATGGATTATTATGCTATCATAAGAAAATGCTTGTTAAGAATGAAAGAATTATGTTATCTAAAGTAAAGCCATTTTAATATTCCATGGCTTTGCAGGCTTGAAATCTTAAGTTATTGCCTTAAAATCCTCTCACATGAAATCCATAATCTTGCTGAAGAAAGGGTTCTTGTTTCAGTTCTCTCAGAAGGGATGTCCCCTTGTGCTCCTCTCCAGCCTGTCACCATCCTAAGGAAAACCCTGTGGAGTGAATTATGGGATGGGCCATTCCCACCTCTGGGAGCTCACTTTTCTAAGCAGAAGAAGTTTTTGCAAAATTATATGTGATAATAATAATAATAATAATAATAATAATAATAATAATAATAATCCTTAAAACTCACTCACAGGAATTAGGCACAGGAAGGACCATCCAGTGGTACAGCATCTTTTGGTAGCCTAACTACTGATTTTCACTTATTTTCCTTCACTCAGAGCCTCACAAAGCACTGTAGCTCTTAGAAAACCTAGCTTATGTTTTATCTAAATGTGTCTTTAGGAAATTTCTTATCTCAAACATCAAGATATGGCAGCTCCAATCCTTCCCTTTGCTGTTTGCACCAGTGGTTAATCGCCCATATACTGTAAAAAATGTGTCCCTTCCTCCTAATTTGAAATTGTCTGCGAGTCTGTGGAACAGCAGCTGTGGATCTGACAGAACAGTGTTTCATGTTCTTTCCCTGAAGTGATCTAATAATATTTAACATCTGTGGACCACTCAGGCTGCCAGGATTTTAAAAGCCTGCAGTGGGAGAGTTTGCATTATGAAGGACACCCCACTTTTCTATTGCTCTCATACATGTGCATTTGATGACTTTTTTAGTAGCAATTTTGTGGGCTTGCAGGTTTGCTGCACATTTATTGAGCTCTGCAGTATTAGTGTAAACATGTATTTGCTGTGTATCTTCATCTTCCATCCCTGGATGCATTCTGCTTTCTCTGTGCTGTCCTAGAAAAAAAAAAAACAAAACAAACTAGCTTGGGCAGAAATAGTAACTAGGTTTGGGCAAATGTTGCAAGTGTTTTTCAGTCCTAGAAAACTCAAAATTAAAACCTGGAGGGTGCACTAGTTTGTGCTCGAATTCAGGACTGATTTTAAAAACCCCCAACAAATGAACAAATAAAATAGAGGCTTGTACTCTGAACAAAGATTTGCAGCAGGCTTGTGCTGCTTCCTTTTGCTTTTCATAAATAAGAGATTTGGTGGTACGGGAAGTCAGAGCTTGCTGTTTACTGAGACACATGGATTTGGAGGCAGGAGGGAGGATTTGTGCCTGGAGGTGCCACCTTGTCTCTTCCTGGGTTTGTGAGATGTCCCAGAGAGCCTGGGAGGCAGGAGGGCTCCTGGGAGAGCTGAGGGATGTGAGCAGTGTCTGAGCTCATCAGCACAAAACCCTGGGAGCCCCAGAGCTCTGTCAGGGCTGGGATGCTGGAGGAGAGAGCAGGGGGTGAGGGCTGGGTACCTGTGCTGCTGCAAGGGCAAACGGGGCTGCTGGATTGTGTGCTAAGCAAATTAATTTCCTTTTTGTGGGGCTCTGCTCTGGCAAAACATTGATGTTGAGGTGTTTGAGCACATCCAGAGGAGGCAATGAGGCTGGGGAAGGGTTGGGAACACAAGGAATGGCTGAAGGAGCTGGGGGTGCTCAGCCTGGAGCAAAGGAGACTCAGGGCTGCCCTCATCACTCTCACAGCTCCTGAAAGGTGCCTGTGCTCAGCTGGGGCTGGGCTCTTTCTCCAGCAGCACTGACACAACCAGAGCACACAGCCTCGAGCTGCACCAAGGGAAATACAGGCTGGAGATTGGGAAAAAGTTTTTACAGAAAGAGTGAGAATGTTCTGGAATGGCTGCCCAGGGAGGTGGTGGAGTCCCCATCCCTGGGGGTGTTTAACAAAGCCTGGATGTGGCACTGGGTGCCAGGGTTGAACTGAGGGCTTGGGGCTGGGTTGGACTCGATGATCTTGAAGGTCTCTCCCAACCTGGTCATTCTGGGAATTCTGTGAACATCAGATATTGGAGGGTTTGTTTTTGTGGGTGACTGTCACAGACACGTTTTATGAAAAATCCTTTCCTTAGGATTTTTCCTCCTGAGAAGCTGAGAGGCCTCAGGAACAAAATGCAAACAATGGTTATCTGCTGCTGTGGAATGCAACAGGTGCATCTGGGATTGGGCTCATGGGGTTGTTTCTAATTAATGGCCAATCACAGCCCAGCGGGCTCAGACAGAGAGTCCAAGCCACAAACCTTTGTTATCATTCCTTCTTTTTCTATTCTTAGCCAGCCTTCTGATGAAATCCTTTCTTCTATTCTTTTTAGCATAGTTTAATGTAATATATATCATAAAATAATAAATCAAACCTTCTAAAACATGGAGTCAGATCCTCATCTTTTCCCTCATCCTGGGACCCCTGTGAACACCACCACAGGTGACAGCACAGGCTGCTTCAGAATCCCTAAGAGCTAAAAGAAAAATATTTCTTGCACTGGAAGCTGCTGAGGCTGAGCACTGTGCTCTCTATTTGCCTCTTTAAAGTCTTTTTATGTACTGGTGTGCTCACTTGGGTCTGTTGTCATAAGTGTAGGAATGATCTGAGAACTGGAAATAAGTCAAGGTTCCAAGTCCTGGAATTTCACTACTTGAGAAATTCAGCATCTTTGCTACTCCTAGGATTTCCACTTGAACCTTAACTTCTCTTCTAGGGGATTAACTTCTCTAGGGTTTTCATGTGAGTGGCACAGTGGGGCTGGAACAAGAGGTTGTGAAAAATGTGTATTTTGTGATTGGCTTTTTGCAAATATTAAAATGAATATTATGTGTGTTGTGTTAGAAAGTAATGCTGTGTTAATTCTCTTAAGTAGTGTGTTAAATAGAGATTTAGGTTATAACATAATGTTAAAATAGAAACGATGCTATGTAGGATACTTTTTTTAAAGAAAGGATGTGCAGTGAGATAGCAGCCACAGGACACCTGAATCTTTCAGAGAAAGAGAATTTATTGCTCCATTATCAGAAGAAATGAACTTTTTCCCACCTCGAAGGTGCTGTTGGGATTCAGAGGAAGAAGTTGAGGATGACCAGACAGAATCCTGTGTTTGAATGGAATTTATGCATCATGGATGAGGTGTATGAATATGCAACAGGCTGTTGTTTTTAAGGGTTACTCCTCTGTTAATGTGGGTCCTTTTTTGGGCTTATTTTACCCAGAAAGAGGTACCTGGACTGTCCATAACTCTTTGTTTTTATTGTCTCACATTGTCCTTATCCAAATTGACCAAATTATTATTACTCTAATTATATTACTATTTTTATAACCATTTTATTACTATTAAAATTTTTAAAACTTTAAAAATAAGTGATTGGCATTTTCACACAAGGTTACAGAGGTCCCTTCCAACCCAAACCATTCTATGGTTCCATGAAATGCTGCGGATTTGGACTGTGTTGAGCCATCCTTGTCCAGCCAGGTGTCAAAGCTACAATCCAGCATTCATCCCTTGCCTTCTCCAGGCATTTTGGGACAAGAACAAATTGCCTGCTGGTAGAGAGACTGGGTGTAAAGTGTCTGGATTCAGCTCTTTGGTGTCCTCTAGAGCTTTTGTGCAAGTTTGATACAAATATCCGTGTTGTTAAGGGCATGGGAGCTCTACAGGAGCTAATGCCAGTTAAAAAAGGTGTTAAGTGATTAGTTCCCACTGGTTTTCAGTAGGAGTTAGGCGCCTGGCTGCTGCTTTCAGCCTTGCTAATTGCCATCTTACAGCTTTAGGTACATTGCTACACATAAAAGTGCAGCCTGTGGTGCTTATATGACAGTTTTTGACTCACACAATAGGGACAATGTTCTTTCATTTCTCAGTAATGAAGAGCATGGGAAAAATTGTTAAGAGTCCTGAATTGAGTGGAATCATGGGCTAAACATTTAAATGTTTAAATGCTGCTAATCCTTTGAGCAGCCCTTGATCATAAGCAGGTGCTCATAACCTCAGTTGCTTCATTTCTCCGCAACGCCTGAAAGATTTTGTTTTTCGTTTGAAAGCTGAATCTTGTGTGAAAAAAAAAAAAATCCAAGTTTAGTCCTTAGCTTGCCTCTGGAGCAAGGGACTATGAGCATAAAACACAGGGGCAGAGGGATTGCAGGGAACTGCAGCTGACACAGAGGATGTTGAGAGGGGAGGGGATGCCTGAGTTGATTTCCTCTTGTTGCAGAACTCTCAACAGCCTCTGTTCTGCATGGCTGCAATGCCACTGTGCTCCCAGGGGCTCTGGGAGGGATGGGATTAGAGGAGCAGTGATTAAGATTATCCTTTCCTTTTAATGCTTGTGTTGTGTCTGTGTTGGATAGTCACTGTGATTATCCCCTTAGCCTGAGATTGACTTCCTGTCCTCAGATGATGGAGTAGGAGTGTGGTTTTATGCAAACATACTGTGAGTGTTGAACAAACTCAATATTGCTTCTGAGCTCAGAGGATCTTTCTCTAGGCATTGGTGTGATATAAAACCTTCTTTTACTTTGTCTTTACATGAAAGATCTGCCTCTGGCCTTCAAATATAATATTTTAGTCCATTCCTGCTCTTGGCCTCCTGTGGAATTAGTTTTGTTCAGATTTGAAATGTTGTTTTGTTGGATACCAGTCTGTAATGCATTTAGCTTCAAATTATGTTATATTAAAGTTCAGTGAAGCTGAATCTGTTTTTATTTCTCTACCAGTCAAATCAATATCCTTCATCTATTTGCCAATGAAAGGCAGAAAAAAGAGAATAGTTTATGTGGGTGGCAGTGCCTTGATTGGCACACGAGAGGAACAAACAGAAGCAGATAAATTGTTTTACATTTCTCGTATTGTTTTGTTTCCCAAGTTCCAGGGGCTTTTTTCAGTAGGGTTTTAAGCAGCTCTCAAAATGATGGAATTTCAACCTGTGAGGGACACAGGCTCTGTCAGGGTTGGTTGCCAGCTCTTCCCTAAGTGAAATCCTTGAGGACCCTGTGCTGCTGCAGGTGCTCCTTGTGCTGACACAGTTGATTTCCCCAACAACACCTGGATCCTCACTAAAAGGTTGAGTTTACTTGAAAGAATTCACAGAATCACAAGGTTTAAAGAGACCTCCAAGATCATCGAGTCCAACCCAGCCCCAAGCCCTCAGCTCAACCCTGGCACCCAGTGCCACATCCAGGCTTTGTTAAACACACCCAGGGATGGGGACTCCACCACCTCCCTGGGCAGCCATTCCAGAACTTTCTCACTCTTTCTGTAAAAACTTTTTCCCAATCTCCAGCCTGTATTTCCCTTGGTGCAGCTGGAGGCTGTGTGCTCTGGTTGTGTCAGTGCTGCTGGAGAAAGAGCCCAGCCCAGCTGAGCACAGGCACCTTTCAGGAGCTGTGAGAGTGATGAGGGCAGCCCTGAGTCTCCTTTTCTCCAGGCTGAGCACCCCCAGCTCCCTCAGGGCTTCCTCACTCTCAGGGTTTGTGTTCCCAGCCCCTCTCCAGCCTCATTTCCCCTCTGGATGTGCTCAAGCATGAATGAAAAGCATGAAAAACATGAATATGGCCAACTGCTTAAACCCATTCCTGCCTAGAAGAAAGGCTGAGAAAGCCTCTTTCATTCTTAAAATGACAGAGTTGTAGCATTTTGTTATTGCTCTTTTTGAGTGAGCTAAAGCTGAAATGCCACTTCAGGAGGCTGTGACCAGAGAGCAGAAATGAGAGAAAGCTGTAGCAGGAGCAGTGGCTGCAGCCATGGCACTCAGTGCTAGGATTAGTGCAGGTTAAGGATTTCAGGAACGTGCCCATGGTGCCCTGATTCTGCTGCTGCCAGGGTCAGTGGGGAAAGGCTCCCTGGCACCACTGAGAGCCAGTGGGAGCTGATGAGAGCACTCTGAAAACTCCAGCCATGCAAAAACTGCTGGCTGCTCTTGGGCCCTGACATCTCCAAAGTCAGATGACATCTGACATCTCTTGTGCTCCAGCAGCTCTGGAGTGCCTTGGTCTTTTGTTGGGTTTTCTGGGATCCCCATCACTGGGAGGAATGATGAATCTGACTCCTTGTTCTCAGAAGGCTGATTTATTATTTTATGATCTATATTATATTAAAGAATACTGTACTAAACTATACTAAAGAATACAGAAAGGATACAGACAGAAGGCTAAATGATAATAATGAAAACCTGTGACTCTCTCTTCAGAGTCCAACACAGTTTGTCCCCAATTGGCCAATAAGTCAAAATAATTCGCAGCAGAATCCAATGAAACAATCACCTGTTGGTAAACAATGTCCAAACCACATTCCAAAGCAGCAAAACACAGGAGAAGCAAATTAGATAATTATTGTTTTTCTTTTTCTCAGCTTCCCAGGAGAAGAATCCTGGGCAAGGGGATTTTTTCAGAAAAGAAGATGGTGATGTCTCTTAAATTTTAATTTAACATTTCAGTTTCTAATGATGCATGTAAAACTGGCAAGCAGGATGTAGCCATATTTTGCTTTTTTCCCTGGTTATTTTCCCAGGTAAGGTTCTCAATGGATGATAAATCCATTTAAAGCTTAGTGCAGGGCTTTATTCTTAGAGCTGAGCTTCTTAGAGCTGAGTTTTTAGTGCTAAGCCTGCAATGTTTAAGCTATAAACACTTATTTCAGCAGGTTTACAGATGGATGTGGATATGGGTTCTTGCTTTTCTGTATGTTTCTGTCACTGGGTGAATCGAGTGTTATTTTCATTAGATTTGGCTGTTACTTTTGATTTGTCTGTGTGCATTTGAATTGAAATTGGGAAAAAATGGTGTTTCAGGATGATTAAATACATAAAGCAGTTAAACTTACTGTCTGCAGAAGGAGAAAATAAGCTTATAAGATTTTTTTTTTTACATTAAAATTGATTTACTAAAGTACCTTGGTAGATATAAAGTTGAAATGGATGCAATACGAGCCATGCAAAAACTTTCATTTACTTGCCTTGAGTGTGACTGAGAAGCAGTGGGGATGTTTCTGGCCCTGTGGGTTGGAGAAGGTCAAGAATGAGCAGGGAGTTGAGGGTTCCTGTGCTGGGCACAGTCCTGCCCTGCCTGGTGCAGGTGTTTCAGGATGATTAAATACATAAAGTTAAAGTAAGTTAGTACTTAGTACTTAGTTAGTTAAAGTAAGTTTAACACAGTAAGTTAAACTCACTGTCTGCAGAAGGAGAAAATAAGCTTATAAGATTTTTTTTTTTACATTAAAATTGATTTACTAAAGTAACTTGGTAGATATAAAGTTGAAATGGATGCAATATGAGCCATGCAAAAACTTCCATTTACTTGCCTTGAGTGTGACTGAGAAGCAGTGGGGATGTTTCTGGCTCTGTGGGTGGGAGAAGGTCAAAAATGAGCAGGAAGATGAGGGTTCCTGTGCTGGGCACAGTCCTGCCCTGCCTGGTGCAGGTGTTTCAGGATGATTAAAAATGTTTTTCAGGATGATTAAATACATAAAGTAAGTTAGTACTTAGTACTTAGTTAGTTAAAGTAAGTTTAACACAGTAAGTTAAACTTACTGTCTGCAGAAGGAGAAAATAAGCTTATAAGATTTTTTTTTTAATATTAAAATTGATTTACTAAAGTAACTTGGTAGATATAAAGTTGAAATGGATGCAATACGAGCCATGCAAAAACTTCCATTTACTTGCCTTGAGTGTGACTGAGAAGCAGTGGGGATGTTTTTGGCTCTGTGGGTTGGAGAAGGTCAAGAATGAGCAGGGAGATGAGGGTTCCTGTGCTGGGCACAGTCCTGCCCTGCCTGGTGCAGGTCATTTCCCTGGATTCAGGAGCTTCCTCCTGCTCTGGCATCAAGGGCTGTTTTCCTTTCCAATTCTCTCTCAAGTCAGTAAGCTTTTTCCTAGCAAACCATAATACCTTGCTAGTCCTCTCGAAAATGTTCTTTTGGGTGAATGCACACTCCAGATTTTTCCTTAATTCCCACATTTTCACTCTGCTGGCCTCCTGATCACCGCAAATCCTCTTTATCCTGGCGAATTGTGAATATGGAAAACTTCTTTTAAATAATGCTCCCTATGAGCAGGAGATAATTATGTTTATCTATGTCGTGCAAGCCCAGCTTTCACAGCACATTAAATCTGAGAAGTCAAGCATTTAGAAAAGAGCAGCAGCACAGCTGAGCAGCAAATCTATGGGCTGTTATCACCACTTGAGAAGGATGCTCCTGCCAGCTCCCCCTCTTCCTTGCTACTTCCTGTGATTTTGGTCAGCAGAACTCCTCCAAGGGTGGGATGAAAACTGAAAACTCTCTTTTCCAGCAGGAGCAAAGCTGGCTTCCTTTACTGCACTATCTGGACTCTTCCCTTTGTTTGGATTCACCTGTTGGGGCTCTTTGAGTGGGAATGGGGCTTCCTTACACTTTGCTTTCCAAACCTGTATTTCTGTCTGACTCTCTGAAAATTCCACATTATTTTTTTTTCGTTCTGGGTAAATGCAGAGTTTCATCAGGCCTTCAAATAAAGCAGAAATTATCTATTGGTGAACTTGGCTACTGATCAGGAACAAAATTTATGTGCTTTTTTATTAACACAAGGCTTAAGATTGCAGCTGCCACGCCATAAATTTGAAGTAAGGCTGCTGAAGTGGATTATTTCATACTTTGTGAAACAGCATAGAATGCAAACACTTAACAAGATTGGACCCAGCAGACACATCAGGCAGCAGCTTTACAGAGCTGGCATGCACACACTGGGACAAAAATGAACATGGAAAGGCCTGATCTGCTTTTGAGACACATAAACCAGTACTGATCCCCAAAATAGGCACCTTCAAGAGTTGAGATGAGCATCCAGACAGGTGTAGCTGTGCCTGATGAAGAACTTTCCATGATAAATATGGGTTTGATAGCTCAGCTCACTTCTGCTCCAGAAATCAATCACGAGGTTTTTACTCAGCCCTTTTGGTGACTTCCTGCTCCTCAGTGAGCAAGGTAGCTCTGCCCTCAGCCAGGGCTGTAACTCTGGATAAGAATCCTCTCTAACAGTGGTTGGTTTCCACCTGTTCCTTGTGGTGATGATTCAGAAAGGTAAAATTTGTGGTGTGTGATACAAACACAGTCAAGAGCATCTGTGCCCCAAAGTGGAACTGAGTTCTGTGAATTCTGTGAAAACTGTGAATTCTGATGATGTGCAGAGGGATATTGTGGAGCAGGGCTGCTTTTGTGCTGTCTTGAAGGGGGGAATGTGGGGATTGAGGCATTCTGTTGGTGTCAGCAAGTCAAGTTTGTCCTGCTCTCTGTACAGATGTAAAATCACTGCTTAAAAAAAACCAAAAAACAATTAAAAATGAAGGCACTTGGATTTGTGGTTCTGTAACAAAGTAGAGCATTCCTCTCTTCATTCTGTGCACTGACCAGATAGAGGCTCAAACACTTTAAATATTGAAATTGTATTACTTTTTTCAAGATGCTCATTTGCTAAAAACTAACAAGGAAGATATGGGAAGGGGCTCCTGCCTTTCCATGCATCTCCAGGGGAGAGAATCGATCTTTATGTGCAAGGAGAGCACTGACCAGCTCAGCTGGAGGCTTGGGAGCTCAGTGGAATGTGTCCCTTTCCAAAAGGCTTCCTCTGGACTGGCAGCACTATTGTAACTCATCCTCCTGAAGTCCAAGGCTGAGAGCTGCTGCTGTTTCTGAGATATTTTTGAAATCTTGCCTCACATTTTGATTTGATCTGATGCACTTAGTTCCATTTTCTCATGCAGTGCATTATCAAGGAATAAAGCAGAGTTTGCATTTTGTTCTTTGTCTGCTCTGGGGTTTATTGGAATTCATAATCTAAATTGTGTATTAAAAATAATGGTAAATGTTGATACAGCATCTTCCCTTTTTAATTTCCTGCCTTTTCCCAGGACCTCAGCATCAATTGTTTTTTTTCAAGCACTGCCACAGCAGCCCTGACCCGAAGACCATTCCAAATGATGTTCCCTCTGTTCTGCCAAGTCAATATTTTCTGTCTGCTGTTCTGTAAATACCTCATGTTATTAAGTCCCTGTCCTTTATTACATCTCACTGTGGCCTCCCTCCTGGGGCAGGACAAATATTTGCCTCCTTGGAAATGGAGAGAGAGTCAAACACGCAGAAGGATCTGAGGAAGGGATACAAAGTGGTTTTTCCTTGTGCCTAATTAAGCTGACTATTTGGATGTGTGTTTCAAAGCAGTGTAATTGGCCACATCACCCTGCACAGCATCAGTTTCTCTGTAATTGTGCAGTTCATCCCTGTCCTCTTTGGCAGGGTGTTTTTTCTGTATCTGCTCACTGATGTACATTTTTCCTTGTGGCTGAGTGGTTTAGGTGTGTGGCAGCATTTGGGCTCAGCTTTTGAGAACATGTGTGTTCATGGGGCATTTCCAGGCTGTATTCCTGCCCTGGGGATGGACACTGTGGGGGTCAGCCCAGGCCAGGTCTCGTATTTTCAGGAAGCAGGAGACAGCAGAAAACAGTGCAGACACAGCTGGGCAGTGAAAATGTAGTGAAATTACTTCTCCCCATGTCCTTGTTCTGCAGCCTCACCTCTGCTTCCCAACATGGAATAAATAGGAAGAAATTAACTATTTGATTTCCTTAAAATGCCAGTGCTGTTGGAATCTCAGCTCTAAGATCAGAGGACACTAGAGTGGGTTCTGCCATTTTAAGTGGCTCTGTCACCAGGATGCTGAGAACAAACCTTCATTGTCACTCAGCAGTGATGGGATCAGGCACAGCTTCCATGGTGCACCCAACCTGAGCATCTCAGAGCTCACTCCCTGTGAACCACTGTGAGTTTTATGTGTCTTGGGTGTGTGACAGATTTCTCTGCTGCTCTGCCCAAGTCCAGGTGTCCTCCTGGGGATTGTTCTGTGTTTGCCTTGGTCACAATGTCTGCTCCTTTCTTTTAACTGAGGGGGTCAGAGATGGTCTTTGCCTTCCTCTGCCTTCCTTCAGAGGACACAGTCTCAAGCTATGTCAGGGAAGGTGTAGGTTGGATATTAGGAAGAAATTTTTCACTGAAAGAATAATAAATACTGGAATGCTCTTCCCAGGGTGGTGGTGGAATCACCATCTCTGGATGTGTTTAAAAAAACACTGGCCATGGCACTGGGTGCTATAGTCTGGTTGAGGTGTTAGGGCACAGGCTGGACTCAATGATCTTAGAGGTCTCTTCCAACCCCATTATTCTGTGATTCTGTGATTCAGTTATTTTCTGTGCACTCCAAAGACAGAGCAAGGGAGGAAAAAGCTAATTTACAAACTTTTCAACTGAGTTTGAAACTAGCTCCAAAGTTCAAGATGCAATATTTAACAATTAGCAACAGATACTGTGGAGCACCTTCTTTCAGAGTAGCTTTGCTGCTGAAGATGTGTTGGGCAATGAATTGTTTGGTCCCCTGATTCCAGTGCACAGATAAGGGGATTAAAGTTGAATATGGACTTATGGCTATTCTTTAAAGCTTGGTATATCTAAAGCTGGTTCAAAAGGAATTATTAATGTCTATGTTGAGTGGGAGGACTGACCTTTTTCTTTTTTTTTTTAAACATAATTCCTATTACACCCTTTGAAAACCTCAATATAACTCAAAGAGTGCAAGACCAAGTATTTCCTTTGGGCAGGCACTAAGGCTCCCCACTCATGCTGGTTGGAGCTCTCAGCTGCCAAGAGTGGAAGAGACTTCAGGCATTAGGTAAATGCTTTCATATTATTTGATGTGTGGAACATCAGCTGAGAGAAATTTGCATATGAAGAAAGTTTTACCTTCTGGTTCTGGTGTAGTTTGGGGGTTTCAGAACTTGAACTGGGTTTTTTCCTGTATTTATCAGCTGTTTTTCTATATTTCTCAAACATTGATAAGTTTGGTTTGAGTGTGTTTGCTTTGCTGTTTGCTTTGCAGCTCTCCAGGTCACCAGTCTGAACTTTTTGGCAGCATCCTGGAGCAGATGTGTGTAACCAAAGCCACCCAGGATTTCCCTGTGTCTGCTGACACAGGGCTGGGTCAGGCCACTGGCTTAGAAAGGGAAAATGATTTTTCACTCAGCACTTATCCCTTCCTTTGGGTGATTTTTTTAAAGTGGCAGACAGAGCACCCATGACAAAGTCCCACTGTTCATGGGTGGTCAAGAGAGAGTTTGTGTGGAGTCAGTGTGGAGAGAAAAGAGCTGCAGGGAGTTCTGCTGTGCCTTTGTGTTCTGTGCAGAAGAGTCTGGCAAAGGAGAGGTGGATGGGGAGGAACATTCATGAATAAAATGTCACCTGTGAAAGTCAGCATTGTCCTCCTGCACTCTGTGGCAGAGAACTCTCAGCAGTGTGGTGTGGATGGCAGCTCCCCTGTTAAGTGGACAGGGGAACAGGGGGCTTGTTCCAGCTTTTTAATTATACACAGGACACAAAAATGTTGTATTCTCACCACTAACTAAAGAACTTGGGTTTTTTTTTAAAGTTCCTTGTTCTTTCTCAAGTGAGATTTTACACATCAGCAACTTGTATGTCAATTTTCATACCCTCATATATGAATTACAATCATGTCTCTCTTTCCTGGACCCGTTCTTGCAGGAGCAATTTATTACAAACTACTTGAATTTGATATTCTGTGAGTTTAAAACTCAGAAGACACTGTGCATTTCTGTGAGTTATCCATCCTATTTACAGTTACTATCACTCACTATTTTTCCCTCGCTTCAGTGCTGAGCATCAGCTGCAAATCTCAACTCCAGCAAGAGCCTTCTCCATCCTGAGCCTGTGGGAGCTGTTCTGGGGCAGCTCCTCAGTGCTGAATTTGAATTTACTCGAGCAATGGGGCTCCTAAACTTTTATCTTAGTGGTGTTACCTTAAAATATGCCCTGTTCACTTTCTTAAGCTCTCTGTCTCTTTTCTGGTAGTTATACACAAACCAAAACACTGTTTTGGGTAGAATGTGCTCCAAGATGAAGGTGAAAAACTAAAATTCAAGTAACAGATTTCAAATTTTGGCTGAATTCTCTGCTGGAAACACAGAGCTGGGTGAGACCCCACAACTGCTGACCCTCTGCTCATTATCCCAGAGGGCTCAATGAGTGTGCAGGTAATTAATGTCAATAGAGTGGCTCTGCTCTGGTTTGCACTGATGTCACTGAGCTAAACACCGTGCTCTTGACCATATTTGAAGTCTGGCAAATTGAGAACTTTTCTTGCCGAGTGTTGTTGTAACACTTAAAGCAAAATCCTAAATTTTTCTTGCCCCTGCTGCTCTTGCTGCCCTGTCCTTTCAGGTTTCTCAGGAGCCTGAGGGGGCCCCTTTCATCTCCTAATTGAGGTAAAGGGGGATATTTTTCTGCTGAATTCTGGTTTTACTTGCTTAAAAGCTCTTCCTTCAGGCAAGAGGCTGTGCAGCACTCCATTAATGCCAAGTGGCAGGGGTTTTCCTCCCCCTTCACTTGGGAGAAAATCACAGAAAAAGGGAAATGAGCAACTTCTGTACAACTCTAGAAGTGAAAGATAACTTTTCCATTTTCATCTAAGCCTAGTATGCATGCAGGAATTTCAAAAAAGTTGGGTTTTTTTGTCTAAGTTACAGGGAATTCCAGGGAATTCTGGAGCTGGATTCATTCCCATGGAGTGGATTTTGTGGTGCCCTCACTGTCCATCTTCTCTCTGCTGCTGTCCCAGGGTGTCAGCACAGAAACTCAGCAGTTTTAGCTGTTTCCAGGAGATAACTCTAGTTTTCCTTTAAAAAGACAAAATGCTTTGGTTTTTTTTTTTTTTGTTTTTTTTTTTTGTTTTGTTTTTTTTTTTTTTGTTTTTTTTTTTGTTTTGTTTTTTGTTTTTTTTTTTTTGTTTTGTTTTGTTTTGTTTTTTTGGGTTTTTTTGTTTGTTTGTTTTTTTCCTAAAACTCTAGAGCACTGCACACTTTAAATTACAGAAAGTAATTTAAAGTCTACAGTAATTTCTTTACAGAAATTACTTTCTTAAACTAAAATCAATTGAAATCCATGAATTTTGCAGAACTTGGGGAAGTCATAGTGCACAAATAAATCAACAACCCTGAGCTGAGAGAGTTGAGCTGACAGGAGCTGGCTGTCTGCAGAATTTTTGGGTTCTGGTCTTTTTTGAACGGAATCATTTAGCCTTGCACATGTTCCCTGCCAAATCTCTTTTTATTGCTTTAGAAAAGTGGGGAAGATTTCTTCCAATGGTGTAGATGGGGAAATGGTGTTGCAAAATTACTTGTTTAAAATTGTAAGGGACTGATTTACAGGCAATTAAAAACGTGAGCATTTAAAAATTCATTGACCTTGGCTTAGATTTCCAGAAACCAAGTCCAGTCTGAAGGGGTGTCAGGCATCCTGCCTTGGGCTTTGTTGCAAATGCTGTTGTTGTTGTTGTCAGTGAATTTTGCAGCAGGTTGAAAGGGTTGTGTGATATAATACCTTGAATTTTCATTAGTTTTGCTTTTCAAAACGTATTCTGGAGATGCACAAATGTTTTGTGCCTGTCTAGAAAGGAATTTTTATATGCAATATCTTCCTGGAAGTTATCTCAAGTAACATTTGTATTAGGAAACAGTTTGGGTTTGCAGTGTTGGTTCTGAGAGGAATTTTGTACAGATCAGGCCTTGGACATTTATTGGAACTTCGTGCTGTTACCTAAATGAGGGAGGAAAAAAAGCCCAGGATTTTTCTTCCATAGATGACAGTGGGATTTTTCAAGCTCCTAACAATAAAAAGATCTTAGCACTCTGATCCCTTCCTATAACAGTGGTGTCCTAACCAAACAGAAGATTTCCACTTGTGTGCTGCAGATATTTGTATTCACTTTTATTGCCTGTTCATCATCTTCAGATCCTGTTCCCAGCCTCAGTACAAGAACTGTGAGGAAAAGTAATTTTTTGATCTACAAGTGTCCTTCCACATCCCTGTTTACCTCCCTGTGCTCTTTGTGTTCACCAAGCCTCCTCTTTTCCCTGGTTCTCCTTTCCAAGCTAATTTCTTCTGTGCTTTTTTTTTAGTGTGCATTTGATCAATTAACTCATCTGGAATGAAAATACAATTCAGTGATCTTTAATTTTTGTGTCTTGTAATGCGCAAAAAATCCATCAGAGAGAATGCAACATCTGTGCAGCTCTTTTTAACAGCTATTTGCCACTCTGGTAATGTGGGAACAAAAGGACATCCAAGAAATTTGGAAGGTAATGTATTTAAAACTGAATAAAAAGAAGAACACATTTCACTTGTGCCACTCTGTCTCGAGGCATTTCAGGAAAATAACTGAGCTGGCTTGGCAAAAGATGAGACGTTTACTTGAAAATCCACAGCTAAATTATGTAGGATGAAGTTTTAGAAGAGAGATCAAGCTGCCTGCTTTAGGACATGAGTCAAGCACTCATGGCCTGGGGTTAGGCACTGCCTTCCTCCCCAGGAGCCTTGGTACTGCCTGTAATGATCTTTTCTGCTGCTTTTCTGCACCTTCTCTCAGAGCTCGAGCCCTGGACAAGCTGCTTTGCTTCTTCCAGCCCAAGATGTTCCTCTTCCTTTAGTTTACCTCAGTGCTCCTATTAATTGCCCATAAAGTTGGTCAGGCTTTTCCTGGCTGGGTGCTGTGAGTGACTGAGGAGCTGCAGGAATGGTGTGGCAGGGCTGGGCTCTGCTCTGCTCTGGGCTTACACCTCCTGCATAGCAAAGAGCTGAGTGCAGCCGTTGGTATCCAAGCAGCATGGCCCAAACAGAACTTGAAATAAATAATTATTTAAAATTGTTTTTAAAATTATTTTTAAATAATTTAAAAATAATTATTTAAAGTTCTTTTAAAAATTATTTTAAAATAATAGAAAAATAATTTTTAAATTATTTAAAAATTATTTAAAATAATTTTCTTCCCCTCTTCCCTCAGTGTTTTCCCCTGTGCTGGTTTTGAGGGGTGGCACAGGGCTCGCTGCCCCTGACCCTTGTGCCTGGCCTGGCTGCTGCACTGAGGGCAGGCCAGGCTGTGACAGGGAGGGAGGTTTTCAGCTCAGAGCCCTCAGAAATACCAGAGCAAACCACTGGGAAGGGATTTAGGTTGGGAGCAAATGACACAAAGCCCTGTGTTGGTTTAACATGTGTGGGGGAAACCTAAACAATCAATCTCTCTGTGATGACAATTGAATATTTCTTCCTTTTGCTTTACTATGGTATTTCTGTTTCTATGGCAACCAGGGGTTTTTCTAGGCTGGCAAACTCTCCCACAGCAAATCCAAGGAAACAGGTGTTGGGCAAAGCTTTTAGATTTGCCAGCTGAAGTCCCCAGAGGAGGATTTGGCCCCAGGTCTGCAGGGTGCTGCTTGCCAGGGATGCTGTGCCACTGCACCCCTCAGGTCAGTGCAGCTCACAGTGTGCTCTGGTTTTAGGCTGAAGGTGGAAATGACATCATCAGGACTCCACTTTTAGGGTATAAGGCAGCCATACTGAAAGGGTCAGAAAGCCCTGGCTTGTTTCATTCACAAAATCTTGAGGTGGCTGGCCAGGGGCTCTGTACAAATCACCAACAGGACAGGACTGCTGGAATGTGCCTTGAGCTGTTTTATTTTCCAGCATCACTCTCATTACATGGTTATGACAATGGGAAGATGCCACCAGCTCACATCCCAGGCAGCAGACCCAGAACTTAATGTTACATCTCACTTTATAAGTTTTTTGACCAATCCCACCAAGCAAAAGCCCATTGACAGTAGTTCTATCCAACCACCATAAGCACAGGTACCTTTGGTTAAACAATGCTTGCTTATTTCAAATACAATACCTGCTTGTAAGCCTTAAAGCACAATGCACAGAGCTCCATTATTAAGCTTAGAACTCCCTAATATCTCACTAGATAAACTTTTCTGTAGCTTAGGGAGTTATTCCAGACAAGTGTTAATACACAGACCATTGCTCTATTTGTCCTTGCTTTTCTACTTTTTACATAATTTTTCTGCTGACCAATCTCATGGCTGCTGCTTAGCTCTAATCACAGTTCTGCTGTCTCTGAGGGCTGCCTTTTGCAGCTTTCCCAAAACCCTCTGATTTTGTGGATTCCCACAGTGTTGTGGTATTTTATGAAGCTGCTGTTTCTCATTCAGATTAAATGTGGTCACTGTAGTTACAAGTTCAGTCACCTTGTCACCCTGTGCCCAGGTGGAGCATTGATCCACATTGTTCCTAATAAGCTGCATGAACTAACACATTATCTTCGGTTCCTAAGGAGTGCAAAAACTTGGTTTAATAAATTAGATCCAGAAATTGCCTCTGGAATCAACAGTCTGGGTGAGTAAAGTCAGAACTATGCCAGTCCCTTTCTGCATATTCTCTGCTAAGAAAGACAAAGGAATGTAAGATTTCCTTAGCCCTGTTTCTGCAGGCAGTGAGATCTTGTACCAGGGGAAGGAGAATTGTAAAATCAGGCCTGTGAACTTGTATCTCCAAAGGACTTTGAGGTTTCTTTGTCTCTGTCACACATTGGTAAGGAGCTATATTGTATTTATGCTATGATTCCATTTTTCTGCTCTCCACATGATTTCCCTACTGCTGGATGTGTTGCTGGAGGAGGGGAACTGGGTGAAAGAAATGTTCTTTTTCATAGTGTGTCTCTGTTGCATTAACAGCAAGAAGTGAGGTGTAAAATAGTCACTAAAGAAAAGGTTGGTTTGGTACAACATGATACACTTTTCTTGTTGATGAAAGAAGGGAGGATAAAACAACCAGGTATTGGAAATGTTTTGTTTTCCTCCCAGCAGAACAGTCAGTAACATGAAGGTGTGAGCTGTAAAGCATGAACTGGGGTATGTTACATTCAGTAAAAGCAGACTTGCCTCCCTCCATGTGCTGTTCCCTGTAAAGTGGCTTGGGAGAGACAGGTGAAATTAAGAAATATTTGGTTTTAGTGAGGCAAATGAATTGCTAATATGTGTCCAAATCTCTGTAGGCTTGGTCTGGAAGTGCCACTGGATATCAGGCAGCTGAGGCAGGACTGAAAATGCTCTGAACAGCCCTAAGTGGAGAATTTGTACATACCTGTGTCAGCTCCTAGGCAGGCTCTGGAGGCAGAGGCCAAGACTTGGAGGAGACAAAGGCAGAAATTGGAGCTTTAAGGTGTTTGGTAGCAGCTTAGATGTGAGTGTTCTGTGCTCATATCTCATGGAAAGAAGAAGGCAAATCTCAAACTACCCAAGTATAAATGTGCTTTACAAGCAAATGTAGTGGGGTTTTTATTGAAGCCCTCATGGAAAGTCTTTCTCTCTCAGCAAGGTTGAAATTGTGAATAGTTTGTATTTCCTGTGGATCCCTTTAAAGAAGTCCATCAGTCTGGTCACCATGGTGTGGGAGCAGGGTTAATTTCTGCTGGGCTGGGTGAAATCCCCAGCTGAGCTCTTTGGAGCAGGGATGGTTTGATTGTGACCCTTGTGGCTGCTGTCATGCCCTTGGGACAAGGATGGGAGCTGAGGGGCTGGAACAAGGCCTGAGCTGAGCCCATGTGCTGCTTGGACAGAGCAGTAGGGGCTGTGGTTCCTCTCTGCTGAGTAGAAAAGAGATTGATGCATGTTCTGGGTATTTGCATTCCTCATGTTGTCAAAAATTTAAAGAAATGTTCTTTTCTGCCTGTGCCCTGCAGAGATTACAAAGTCCCAACATTTATCCAATCTGAGCACTCAGAGTTGCAGGAGGATCCAGTGCTTGGTTTTGGTGGCAAAACCTGGAGCTAATACAATCATAGAATTTTGTAGGAAAATGTCAGAACCCAGCACATTCCTCTGGCTGCCCTGGGTGATTGGAGACCCTGGCAGGGGCTCAGAGACCCTGGCATGGAGTCAAAGACACCCATGCCTTTGATTTTAACCCATGGAAACAATTCCCAACCTTGAGTGAGGATTTACAAGCCACAAGAGCTTGAGTACAATGGTAGTTAATTTGTCACAGGGTGAAAATGTAGAATTATGGGGATTTAGAATGGGGGTTCAAGAGGCAAGATGGAGGAATCTGGGCATGTCCTGTCCTTCTTCTTCTTCTTGTCCTCCATCTTCTGCTGTGATGGTGGCACTTTTGGATTGGTTTAGAGTAGAGACAAACTGTCTAACATAGGTGATGGGTATTGGAACATTATTGTAAATAAAGCACAGGTAGTTCTTAGTATAAAAAGTTAACAGCACCCCAAGGGCAGGGACTGTGCCACAACCTGACCTGCTGGACAGATCTCAGCAGCTCAGAGAAAGAATGGAACAGATAAGAGAAAATAAACAACCTTGAAAAGCAGAACTGAGGAATCTCAACTTCTTCAGTCACAGGGCTGGGCAAAAAGAGACTTTCTGACACCTTGGGGTCATCTCAACCACAGAAACCTGAGAGGAAAAAACCTCTTAAGATCCTCAAGTCCAGCCACTGACCAGGCAGTGCCAAGGCCATGACTTGTGGCATTCAGCCCCTGTGTGGGGAGGCACTGGGGTGGTACTGACTGGCACTGCTGAAACACTCCTGAGTGACTGGAAAATGAAAGCTGGGGGTTCAGCAGGGCAGTTTCTTTGACAGAGAAAAATTTTGGAGATCCTGTACCTATTGGTTCTGTGACTTGACTCTCCTTTAGGTGAGAGTCCTGCTGCTGTGGGTACTCCACCTTAGGAAAGCACTTCCAGGTGCTTCCAAAGCTTTCAGCATCATGCTAGGCTGCAGTTTGCTGTGTAGCTCTGATCTTTCATTAGCAATTTGGCTCATTCTTGGGGAGTGGATGTTTTTACAAAGTGTTAAATAAAGGGGGCATCTCTAAAATGAGACAGTTTAGAAGACTGTCTGATGAGACAGTGACAAAACCCTCACTGGAGTCTCAATATCTAACTTCTGTTATTCCTTTATCCAGTCTGTTCATGGCTGTGGAAAAAAAATTGGATTGTTCCATGACAATTGTTGGCTGTTACTCATTTCCTTGTCATCCCAACAGATTTGTCTGTAAGGATGTGCTATTGCTCTGTTGAGGAATTTTAAGTTAAGCCAAAGTGGACTGGAATTAGCATGTTTTTGGACTGGAATTAGCATGTTTTTGGACTGGAATTAGCATGTTTCTGGACTGGAATTAGCATGTTTTTTGACAGGTGCTATGTTGACCTATGTACATATTCTAGATTCTCATCAATCCTCTAAGTTTTATTGAAAAGCAACAATGAAACCACCAGCTGTGAGAGTTTTATCCTGCCAAGTTACAGATATCTGACATTGATAGAAATATGTAGATTGTTCAGGTATCTTCCCCCATGTGTTATCTGTTATCACAATAGTGTTTTCTTAGTGGCTTCTGTGGTGCTGCTTCTTTAATGTAGTCCAGGGGTTTCTTGACAGGTTTTATAATATTGTTTTAGCTATTTCTGTGCCACTGGCCTGATCTCCATCTGCTCCTGATGGGAGCTCACTGAAGGAATATTGTCCATTTTCATTGTGTTCAGTCTTCCTGCTTGCACGTGAAGTTGTTGAAGAAATTGTCATTCAGTTCCTTTAAGCACTTTAGTTTCTCAGTGCAGTGCCATGAAAGCTTGCTTTAAAGAACTGCAAGTTTTCCTCATCTTTCCATGGCTGTTAAAGTTGCCCAGAAGATGGAATAATTTTTGCTAAGCTGTGAATGCTCTAGATGATGGGTGATAACAACATTAGGCAATGAATTTTGGGGAAACTTTCCTCCTGCAGGTGAAATTCTGTAGCCACTTGCCCTCCAAAGAATAAATCTCAAACAGCACCAGAGTACAGAGCTGGTTCCTCATGGTGTGGTGTGTCTGCCTGTGAGCTAAAATAAGGGAATTTAGCTTTAGGGAGGTGTAAGTGAGGCTGCAATGACTGATGGACTTGGTCACCATTATCCAGAGCTGGATTTCCAAAATGGAACTGAGGGATTCAAGCCAGTACAAATGAGAGAAAATACCCTGCAAATAGTGGGGGGGTTGGAAATAGCTCTCCTGTTTCAGCACTGGCAGAGGTCTAATGAATAAACATTGCTCTCCTTCTGATTGAAGTTTAATTTTCTTGGGTTCCTTCCAGAAGGAGCTTGTGCCTCCTGATTCTGGCTCTCTCCACCTCATCATCTCAGGAGAGGGAGCAGCTAATTAAATTTCATGTTCCCACCTAGGAACAACCTCTGCTTTTGGCTGCCACTTCACAAAACCACAGCGAGAGGGTGAGGGGGAGATGAGAGAAAATAGCAATTCAGGAAGATGTTCCAACTTCACAAAAAAGCAGGGAAGAAATGGGAACACCTTATTTTCCTCTAATTATTGCTGCAGTGCTTAATGCCTCACTTTTCTGGGGGGCATGCAGCAAGCTCTGGGGTACTTGGGGCTTTGATTTCAGGTTAAAGATGAACATCCTTATTCTCAGGAGTGTAGAGCTCTCTGTGCCTTCTCAAGGCAGAGATGGGATAGATGCAGGAAATTTAGAGCTAAAGGTGGAACACTTCAGGCTGCTTGAGGAGATGGAAGGTATTCAGCTCTATTTTCACCTTTTCCTTCACATAATGGTCCCAGTGTGCTCTTTGATCCTCTGGCAGCTGGGAAGTGAAGCCATTGCTGCCTGTTAAAAGTGACATCTTGGTGGCATTACAGGAAATTCATTTCAGTTCTTGGCGGAGAAATAATGAACAGCGAGTTTAGGGAAAACCTGAGTAATAAGAGACCTTAAGCAATGTGGGTTTTTAAAGCTGTGTTATGTACCTTTAATCTTTCTGAAGATTATAGGGTGACAGGATTTTCTGGAAATGGGCAGGCTTGTTAAAACAGTGTGTGGAGATCAGCTGAGAAATAACTACTTTTATCATAACCCCTCAAAGACATCTCTCTTCGTGCAGTTGGGAGATAAGCGTAGGTTGTACCTGGGAAGTTATAATAAATGCTAATTGTGTTTAAGAACTACTTCTAAAACTGCTGCTTTTTCTATTTCATGGGAGGAAAGAAGGGGAAGAGGGTAGGATGGTGACTCCTTTGAACAGTGACTGAGCTAATTGACAAAACATGTTATTAGACTCTGTGTGTAAAAATATTTTTCTGTGCTTTGTAATAGATTCCTCGAGTTTACAGGAATGCTCTTTGTTTAGGAACAGCTATGGTTACAGTAGAACCTGCCTTACCCACCCACATGGTTGAAAACACAAATACACTCCAGTGAGGAAAGTGCCACCATTCTTCATTTCTAGCTGCTTTCACAATACCTGCTGAGGTACACGTTCCCTCTGCTTGCAGCAGGCACCAAACCCCAAATGTGGCTCCTGCTGCCACCCCATATGCACAATTTTCACAGGTCTGCAGTGAGTGACATTGTTCTGGCAGGGGGCTGAGATGTTTGCTCACAAATGACAGTGCAGCTTTGTAGATCTCTCGTGGTGACATCTCAGAATTTTCCTGCTTTTTAATTTGGTTCTGGGCAGCAAACATGAGTCTTTTGGCTGACCAGTTGAGGTCTGCTGCCTGTGAAGCTTTGTCCTCTCTCTGGGTGTTGTGAAAAACACCAATCACTTGTTTTTAGAATTTTTAAAGTTTAATAGTAATAAAATGGTTATAGAAAGAGTAATATAATTAGAGTAATAATAATTTGGACAATTAGGATTTAGGACAATGTGAGACAATAAAAACAAAGAGTTATGGACAGTCCTGGTACCTCTTTCTGGGTAAAATAAGCCCGAAAAAGGACCCACATTAACAGAGGATTAACCCTTAAAAACAACAGCCTGTTGCATATTCATACACTCATACATGATGCATAAATTCCATTCAAGCACAGGATTCTGTCTGGGCAGTGTCAGCTTCTTCCTCTGAGTCCTGATGGCATCTTCAGGGCTGAGTGAGGCAAGAAGTTCATTTCTTCTGATAACGGGGCAATAAATTCTCTTTCTCTGAAAGATTGAGGTGTCCTATGGCTGCTGTCTCAGTGCAAGTCCTTTCTTTAGGAAAAAAGTATCCTACATAGCATAGTTTCTATTTTAACCTTATGTTATAACCTAAAACTATATTTAACACACTACTTAAGAGAATTAATACAGCATAACTTTCTAACACAACACACATAATATTCATTTGAATATTTGCGAAAAGCCAGTCACAAAATACACATTTTGTATTGTACACAGTCACAAAATGCACATTTTTCACAGTGTGATGGACATGTAGGATATGTAGACAGACTTAAGAAAGGCATTATGAAGAATAAAAGGTTGGCTCTCCTTGTGAGAGGTCACAGGTTAAGGAAATGGCTTGTTCACAAATTCTGTAGGTTTAAGGTTTACAGGACAGTAGCCTGACAGGGTGGCCTGAGGTGCTTGGTCTCTGCCTGCTGTCTTGAAAGAGGCCTGTCAGAACAATCTAGAGAAACGTTTGCAGTTCTTATCCCAGGTCCTCAGCTGGGACAGAGCACATCCTCCCTTTCCTAGAACCAAGGTGTTTGTCCTTCCCAACATGCAGCTCAATCTGTTACATCTTTGGGATCCTCAGAGTGTTATGTTGGAGGAATATTTTGCTGCCTTTTACTTTCTTGGCCCTGTAATTAATTCTGCTCATGAGACACCCAGTGCCAGAACAGAATATTCAGGATGTAGGTTAGTATTAAGCTATTGGGGAATTGGTCCCCTCCTCTCATTTTTTGCAGGCTGGATGGATGTGAGTGCCAGGAACTCTGTCTGAATTCTTCCCTTTTGGTTGTGTGACTTTCTCAGGAGCAGGCTGTGCTCCTGCTCATGCTCCCCCATGGTTGGGTGGAGGGAAGGAAAATGCACACTGAAGCCTGTTTTGGATAAAAGGAGCAGCATCTATGACAGCTAAATGTTCCCTGTGGGCCTTTCCCACTGTCAGGGAGAAAACTGTGTGTTTTTCTCATGAAAATTCTACTTCAAGCATGTGCAACATCAGTGTTGCTCCTGCTCCTGTCCCTCCCCTGTGTCCCTGTGCCATCCGAGGAGCTCAGTGAGGCTCAGGTAAGCAGGAGGCTGAGATGTGGCTGTCAGCATCCCCCAAGGTGGAGCAGTGATGGCAGGATAGGGGAGTGTTGCTGTTTCACTTCCTGTTTGGTGCTTTATTTTACCCCAGAATGCCCAGGTTGGAAGAGACCTTCAAGACCATTGAGTCCAACCCAGCCCCAAGCCCTCAGCTCAACCCTGGCACCCAGGGCCACATCCAGGCTTTGTTAAACACACCCAGGGATGGGGACTCCACCACCTCCCTGGGCAGCCATTCCAGAACTTTCTCACTCTTTCCATGAAAAACTTTTTCCCAATCTCCAGCCTGTATTTCCCTTGGTGCAGCTTGAGGCTGTGTGCTCTGGTTGTGTCAGTGCTGCTGGAGACAGAGCCCAGCCCCAGCTGAGCACAGGCACCTTTCAGGAGCTGTGAGAGTGATGAGGGCAGCCCTGAGTCTCCTTTTCTCCAGGCTGAGCACCCCCAGCTCCCTCAGGGCTTCCTCACTCTCAGGGTTTGTGTTCCCAGCCCCTCTCCAGCCTCGTTGCTTCCTCTGGATGTGCTCAAGCATCTCAACGTCCTTCCCAAACAGAGGGGCCAGGATTGGACACATCCCCTGGGATTTGTGTTCTTTCTTCACTGCAAGCTGTCCATAGCAGCCTTGCCCCAGCACTGGAGCCCCTCTGCAGCTCTCAGTGTCTGCAGGAGCAGCAGTGCCTGTGGAAGGTGAGAGCTGCTGCTGCTGCTGCCTTTGACCTACTTGTGAAACTTGTGCTGGAAATCCATCCCATAGTACTCATTCCCCTGGAGCAGACTTCAAGCAGAATGTCACTGTGCATAAAGCAGCTGCTGGAGAAGGCAGGAAATGTGGTGTGTTGGGAAGTTTTTTCTTTTCACCAACAGGACAGAACTGCTGGGATTCATTCCTTGAGCTTTTGTTGCAGCATCAGCCTCATGACATGGCTGAGACAACAGAAATATGGGAAGAGCTTGTGTACAGCCAGCAGCAGCCAAAGATTTCTTTGTTACAGAGCACTCTAAAAATTTTCTAGCCAATAGCACATTGCTGAAGCTTACAGACAATTGTTCTAGCCAATTACTAAAAGCACATGTACACTGCTGCACACAATGCTGCTTGTCTTCTATTAACAATACACTATACCCTTATTGTACCATTACCATTATTATATTATTATTACCAATACCATTACCATTATAATATTATTATTATTATTGTACACAATACTTTATTATTAAGCTTAAGACCTTCTCCTATCTTGCTAAGCACATTTTTCTGCAGTCTTAAGGTCTATCTTTGCCAAGCCTAAATCTCAGGCTATTGTTTCATGTCCTTGCTTGCTATACCATTCTTCCCTTCTTCCATTTTCTACTTTCTGACTTTGCAGCTGTGGCTGGTTCTAAGTTCTCTGTTCTTTCTAAGTGTGGAGGGATAGAATGTAAGAGAATAGTGCACAAGGCAATCTCACCCCTGAGGAGCTGCAGCTGTGCTAATCACCAAAGATTGGGAACAGGCCTGGCCTTAACAGGCCACAGCTGTGTCCAATAAGGATGAGGGCTATAAAAGAGGGGGTTAGGGGGGTTGAGAGGAGAGCTGGAGTTTGTGGGTTGTGCTGTGAAGAAGAAGTTAGTGCTGTGAGGAGATGCCCATGAGAAATCACTGATAAGGTATGGAGCTTTTGTAATATGATAACAACTGCCAAGCTTTCCAAAACTCTTCTTCCCTTTGCTGTCTCCCACAATGTGGAGGAGCTGATGTTAATGCATTCTGTGAAGTGCCACAGAAATTTCAGTGTGGGGACCTTGTCCTGTGCTCCCAGCAGCAGCACCTGGCTCTGGGCTTGGAGGAGCTGGCTGATTTGTAGGGAATATTCCCTGCCAGCCTGGCCAGGGAGGCTGGAAAGTAGAGAAGGAAAATTGGTGGTGTGCAGGTTACAGGCTCCTTTTAAGTGGGGAAGGCTGGAGCTATGTTTTGTGGGAGAACAAAGAAGGAATTTCTTAATCTGATCGCTTCATTGTCTGAAAAGTGTGAGTGTTTGTCACTTGTAGAAGAGAGGGAATGTTCAAATTATAGGACAGCCTTCAAACTGTGCTTTCTGAACTTGTGCTAGAAAAAGAGAGAGAGAAATCTTGCACCATTAGGAATGACTTTGTTATTAGTTTGTTGCAGAAATGTTGTTTGGAGTCCTGCTCTGGGCAGTTACACCTGCAGCATATCAGCAATGCCTCCAGTTAATTATTACAGTGGTATCACAGCTTTTACACATCAGAAACCATGAAAATCATAACCATTAACCAATATCTGTTGTAACTGCAAGATATTTGGTACAGGAACATTCATTCTGTGTAATCCTTTGGGTTTCTGTCTTCTGTACTAAGGTCTCAATGGGAAAAAAACAACCAACCAAACCAGGAAAAAATTGCAGGTGCTGAAAACAGCCGTGTTTAGCTGGTGTTTATTCAATGCAACCAAAAAAAGGAAAAAAGTTAGCAGTAAACACATTATTTTGATGCACAGGCTTAGAGTTTATTTGAGCTTTTTTCATGTCATTATAGTAGAAATCCTGAGCAGCCCTGACTCTACAAGAGGAAACTACTCATTACTAGCAGTAACATAGAAATACAGCAGGGAAATTCTCTCAGCTCTTGAGAGAGAGATAAGTGGCTTGCAGGGAATGTGAGAGGGGTAAGTCCAATTTTCCTGCTTTTCTCTCCTCCCTGCTCATGTGAAGCAAATAATAGGGCAAAACTCTTCAGATGTAATTCAGAGTGTGCTCTGCTGTACAGAGGGCAGTGACAACTATGGGGCCAGAAATGTAATGCTTTGAAACCTAGAACCCCTCCAAAAGGAAAAGGGAAATCTGACACCTCTACATACTCATATTTTGGATATGAGGTGTAGAAATTATTTGTGATTTCACACCTCCAAACCCCATCCATTTCTGACCACAAGACAATGGCTGTGTTTTGTTCTGCAATCTCAGGAATCTTTGCTGTCCCCACTCCCAGCCTGGGGCAGGCAGGGAGCCATGCACTTCTCTGTGGTACCTTTTGAGGTTTTAGAGAATTTGGGGCAGCTCTGCAGATACTTTTAGCTGGCCAGATCAGGCTCTGTGACCTACTTGCCATGGTGTGAGAGCAGGTTGTGATCCACACAGAGCCTGTGATCTGCATTCCTGTTTGCAGTGCAGCTGAAGGGTGCCTGACAGCAATGATGGAAAGCATTGTCAGCCCAAAACTTCACTTCCATGGCATGTTATCTTTACCAGATGCTCTCTGTTCCTTTTCTCTGATGGTTTTTTGAAGCAAACAACCAATTTCAGATGAATCCCAAGTAGGATTTAGTCTTGGGTACCATTTTGCAGGGGTGGAGGGGGAGGTGGGTAGGGAGTAGTACCGAATTTTGGAGTAGGTACCAAATTAGTGGGCACCCAGCTGGGCTCAGTCCTGCTCTGCCTGGCTCAGGGCAGGAGGAGGGGAGAGGGAGGTGCTGTAGTGAAGTTGTGGGGATGTGAGGAGATAAAGGAACAACACTTGAGAAAGTTTATTTCTGCTCAGTATCATGTCAGAGTTCTAGTGGTCGATTGTTCTTTTGGTGTGTTTTAGTGATGCCATTTAATTTGTGTTCATTTACGAATTTTTGCTTCACAAAACTTTATTATTTTAAATACCCCTTTTCACTAAGGCCTTTTTTTGGCAGCAATCTCCTGGTTCAGCAGCCATGGGTGTGCATTGGTGCTCTTCTATTTCTGTACTTGTTCAGTTCTAAAGAACAAGAAGGAATTTGCCCTGTCCTGGCTTGGAATCTCAGGTGGCAAACACTTCAAACACTTTTTTACCAGACTCCAAAAGTTTTAAGTCTAGCTCTAAAGCTACTTTTATGTCAATATCCTTTCAAATTCAAGCACTAATTAGCATCCCCTTCAGATGTTTGACTTCACCTGTGCAGAGCAGGGCACACTCATCCTCACCATGGCTTCTGCCCAACTGCTCCAAAAGTTCATTTTGGCTCCACACTTCAGGTTGAAACTGCTGGTTGTGAATGTGTGGAACCAGCAATTTATATATCATCTATTATTATATATTACATATTATTTATAGTGTATATTATTTGAATCTTCCCAGCACAGAGACCTCCAGCCTGGCTCTTCCTTCCAAGCAATGCTTGTTTTGACCTAAGATTCCTTATTTAAGGCCATCAAAATTAATGCTGTGGTTGAATTTTTCATACCTGCTGCTTCTCTGAAGTCCTCTTGAACCACCTTAGTATTTGGCATCAGCCAAACTGGGGAGAAAGATGAAATCACCAGAGACCTGCTTGGGATTATGCTGTGTATTTCAGCTCCCAGCTTCAGCCTGGTGAAATCTGCCTGAAGTTGGGATTTTTTTCAATGGCTTCAGAGAAATATTGCAAAAGGATCTTTGCTTTCTCTCTCTCATCTGAGTGGAACTGGTTTTGTCAGCTCTTTAAATAGTTTAGTGTTTGTACTTTGTTAGAATTCAGGACTGCTGATGCTGCTTTGGTTTCTGAGATGTGGCTTGCCTCTAATAACATGTTTTAAAAAGATAGAACACAACACAAACCCCTAATTCTCTTCTCCTGTCTCCTTTCTACACACAAAACAGAAATAACAACAACAACCCCAAATAAACAAAAAAACAGCCAAAAACCAATCCAAAGAACTAATTCCAGCTTGAGTGCTGTGTCTCATTAGGATTTTCCTTTACACTTTTGGGTGTGTGTGGCTAGAGGCACCTAAATGAGTTGGGAACAACTCTGCTTTGACAGCCACGTGCTTTGGAACAAATCTGGCTATTATTTCTGCATTTTTAGCTGTACTTGTCTACAAGGCTTTTGCTTCAGTGTGTGTGTATATATATACATATATATATATATGTTTCCAATCTTGTACTTATTTGTAATGCTAGATTTGTAAGCAACTGATTATTTCCTACCTGGTTGAAAATCATCCTAGGCAGTCCTACGGATGTAATTTATTTTTTTTTAGTGCAAGACAGTATGCATCTGTGAACATATTTTCAGTGAATATTTGTACACAGAGTTTAATGTTTTCTTTTCACAGAGAATGTGCCAGGAATTGCTGTATTTAAAAATTATACACCTGGCATTGGTGTGATTAGGTTGCTTCCCAGTTTTTGAAGGCATTTTTGCTGTTTGCTGCCTTGTTGCCAAGGTGGCAGCAGTTTTGTTTCTGGAAATTGAGAGTGTGCCTTCTTTGTGAAGGCCCTATCAGTGCTGTATTGACTGTTTAGAGCACAGATTGGTTAAAGACAGGTCCAAACATCTTGCACCTATGTTGGGAAGGATGAAAGTTTGACAAGAAGGTGTCACAGATATGTGTGCTTAGCAGAAAGATTTTTGAATGTAGAGTCTGATGAAGGAATAGAGATGGAAGCAAGTTTTGATATAGAAGAAAAGAATTGCTGAGCCAGTCTGACTGGATAACCAAGGAGGCAAAGGGTGTGTGAGTTAGAAGGGGTTTTATGGCTTAGAGCAAAGGATAAACCCACCCCAAACAAGAAGATGTTTTTACCAAGCAGGAAGAGAGCACAGGCAAACAAGGCAGCAAATGCTGCAAGTAGAAAAAAGGTCTCAGAGTGTTCCACTGCAAGAAAACTGAAAAACAACTTCTAGCTTAAACTGTAATGTACTGACTGTTAGTGACTGGAGAACAGTAACATGAATATGGTAATTACAGTAGTTATGATGGGCTATAGATAATAGTTAAGGTATAGATTGGTTCTACTGTGTTAAGATGCCCAGCAAAGAAAAGTCTATAATGCATTGTAACCAAAACCAAAGGGTCTCCAGGGCTGCCTGCAGCTGGAGCTGACAGCTGTGGGCACAGCTCTGTCACCCATCACCCTGGACTGCTCTAACTCTTGGATGCAATAAACTGCATTTTGGAGAGCCCCTGGAGTCCCTCATGCCTCATTCAAGCTCTTACATATGTAGAATTGTACAGAATAGTTGTATATAAATGAATGTTTAAATGATTTGCTAGAAAATTGCTGTACCTGATTTGAAGTCATTGTTTCAGAATTGTATTATTTTCAATTCAGGGTTTATTTTTCTTTGATTCAAACAAGTGAGGGTAATGAGTGGAGGTCCTGTTGTCATCAGAAGAGCAGAGAGCTGTGTGCAGTGTGCTTTCCTCTTGTTCTGTGTGTTAGGCAATAAAGAATGCAAGAAAATGTGTTCTCCATCCTTTCTGTCCTCCCCCTTCCAGGAGCTGCATCATTTGACTGAAATGGGCCATGTGTCTCCTGGAGGTAAATCAGATCCTGCTTATAGCTACCCTGGAGGAGGTGTTGGGGCAGCTGAGAAGTTTTGGCTGAGTTGAAGGCTGTGGAGTGAGTGTGAAGCAAACCTGCACGTGGCTGCTCAGCCCACTGATGACACCTTGAGAAGGTTGGGTTTGTGACAGGGGGTGAGGCAGAGCTCAGCTTTGTGTGAAAGCTCCACATGGGAAGTGCTGATTCCTGCCTGGCTGTGATGTGCTAATGATAGCAGAGCTTTTTGCTCTCTTCTGCTGTCAGCTGAGCCTGCAAATCAAGGTCACCTGGGTGGGTTTTCTGCAGCACTGGGAGAAATGTTCTCAGAAATGTTCTCAGAAATGTTCTCCTTCCTACTGGCTGTGCCTCGGGGTCTGCTCAGGTCTTCAGAGCTTGAGGGCTTGGCTTGATTTGCTGTGTGCAAAACTGGAAAAAAAACCAAAACAAACAAGTGATGATACTGCTCTGTGCTTGTTGCACTGGTGAACAGGAGGAGTAACATTCATAATGAGACCTCCTCTCCTGTGGAGGATGTTTGAGCACTAAAATTCCCATGAAAGAGAAGAAATTTTGTTTGCTCAACTGCAGGTGTTTCTTCTTCTGTGTGTCATTCTTCACGTAGATGAACATGAGGAGAAAATAAAAGGATCAAAGTAACAATTTAGAATTTTTTTAAAGCTAATATAGAAGCACTTTGTGCTTCCAGTGAAGCATTTCTCCAATATTAAGGCTTGCAGCACCTATTTCTAAGTGGGAAAGGCAGGGACAGAAATCCCAAGTGTCATAAGCATCCAAATGCTCTTTGCTTCCAGGAGTTAATCTTACAAATCTAGTTTGCCTTGTGATTTAAAACAAACTTCAGATCTCTCACACCTTAGATTTTGAGAACCTGAGTATTGTACTTTGATTGCAACTTGGATTTAGTACATGAACCAACTGACCCCAGTTCCCTCCCTTTGCTTTCCACTTGAAGCTGCAGGAGGTTTGAATGGTGATTTTCTGAATATTGACAAATTCTCCAAGTGTTTCAGGGCAGTGAAACAATAGATTTTGACTCCTGAGTTTAGCAAATCTTTACTGGCTTAGAGGCTTTGAAAAAATCGTTAAGAATTAGGATTTAATCTGCACTTTCATTTGCAGGGTCACAGCTATGAGTATAAAATTATCAAAGAAAGTTCAATGAGTGCAAATCTCAGAGCATTCAGCAGTAATTTATTATTTGCTGCTTGTTTCTCTCTTGCACTGTAGAAATGTGATGTCAGGTTGTGCTGGGGAGGTTTAGGAAAAGGTTTTTTGCCAAGGGTTGTCAAGCTCTGGCACAGCTGCCCAGGGCAGTGTGGGGTTGCCATGCCTGGGGGATGTCAGAGGTGTGTGGATGTGGCACTTGGGGACATGGGTTAGTGATGGCCTTGGCAGTGCTGAGGAAGGGTTGGATTCAATCATCTTGGAGGTCCTTTCCAACCTAAATGAGTCTGAATTTTAGAGATGGAACATGACTTTTCATTTCAGTGTGGTGACACTTGGATGTTGCCCTGTTCTTCTGAAGTTCTTCTAAGCCTTCTGATGTTACATTTTTGTCATGGAGTTTCTCACACACTTTTCATGTAAATAAGGATGGTTTTGCTTTCTTTTCTGGAGGAGGAGAGAATTGATGGACTGTTGGTTTGGCCAGTGTAGTTGGAGAGGTGGCAATTTCATCCTCCAATCCATGGTCACTTTTAGAATTCTATAAATGTTGAAATCTGGAAATAAATGTGCCTTTTTTATCTTGAACATCTCAGCGAGTGTTGTTCATTTCACGTTGTATTGTGACACTTGGATTTGTGGGAAACATCAGGAAAATGGAGGATTTTCCATTTCCTGCTTGTGGAATTTCCTCCCAGGGAACAGCGGTCACAGCAATCTGTGTTGGAAAGCAGACTCGTATCTAACTCATCCTCTGAGGGGAACTGATGCTGTTTAATTTGTAAGAGAGTTTAAAGTCACTTGTGTTCTTCTAGAACAACCAAACTCTCTCTGAGGGATTCCTAAATTACAAGATCATATCATTGCTTGAATGGTCTGAGCAGGAGGATCCTTTGAGGAGCAAAAGCTGCTTGGATTGTGTGAATATTTGTGAATTGTGTAAATATTGTGTGAATGCAGAAGAGATCCTGGCTCTCTTAAGTGCAGCTCAGGTAACAGAGAAGGTGATCTGTGCTCCTGGTGGGCTTCTCCATGCCTGTGGTGGCTGCAGGAGTGGCTGTGGTTATTTTGCCACCTCGTGTTCTTTTCCAGATGATGCTCAGAGCTGCAGGTGGTGGTGGCATACGGGAAGCTCCCGTTGCAAACTGCAGCAAAGCAAATGAATTTTGCTGCCCTGCTGGTTCCTTCCCTCCCAGTATCCTGTGGCGCTCTGTCTCCAGAGCGTTGCTTGTGAGCAGCAGCTGCTGGTTGGAATTTTTAGCAGGCTTTTGGTATTTTAAATTCAGGAATCTTCAGTTATTTGAGATCTGTTTATAGGGGGAAAAAACCCCACAAAAACAACAAACCATAGAAACCCCAAAACCCAGGAATATACCAGATGCTTAATGCAGGATGGGATGTGGAGAAAAGAGCATAGGAATTTCCAGTAAACAAATGCTGTGTGATTAACAAATATCACAGAGTCATGCAATGGTTTGGGTTGGAAGGGACCCTATAATTTATCTATTCACAGGGCAGGGACACCTCCCACTATCCCAAGGTGCTCCAAGCCCTGTCCAACCTGGCCCTGGACACATCCAGGGCAGCCACAGCTTCTCTGGGCACCCTGTGCCAGGGCCTCAGCACCCTCACAGGGAAGAATTTCTTCTTAATATCCAGTATATGTTTGGAGACAACAGGATGAGGCATCTTTAGGGCATTTATATTTCTGTTATATTCGCCTGTAGCCCCAAAATTTTCCATAGTCAGTCCTTGAATGCTCAGCAGGGAGGGCTTTATGGTGTAACTGTTCAGATTGTTTTAAAGTCACTCCTCAGTAGGGTTCATGTGAAGCTTTTGTGGGCAGGTGCACAAGCAGAAGCTTTCCACTGAGTGCAAGTTTTTGCACCTACACAAGCTCTGCCATTTAAATTGTGTTTGTGGGAAAGGTTTTTGCTGTTTCACAGTGTGCCAGCGTCGTGAAAGGGATAAAACCACCTGGAGATTGTGTAACACTGGCATGAGGGGATGAAATTGAGTTTGGAACTTCTGGGTTCTCTTTCATGAGGTTGGCAACTGTCTACTGGAGAGCTCTTCATCCTCAGCAATCTTTTTAAAAGCAATTTACCAAGGGATTAAGAGTGGTACTTTTGGGGTCTCCTGTCATGGGGAGGAAAGATGAATCTGACTCCATGTTTTTAGAAGGCTAATTTATTATTTTATGATAATATATTAAAGAATATTATACTAAAACTATACTAAAGAATAGAGAAAGAATACTTACAGAAGGCCTAACAAGATAATAATGAAAAACTCATGACTCTCCAGAGTCCCAACACAGCTGATGGTGATTGGTCATTAAGTAAAAACAATTCACATGAAACCAATGAAACAACCACCTGTTGCATAAACAATCTCCAACCACATTCCAAAGCAGCAAAACACAGGAGAAGCAATGAGATAATATTGTTTTCCTTTTTCTCTGAGGCTTCTCAGCTTTCCAGGAGAAGAAATCATGAGCAAAGGATTTTTTCAGAAAATATGATAACAATTAAGTGACATTTCTGCTTGTGAAACTGGACTAAAGCTGGGGGCTTGCAGGGGCTCTGGTGCAATGCTCTGACAGGTTCAAGTCCCAACATCTCATCAACTCTGCTGCATGACAGTAATTGGAACCAGGGGACATTTTCTTAGAGTCATGAAAAAAATTGCTGTTGTTTGGTTTATTTTGTTTTGGTTCAACCCCTCCCTCCCAGATTTCTGTAATTTCTCAGGAAGGTCAAGGGTTGTGCTCTTGGAAGAAGGAGGGAAAGGATCTATATAATAAAAAAAGCAGCATGCTGTGTTTTGGATCTGTGAACAGCCTCATGAGCATTTGTATGGATCAGCAGTGTCAGTGGGAAGGGTGACAAAGCTTGGAAGAGCTCTGGGATGCTTTGATAAGTGCAAGTTGGAAGGGAGGGAGAGGGGAAGCTCACACTGTAGTATTTTGCTTTTTAAGTACCAGCTGTCTTTTCTGCAGCCCTAGAAGATTTATCAAATTAGCTCCCCTCTCTCCCCATGCTTAGTTTTAATATGTCCACTTGTACCACAGAAAAAATGCAATTAAACCTTTGCTTTCACTCAGGCATTGGTACAGTGAGAACATTTGCTCATTTACAGCAGTGGCAAGGTCATGAGCTGCACACTTATTTCTTTCTAATTTTTGTGATTCTGTAGTTGACTTCTTAACTGAAATTTTTCAGCTTCCTTAATTAAATTTAAGCAGTCTTTTTTTTTTCCACCTAAGATTATCAGTTAAAAGGGAAAATGAGCAGAGAAAGCACAAACATTGCTTTCTGTTTCTGCATCTTGAGCTCTGTGCTGCTACTACCAGAAGAAAACAAGAAAGAGTCAGAGAGATGAAACCCAGAGCTGCTGGTGACAAAGGAGGGGAGGCCACACAGCTCATGGTCAGTTTAGTCCAGCAGGGGCAGAAAGGACAGACAATGCAGTTGTGTGCTGTCTTTTCAAGCAGCATTAATTCAACCCAGAGTTTTAAAAGTAGTGTTGAAGCTGTTATTCAGAAAATCCACTCTCAGAGGCCACTGCTGGAGCTAAACCACATTTTCCTAACACTCTGAGCAGCTGCCAAGTGAGGTCTTCAAACCCTTGTGTGTCCTGCTCCTACTTTCATTTACTTGCCTGGCTAACTCTTCCTGTGTGCAGTGTTAGGGAGGTCTGCAAACAAGCCCAAATTGAAAGTCTCTCAGTATTTAAGTAAAAGTAATGCAGCATGCATTTACTTAATGGTAGAAAATTGTATTAAAAGATCTATAAAGTAACACTTAAAGACTTTCTCACATAATCTAAAGTGATGGTAAGTACTGACCTATAAAACATTGTCTTTTCCAGAAATACTGCTTTTTCTGGAAGAGTAATATGATTATTCTTCTATATAGCTTTCTTTTCCATGGTAGGATGTGAAAGGGAAATGCTTGACCTGCTAATTGATAGATCTTATCCATTATTTTAATGCACTCACATCAAAATGCATTTGAATTGTTTGTTGATGTGTCTATCCTGCAACTCCACATTAAGAAAGTGTTTTGATGCTGTTTGCCTTTCAGGGAATTTCAAACTTCAATTGTAGGTGAAGGCTTTATAGTGAGTATTGTGGGGGTACGAGTTATTGATTTCTCTGGGTCTGGATTGAAGGCACTTGAGGCAGTAATTCATGTTGGGACTCAGGTGTTTATTATTTCTTATCAGTAAAACAGTCTCACTATTGTGAGTTCTGCAGGTTTTCATTAGAAGGCACAAAATGGCCAACAATCTCTTGGTACAAGGTCCTTCAAGTCTAAACCATCCAACCAAGAACTGATGCCCAGAGTATCCTTCCCTTCAACCCAATAACTGATCCCAAAGAGGACTTTTAGATCCCAATGTAGATGACAAAGAGATCCCAATGCAGACTTTTCTGCCCAATTACAAAATGCTACCCAAACCCATGAAGAAGCAGCATGAAGAAGAAGCCCAGGATGACACCCTGTGTCCTCCATCTTGCTTCCCTCCACAACATACTAAAAATCCCAAACCCTCAATTTCTCACCAAGTGACACACCTACACTGCTCTCTACAATCTGTTTCACACTTTTGTGGATTCCAGTCTATTCTGGAGTTTAGGAAACTTTCTCCATGAATGAGGGCCAAAGTCAGTGCTGCCCTGGGGGTCAGGGCACCCCAGAGTAGACAGAGAAATATTCCTGATGCCCTGGGTTTCCTCATCTATGAGTGTGAACATGGCAGCAGTGTGTGCCTGGGAATTCCAGCCTGGCATGGGGAATGGGCTCTGGTGCTGTCCCTGGGCTCAGTCTAAGCAGGGCTGGGCTCTCCAAACCAGGGCTTTGTGTGTGTGGAGCCAGAGGAGCTGCTGGGATCCACCTCTTGGGACCCAGGACATTCCTCTGGCTGCCCTGCAGGACTCCAGACCCTGGCAGGGGGCTCAGAGACCTTGGCACAGAGTCAAAGACACCCATGCCTTTGATTTTAACCCATGGAAACAATTCCCAACTTTGTGTGAGGATTTACAAGCCACAAGAGTTTGAGTAGAATGACAGTGAATTTGTCACAGGGTGAAACTGTAGAATTCTGGGGTTTTAGAATGGGGGTTCAGAAGGCAAGATGGAGGAATCTGGGCATGTCCTGTCCTTCTTCTTCTTCTTGTCCTCCATCTTCTGCTGTGATGGTGGCACTTTTGGATTGGTTTAGAGTACAGACAAACTGTCTAACATAGGTGACAGGTATTGGAAAATTATTGTCAATAAAGCACACGTAGTTCTTAGTATAAAAAGCCAACACCACCCCAAGGCAGGGACTGTGCCACAACCTGACCTGCTGGACAGATCTCAGCAGCTCAGAGAAAGAATGTGATAGATAAAAGAAAATAACCTTGAAAAGCAGAACTGATGAATCTCAACTTCTTCAGTCACAAGGCTGGGCAAAACGAGACTTTCTGACACCTTGGGGTCATATCAACCACAGGATCCTGAGATCCACCCAGGGCAGGTTGGCTCTGGTGGGAGCCCAGGGAGGCTGTGGGCACCTGGCACAGTGAAGGGCACAGGGAGCTGTGGCACTGATGGGGAGGGACAATGGGGGACACAGCGTAGGAAGGACAGGCAGCTGTTGGACAGAGTCCAGAGGAGGCCACCAAACTGATTAAAGGGCTTGAACACCTCTTAGAAAGACAGGCTGAGCAAGAAAAGCCTCCGTGGAGGCCTCAGAGCCCTTTCTAGTGCCTGAGGGTGCTCCAGGAGTGCTGGAGAGGGACTGGGGTAAGGGATGGAGTGCCAGGATAAGGGGAATGACTTCAAACTGAAATCAGTCATTTTAGATTACATATTAGAAGGAAATTGTTCCCTGTGAGGGTGGGCAGGCCCTGGCACAGGTGCCCAGAGCAGCTGGGGCTGCCCCTGGCAGTGCCCAAGGCCAGGCTGGAGAGGGCTGGGAGCACCTGGGACAGTGGAAGGTGTCCCTGCCCATGGCAGGAGGTGGAACAAGATGATTTTTTAGGTTCCTTCCAACTCAAACCATTCCATGATTCTGTGATTATCTGCCAGGAAGTTTTGCAGTCTGCAAAAATGCTCACAGGTGGAAATCCATGCTCTCTTTCTTGCTGAAAAAAAATCCTGTCTGAAATAAAAGTAAATGAATGATACAGGATCAGAGCATTTGATGTATTTGAATGCTGTGTTTCATACCTCAGGGAGGAAGAAAATAAACAGCAATTCTTTCCTTAAAAAGTATTTTTTGATTGAAAATGAGGTTTAAACTTTATGTTGGTGATCTGAGATCTCAGAAGAGATTAGAGATCCATTGCTTTGCAGTTTTCCAGGGCAGCACAAGAACAAACCATCATCCCTGAACTCTCTTTATAGGTGGTAGGGTGAAGTTAATGGTGGTTCAGACTTTCAGTCCAGGTTTTGTTAAGGCTTTTGGATCTTTCAGGCAGAGCAAGTGGGATATTTGGGTGACAACAGCAGTGTGATTGTTTTAAGGAGTTATGAAAACCCCTGATGACCTGAATTAGGTAAAGACTGTGTTGTCTGTGTGAGGACAGGAGATGGACAAATCTCCAGGCTTGAATTCCTCTTGATTTTTCTTCCTCTGTAGTTGTCAGAGTCTGTAATGTGCCTTGCAGTGCCATGAAGGAGTCGAGTCTGAAGGAATCAAAGCAAGCAGCTGGAATTTAATTTGAATTTAGAAGCCTGTGACCCCTTCCTGAATGGGACTGGCTTGCTGGTGAGCTGGCAGAATTCACCCAGAACTGGGTGAATTGATGCCAACTGCTTCTTTATTTGCCTGGGAATAAGTAGGTGTAAACTTGGGGAGTTCTGAAATGGGGAATTAAGGTGCCAGGCTGTTAAAAGCAGGGTATGGATTACACCCTGAATGAATCCTACCAACCTAAATGTTGTATATTGGGGTGGAGCTGCAGCAAGGAGGAGCTCTGGCATGTGTACACAATGTCTGATTCCCTGAGATCTCTTTTCAGTCTGATTTTCAGATTTTCTCAGATTTCAGTCTGAGAAGGGGCTCTGAGGCCTCCACAGAAGCTTTTCTTGCTCAGCCTGTCTTTCTAAGAGGTGTTCAAGCCCTTTAATCAGTTTGGTGGCCTCCTCTGGATCTTTTTCAGTCTGATTCCCTGAGATCTCTTTTCCTGTGTCTCCAGCACAAGGATGTAACCTAAAAAAGAAAGGAAAGTTATGTTCAAGTGCCTTGGGCATTGGTATTGGCTAGTGCAGCTTCTAAACTGTGTTTTAGGAGACAAATTACAGCAAAAATTAGATGGTTTATAATCCTTCAGCTTTCCTCTCCAAGGAGTCCCCTCTCCCAAGGATTGCTGGCAGTGGCCCCTTGCTCAGGCCCAGCAAAGCAGAGTTTCAGCAGGTAAATCAGTGTTTGCAGCACATCTTGGACTCCTTGCATTAACCCCAAAGTGCTGCTCCCCCAGCACTTTATAATTGCCCTGTTTAATTAGCACCAGCACACGTTAGTGCACTGCCAGCATCTCATCCATCCCAGGGATCCATTACTGAGAGCTCCAGAGCATGGAGTGCAATAGAGATCCCCAGGAAGGGCAGGATTTAGCTCAATAACCTGCATTTGATCACATTCTGGCCCTCCCTCAGGTCTCTGGGGTGCTATGATAATACAAGTAATGGGAAATTACATATTCAGCTGGGTATATAGTTTTCACCTCTGGCATAAGGAAAAAGGATGAATATCCATTGCAGGGGATGTTTTTAGGAAAGGCCTGTGATTGATATCTTGGCCAAAAAGATTTAAAACTCTTAGAAAACACTTTTATAATTGCCTCAAAATGCTGGTACTGAGTGGGAGCAAATTTAATAATTTAAAGATTAAAATAAGAATATTATAGTTTAATGAAGCCTCTTTATGTGCCTGTGGTGTGTAGGGTTTCAGGCAGATCATGAGTTTTTAAAAGTCATGTAGAAAAGGAACATAGTTTAAAAACTTAATAATAATTAAAAAATGGGTCATTCAGTAAACTGCTTCCTGCATTTCCTAGAAACCTTTTCCTGTTGGAGTACATGAAGTCCACAAAGCTCACTGGAAATGAGTAAAGGCATTTTTTAAGCTGTTGTAGAAAATCATGGATTAATGGATAGAATTATGTGACCTTTGTAGGAGTCTAGAAATTTGCTGAGTTAACTGAAAAAAATCAAACAATATTTTAACTAAACTAAATTCCCTGGTAGACAGGTAATATATCTGGTAATATATCTGTTCAGAGCAGCTGGAAGTGCCAGAGCCAGGTTGGACAGGGTTGGAGCAACCTGGGACAGTGGAAGGTGTCCCTGCCATGGCAGGGGTGAGGCTGGATGGGCTTTAAGGAACTTTCCAACCCAAATCATTCTGTGTTTCTATGATTTTCATGTCTTCAAATCTCTTATTTTTGAGAATGAGTAAAGGTATTACAAAATGATGCGGGGGTGGTGTTTTTTTGTTGTTGTTAGTGGGGGTTTTTTGTTTCTTCTAATTATTATTTTTATTTTGTTTGGTTTTGCCTGAGGTTTTTTGGTTTTGGCTTTTTTTTTTAATCTGAGCATTCTTCAGGGAATTTTAAGTTTATTACTGTGTGTGCCATCTCTTTCAGTCTGACACAAATGCACTGGGCACCAGTAGAGGGAAACAGTCATGGTGTATAAATAATTTATACACTCCTCATTGCCACATCCAGTTCAATTAGTAAGAAGCTTTATGATGGTCTGGTCCACTGGGTTCATCAAAACCACCCTAAAAAGTACTTGAGTTATGTTTCTGTGCTTTGACAGCTTTTTTGATCATATCCCCAAGACTGAGTAGCACCACCTCATTGTTCTATAAAACAAGGGACAGACCCAATGCTTTCACCCAGTTTCCAGGGCTTGTTTCCTGACCAAGCACTCTCAGCTGCTGTCCTCAGTGAGTTCCCTGTTGTACACGTGTTTGTACACAGATTTTTTACACTATGAAGGAAAATAACTGCTGGTACCAGGTTTCATGCAGATCAGCTCCCTGAATGTGGCAGCAGAAAGAGGACAGGATCTTTTGCTAGCTCTGTATATGAATATACTTGTTATATGTATATAAAAATTAAACTTGCAAAGTTAAGAACCAGAATTTCTGCTCAGTGTGTGCTTCAGCAGTGTTTTGGAATTCTCCCAAAATTGCCTTATAGAAGGCAAAAATCTAACTTTGTAGTAACTAGTAAAGGTACTCATGAGTTACTGATTCTAGATTATTGATACTTCATATCAAAACAGTCATGGCAATTTTTGGGAAGTCGAGTGGAGCTTGTTAAGAGAAGGGTTTTAGAGCAACTCCTCTTGTTTTTGTGTTTCTCATTTTCACTTTCTCACCTGTGAAACACTGTCAGCTGGCCAGGACTGGAAGTCAGGTTCTATTTTATAATTGCCCTGTTTAATTAGTACCAGCATGTTAGTGCACTGACTTTATCTAAGATATTAAATCACAGAATTGACACTTTAAATACTGTAAAGTGTGGAATTGAATCATGGAGGATTGGTCCAACAGGGTATAAATTCTTCTATTCACTACTGAATCTTTTAATGTGGATTGCTAAAGCTGGAGAGGTTTAATTTAAGGCATAGGGAGGTTTAGTGGGTTTAATTTAAAGTGTAGGTTTTTGGAAATACTAACAGATGCTAAAAGACAGATTTTACGAGGGAACAGGAACATGGATGCACTGTTTACCTGGATGATACCAAAAGAATATTTGTGTGCTTGAAATGCAGTGGCCAGGGATGGGCAGCCTGGTTTAGTGGAAGTGACCCTGCCCAGGGATACTGGAACTGGAGGAGCTTTAAGGTCCCTTCCAACCCAAACCATTCCAGGGCTCTGTGACTGGATTGAAAAACATAGTGTAGTAAATTTAACTTGAGTTTAATAGCATTGCTACAGACAAATGAGCTGAATGTCTGAATCTAGGACTACCCTGGGCACTGTAAATTTTTTTTATACCTTTCAACTGGACCTGGCTGGAGGAATCCTGAGGTTAAATGATAATTTTTGAAATCTTAGTTTATTTCACTGCTGCTCTGAACATAAAAACAAGGAATGTGCTCTTATAGGTATCCCTCACACACAGCTGGAGGAGGATAAAATTATCAGACAGGAGGAATTAGGATTTTGAAATGTGATGGCATAAAAAAATGGGATGTAATTTAGCATTACAGAATGCAAGGTCATGTATCTCAGGACTAATTAGTTTTTTTTGGTTTAAGATTTGGAATCAGTTGAAAGTGACAAGAAGCTATTGGAGCCTTAAAGCCAGGAGATTGAGATGAGTCTGAGATGTGTTTCTGCAAAGAGAAATCTTTGTGTGGGGCAAGATGGCAAAGCAGGAATGTTATGTAGATCAGCAATGATTTTATCTGGAGTATTCTGGAATATCCATCTGGACAGCACAGGTACTCCTCCAGAGGAGAGATGAATCCAGCACACCACAGGTGTAAAGAAGGGCTGTAAGGAGATGTGGCATAACTGAGGATTTTTGCCTTGGGGAGGCTGCAGTGTGCAGCTCCTTAATGCAGCAAAGAGACCCCGGGAGCTGCAGTGAAGGAAAGCAGGAAATGCTGCAGCCACTCCAGGCTGGAAAAAGAAGGAATTGAGCAGGACTTCAGTGTCTGTGAGGACTCAGCAATGCCATCACAGGGCTTCTAGTTGCAAAGAATAAATACCAGAGTGTGCAGGAACAGGAGGCAGTGGTTGGAACCTGCCTTGGCACCAGCCTCAGTCTGTGTGGTCTGGGTGAGGTTTCTGTACAGTGAGAACCTCACTCCAGGACAATCAAACTTTTGCTGCAGTGAAACTGTGGTTTCACAAACTGCTGGTGCAAAATTGGCATCAAAACTCTTCCACATTTTCCATTTTCCTAAATAGCAATAAACAGTGCTTCACTTCTGTCCTCACCACAGTGTCTTCCAGCCATCCCAAGAAAGCCTTGGTGACATTGGCAAGAAAATAATATTAGTGTGTCATTGGTCATTTTTCTCTTGAGGACACCTCATTATTGCCCCCATCATTCAATGTAGGTTAAAAAATAAAACCAGATGATTTAGCTGAGGATCTGCTAATAACAGTTGTAATTCTGACTTGAGGCACCCAGCCTGTGCTGCCACCCCCAGTTCAGTGCTCCCAGGGGCTGCTGGGGGAAGAGGTCACTTTTGAACAGCTCATTTCCTTGTTTTCAGCTTGGAGTGCCATCAGATCCCATGGTTGTGGTAGTTCCTCCACTACAGCAGTGTTGTGGCAATTAGCTGTGGATAATAGATGAGGAATCTCCCAGCACAGCTGGCTGGGAGCTCTGGTGCTTGTGTGAGGAGTGGGGTCAGTGTAAGTGTTTGAAAAGTTGGTGCTTGACTGGGATTTGGGTCAAGTGTGCTCAGAAAGGGTCTGTTCACACTTGTGCTGCAGCTGGATGAAGATGATCAGTGGTTGTATCATCTCCATCTCTGAGGAAAGAGAATATTAAACCTGACTTACACCAGAGTTGTGTAATCTTTATATCTGAAACCAAGTCCACTCACTTGGATTGTTTTTAGTCTCTGTGCTAATAAAATTATATCTGCTGGTTAAATAATGCTTTTTTAAAAAAAATCCATATTAATTATAGTCTCTGTTCTGGGAAATTCTATTAGTTTTTGCCACAGATGAGTGTTTTCAGATAAACAACATCTTTATTCCAGCTGGGACTTCATCATCAAGTTTATCTTAATTATCTAATCTTAAAATAGTCTTAAACTGCTAGAAAGGCTGCAGTATAGTCAAGTAGCACAATTATTTCCTCCCTGTGAGACAGTGCTTTAGAATTAAAAAAAAAAGGAAACAAACAAACAAATCAAGGCTGATATTGATAGTCTGGTGAGAAGTCTGTCTTGTATGAAGTGAAAATGTGATGGAAAAGAGTTGTGCCTCCTGGGTGCTGCCAGGCACAGTCATTTCCATGGAAAAACAATTTCCTGCAGTCCCTGTGTCCTCCCTGGGGTGTTGGTTCAGCATGTGGCAGATGCTCTCTCTGCACTGTCACTCTCCCATGCCAGTCCTGAGATGGGCATCCCTGTCCCCTCTGTTTCCCTAAAGGTGACAGCCAGGTGTCAGGCTGTGCCAAAGGTGCACCAGTGATCCTGGGAGTTTACAAACTCCAGAAGTGCACGGAGATCCTGAATGTTTGAGTACCAGTGAAGCTTGTCCATGGAATTATGGAATATCCTGAGCTGGGAGGGACCCACAGGATCACCCAGCCCAGGCCTGGCCCTGCCCAGACACCCCAAGAACCCCACTCTGGGCATCCCTGGGAGTGGTGGGGTGGTGTTCACAGGAGTGCCAGGGTGAGGGAAGAGATGAGAATGTTGACTCCATGTTTCAGAAGGCTGATTTATTATTTTATGATATATATTATATTAAAACTATACTAAAAGAATAGAAGAAAGGATTTCGTCACAAGGGTAGCTAGGAATAGAAAAGGAATGGAATGATAATAAAATCTTGTGACTGACCAGAGTCTGAGCCAGCTGACTGTGATTGGCCATTAATTAGAAACAACCACATGAGACCAATCCCAGATGCACCTGTTGCATTCCACAGCAGCAGATAATCATTGGTTACATTTTGTTTCTGAGTCCTCTCAGCTTCTCAGGGGAAAAATCCCAGCAAAAGGATTTTTCATAAAATGTGTCTGTGACAGAGGTGCTCAAACTCTCCTGGAGCTCTGGCAGCCTCGGGGCTGTGCCCATTCCCTGGGCAGTGCCAGCACCCTCTGGGGAAGGCTGGGAGGTGTTGGAGGCTGGGAATGTGTTTTGAGGAAGATTCAGTGTGTGTTTATCCTGTTCATGTGTGTTTCCAAGCAACCCCTGGCAGGTCTGACCTGACCCAGCTGCTCTGGTTTTAAGCTGGCTCTGTGGAGCTCCCTGGGCTCCTTCCCTTTGCCAGTCACAAGTTTGTGCTGGTGAGGGGGTTGGGAGAGGACTCTGGGGTAAAAAATGATGCCATGGTTGTTACAATAGGCTACAAAGTGCATAGATAACGAAAGGAGATGCTGATTAGCTTATTTTATTATTGGTTTTATCTTACTTTAGCCTTTCAGGTATAAACACACTGACTAAAGATCAACAGAGAGGCCATAGGACAAACCCAAATCGGTCATAGGATCATGGAATGGTTTCTGTTGGAAGGGATCTTAAAGAAGGAGAGCAGGGACACCTTCCATTTTTCCAGGGTGTTCCAAGCCCCATCCAACCTGGCCTTGGGCACTGCCAGGGATCCAGGGGCAGCCACAGCTGCTCTGGGCACCCTGTGCCAGTGTCTCTGGCCATCTGAGTAAAGAATTTCCTCTTAAGTACTAATCTGAATCTCTTCTCCTTTATTTTAAAAATGTGCTTTCAAACATTCTTTCACTCCATCTCTCTTACATTTTTGGCTGCAATGCCTAATGTGCAGTTAGCTCAAGTATCAGTATAATTGCACTCTGGTTATAATTGGATAAGTATATTTAATACCAATTCAGTTGATCAGAAACTGAATCTAATTTCTGAATGACTTAATGTCATGATCATAATCTTTTGAAGAATCATATATTTAATAAATCAGATTCTCACACAGGCATCTTAAAATTTAAATGACTTGTATAAAAATGGACAATGAATTTATTAGAAATTTTATACTTAGTTAAGCTGCAGAGCTGAAACCTTGAGGAGGACACTTATTAAAAATCTTTGCTTCTGAGTAGCTGCACTTTCACCTGGGGCTCTGGGAATGCATTACATTTTAATGGAGTTTCCTGGGCTGTTAAATACTGTATGCAGCTGTACTCACAAATACCCTTTCATCTACCAAAATCAAATGGAGAGGTGCTTTATAGGGCATGGCAAGGAGGTGGATTAAGCAATATCATGCACAAGGTATTTGTCTTATTTCTGGAGATGGCATCATTCAATTACAAGTGCAAAGAGAAGTCTTTAAAGCAAAGACAATTATCTTCTTAAATTGCTGGTAAGACCTTATTTCCAGATGAAAATATCCAGTAAAGGAGATTTTTGTGCATCTGAATAGCACTTAGGAACTTGGACTATTTCAGTCTAAGAACAGAAATAAAGTTTGTCTGCAGCACAACCAAAAGTGTGGGGTTTTACACAGATTGTACAAAATCCTCCAAGATTCCTGAGAGGAAATATTGATGTAGTGTCAGTGAAGCAGCTTTGAAGCTTGTTTCAAATTAAGATTTTTTAGAATCTGCCCTTTACTGGGCCATCTCTGCTGCATGTCCATCCTGACTGCACCACCAAGGGCTGCTGAGGTTGGGATAAAAAGCTCAGAGCACTTGGTTCTCATGTCTCAATGGAGCAGGGATTAAAAGCTGACTGAAACCATGGTTCATGTGACAGAAAAGGGCTTCTTATTCCAAGCTGGTCATTCATTATACTGAGAAGTGATTGCTTTTAGATTCTTTCACCTTGTGCCTTTCAAGTCTCAGAAAGAAATGTTTTAAGGATTTAATGCTTCCCAGCAGAGTTCAGGCTTGATGCTGCTTAAAAGGAATAAGAGCTGTGGAGTTCAGAAAATCTCTCTTGAAAAATATTTTCCCTTGGAAATGTATTATTCTAAGTTTCAGCCCTTAACTGGAGGTTATCTATAGCAAAGACAAGAATGAGGCCTTAGATGATGGAATAGGAATATTTTTCTATATATTCATTACCAGCCTGGTTTTGTATAACTGGGATAGCACTGCCTGAAACTCTTCCAAAGAGAAGTGCAGAGTGAAAATAAGCTGTTGAAATTTCATCCATTTCAAGGCATGGAGTTCCTCTGAAATCAAGAACCTCGGCAGGTACTGAGCTGTTCCCACTCTGTTATTAACAAATCATTTTCCCCCATCAGTGGATGGAGACTGGAGTGGCTCATGGGGCCTCCTTCAGCAGAATGAGGCTCATGGGCCATTTCTGAGCCCACCTGTGACTTGCAGGTGGCTGAGGATGTGACAGGGTAACACCCAGGGGGGTGAGGGAGGCTGTGGGGGCCCCTTGACAAAATCTGAGCTCTCTGTAGAGATAACTGCACTGCTGCTGAGGCTACTCTGGATTCTCTCTTCATTGCCCCTCGTTAATACAGAGTTGGGAATGCTGCAGCTCTGCTAAATGCACATTCTGGGTCAGGGGCTGTGAGAGGAAGATTCATGGCTGTAATTAGAGAGGCACTTTGCACATATGCTTATGTAGTAGTAGGAAATTTGGTTAAACAGAAGAGGAGCTCTGTATATTTTCAAGAACTCACAAGTGCTGTTAGGCAGAGACCCATTTATTCCTGGCACGTATTTACTCTGTGTTTTTCTCTTTGGGCAATGAATTTACACAGAGGAGGCTGGAGGATAAAAGCAAGCAAGTCTTTTTTTTGGGTTTTTTTCTGTCACACTGTTTCCAGTGTGCTGCAGAGGACAGAGAGGCTTCCAAGGCTTGGTATTTACCCCACTGTACCAGGATTCTGAACAACACCCTGGGTATTGCAGTGCACTGGTACATCAAGGGAGAAAATGTGGATTAAGAAATGCAGAGGCAAAAAAACTGAAAAAACAATTAAAAGTTCGGTAATAAATTACTGCAATTCAAATGTGCAGCTTACTGTCAGTGCCTCAGCCAGCTGATGGAAGCTTACAGGAGCTCTTAGAGAGTCCAGGATTTGCCCTCCTGTCCCCAGCCTGACTCCAGGGCAGCTGGAAGCAGAGCAGCTGGAGAGCCACTGTCACTTCTGGGGCTGACTTGCTCCTGACACATTGAATGAAGATCATGGTTTGACTGAAAACAATTTAAAGTACATGTCTTTAAATATCCTTGACATTGCACTTTAGCTGTAATTTGAACCAGTAAGTGCCAGCAACAAGTGAAAGGGCATTTGGAAGAGATAACCTTGATCTGAGATATGTATAAAGTTGGAGCTGTAGGAATTGTTAGAACTCAATAAAAGTTATTTATACAGCCATTCTCTGGGAGTAGCTTCCAATAACAAAGTTATTCAATTTAGCATGATATATCAGTGGCAAGTCTCATTGCAAGTTATTATCACTGTATTATTAGCCAATTAGATTTTATTTGCTGATACCCAATAACAGATGATAGCTGTCCTTTTATCTAAATCTGATATTTGACCAGGGTGAGTTGAGCTAATACTTGTCAAGCATGGTAGCTCAAATATCAAGGAGGCTTTGGAGTCCTGCATAGTGCTGCATCTTTAATTGCACATGTTCAGAAGCAATTTCAACAAAACATCAGTGCTGTTCATCAAGAATCAGCCCACTTCATTAGAATCTTCTCCAGGAAAGCATTTAAACTACTGATAGTTCTTTTTGGAGCTGTTTAGAAAGATGGGATATGTGTGTGTGTGTGTGCTCATGGATATTTTTGTCCTCATGAAGACTCTGGGTAGTTTTCTGTGAGTGCAAAAGTAAGATACATTTTGGAAGCTCATCACTGAGTTAATTTACTTCCCTTGGCCTCATTTGGGAAGTTAATGGGATGATTATAAAAAAGCCAGTCCAATAAAAACTTAAATTCTTCTCTGAAAAGGGTATGCCTGTGCTAGTTATATTTGATGGCAGCAAGATTGTGCTTAATTCTATTCTGTGTTTGGTGGTGTGGCAAGAAACCAAGACTTCCTACCCTTATTTAAATTAATCCTTGTGTTTTATAATCATGAACTTCCAATGGAACATCTCTTTTGGAAGGAGATCTTCCTCCAAAACAGCAGAACAGGGAAAGGAGAAGGATTGGAGGTTTTGTAATTGCTGTTGGGATTCCTGCCCTGGTGTCTGTTGAGACAATATTTTATTCATCACCAAAGATAACGTGAGTCAGTCAACGGCTGCTTCTTGCTTGAAGTTCAAACACATTAATTTGAAGTTTGTATAAAAGCTTATTGAGAATGAGGCTTGCTAATGGAATATAAAATAAGTGAGAAACAGCTTCCTCCAGACAGGTGTTTCTGCCTTGTAGAGTAAAAGAGGGGTGTAATTCAAGTGTGCAGCTTGAACAGGTATCCATGTGACAGATGAAATGCTGGAATGAAGCAAGCCAATAGAGAGCTCTGACTGATCAACTCTCCATTGTGGCAGCTGAGGAGGAATTTAGTGGAAATGCACTATAAATACAATGTTGGGCAAGCCTGTTTGGATCCACTGAATAATTAGCCCTAAGAATTTTCAGATACTGGAATAAAAGAAAAGCAAGGTTCCTTTTTTTTCTTTTTAAAAAGAAACAATGAACACCCACAGATAGCTTTTACTGACAAATATAACTAAGTACATCTTCAACAGTTGTGGCTAACAATTTAAGATGAATTTTTGGCATTCAAAACAGGATTATTTTAGGAAAAAAAATTATCCTGTGACTAAATAAATGAATTGAAGCAAAGTAAGGGTTTTTTTTATATTCAGTCTACAAGTATAGCAGCAAGTGTGTGCTACAAATCTGTGTTTTTAAAAAGAAATCTTCATTCTGTCATACTGTGACTAAAGCAGGATTCTGCTTCAATGGTGGAAAGCCATTAAATTTATAGATTGAAAGCATATTAGTTAGGATCTTGAGAAAAGTTGGTGGGGAATGTCTGTTTAAGACTCTTTTATGGGTTTGATAACCTGTGGTAATTTTACAAGTTTCATTTCCTTGGGACAGGCAAGTCTGAACATTCTTAGCATAAATCTTGGTGTGATGCAGCAGACTGGAACTAACTGAACTTGGAAAGTCAGGGTTCTCTGGGAAGGTGCAGGGTATTAACTGACTTTTTTAGCAGCTTGAAAAAAATAATTCAATCAGATTAGGGATATGTACAGATCTCTAATATTAACTTATGCTTAAGGCAATAAAATGTTAATATTGAGCTATTGGAATAGTGACAGCTCAGCTGTCAGTAGCAAAAATGTATTCCCGGTATTAAATAAAGGACACACATTTTTGCAAGGCAAGTTAGATGAGTCATCCTTGATTTGGACATGTAAATTGAAACAAATGACATTTAGTGTTAGTTTTAGTCCTGGGATACTTCAAAGTGGTTTCACTGATCCGTGGTGGATTATGAAGTACAGAATTAGTAATGAGTGTTTGAGCAGGTCTGGGGCTCAGTGATGAGACACAGAGGGAAAATTCAGCAAAGAGAAACCTGGAATGATGAATTTAAGCTGAAAACTCAGCTTAAACTGACATGTTCAGGGCATGGAGCTTAAACACTCATTCCATGCATGTCAGGATCCACGAGGCTTGCTCTGCTCCTCCATTGGGATTAGGAGCAGAACAAATAAACTCTGTTCATTGGGGACCATCACCTCTGAAGGGGAAGTGCTGGGAGAAAAACTTGTTATTACTGGGGGGGCCCTTGAGGTGTTCAAATGAGAAATCTTCACCTGTCTGTCACTGGTGATGTTCCTCATGGACACCACGTGTGATCCCTTAAGCAATATTTAGGTTGTAGCAAGGTTCCTATGCAAGGAGCCTCCAACAATTGGTTTGATCTCTACATGGGGGATGTGTGTGCACGGAAACTGTGCTCAGAGCTGCTTCAAAACATGTGGGGATAGATAGGTAACACTGAACCTGCCAAGGCAGCAAGGTCACAGGGTGTAGAATTGGAAAAAGACTTAGAGAATGTATAAAAATGTATAAATATATGCTGATAGTAGGAGTGTCTTCCTTAATGGCTTGATACTGCTTGGAACCACAATTCCACTTTGAACCAAGGTGAGATTTCTAAACTGCATTCAGGATTTTTAAGGATTACATTGATTTAGGGGGAAAAAAACCCCAAATTAGAATTAAATAAATTTAATAGAATATATATATATATATATATTTTAATTCTAAAGATAAATAATTTTCATTGCTGTTTTTAAAAATAAAGACAAGCTTTCTGAATGCTCCCCCTGTAATCTGGATTGTCAGGGCACAGAACATGCAAAAGAATGAAATTTAGTCAACTCTAACAAAAATGCTTCAAACTTTGGCCAGACAATTGCTACTGGTATCTCAGAGAACTGTCACCCTCCAGAGCACAGATAAAACTGTCTCTGCTTACATGTAAATGTTGCAAGACTGTGTCAAAGGTGAGATGTCAAGACAAGGAACAGAATTGTCTTGTGGTGGGTGAATCACTCCTCGACCATGGGGACTGACACTTGCAGCAGAAACCAAAGCAGGTGGGATGAATTTGAGAAATCACTGATTATTGTTTCTGAACCCCAAACGTTTGGATGCCTCCAGAGAAGCATTTCTGTGAGCCTGGGAGTTGTGTTTAATGGTTGAGGGACTCACCTGAATCTGTGCAAGGTCAGAGCCCAGTTCTTAAAGAGCTGACATCAGAAATAGAAGTTATGAATGCTTTACTTCAGGGTTTATTCCTTTTTACACACTGGACAATCTATTCCCAGGTTCTCCTGGTGTGGATCCTCTGTTAGCTAATGAGGCATAAAAAATGATCAAAGCTTTCCCTGCACTTTGAGGAGTCAGAGCATCTTTGTCTCCCTTGTAGAGTTTAAATACACCTGAATACATGGTGCCTTTTGACTCAGTCAAGATGACTCTTTTTTCTCTGCAGAAACCTGTTCTTTGAAAGTCTGTGGCTATAGAACAAACATTTGGCTAGGATAATAAAATACTCATTGAAATTGGCCAGTTGCAAGAGCAGGTTGGTGTGCACTTGACTGATGTCTTCTGTCTTCATCTTTCTGGAAGGACTGGAAAGCACATAAAGGACTTACTGCTCTTCTGAGTGAGGAAATTCCAATATCCCCTGATTTATCCCATCTTAAAGCAACTCAGCACAAGCCTTACATGTACATTTTCATTCTTCATTCTCTCCCACTTGAGAAGAATATACAATAAGATTTCTCAGGAATTTGCTATATGAATTCTACAGGCTGAAAAATAAGTTACAAATGGATTTTTATACAATAAATCCCACACTAGGAGTTACTTTAATGAGCCAAATGAATCCTTTCCAGCCCTGGTAAACAAGAATGTCTCTGGAAGGGATGAGAATGAATGATCAGAAACAGTGGTGGTTTAATTTGTAGAGTTTTATAGTTCATAAGCACTGCCTCATCCTAACAGCATTTGTTTCTTCCTTTACTTGCTTTGCATTTTGTGGATTTAAGATAAAAATTGATAGACTAAATATCAGTTCTCATGAAAGTTTCAAAAGGGATGTTTGCTAAAAAGTGTTTATGCTTTCTTAACTTTTGCCCATTTTGTCGCTGTTTGGGGGTTATTGTTTTTTATTTATTTGGTTTTGGTTTTAGTAAATGAGAGAAATAACTACTTCTTTTTGGAGGAATGGTGGAGTGGATCAATGAGACTGATGTTCTCATTGTCTCTGTTTGCTGTAAATGCCTGATCAAATTCTATGTGCTGCTCTGTTTGCTGTGTGTGTTTAGAACCACAGGATAACCACTGAGGCTTCTCACATCAGTGTTTCTTTATCCCCTTTTAGAAGTATTGTGTTTTTTATCTGGTGAGTCTGTGAGAGTTTGACATTGGATGACTTTATAAAACATTCAACTAATTGGATTTGTTAAAATAAATAAATCAAACACTAATTGGAATGTGCCCTGCCATTATTTTTGCTTACTGAATTAGATATTATAGCGTGAAGTTCTTTTTATCATATTTGTGCACATATTTAAACACCCCCCTGGCGCACACTTCTGCAAATTCAATTATATATTCAAAGGAGCCATTCAATTTATGCAAGGCTGGTTTACATATAATCCAGGGGCAAGTCTCAGTAACTGATGATAGGTCTGCTCAAGATTAATTAGCATCACTCAGATGAGCAGTGGCATTGTTACAAGCCCGCAGTGTAAAACAAGGGATATTTTATCCTTCTTATGTGAGCCATTATTTGCTTCAATATGACCCTTTTCAGGAAGGGAAAAGCTTTCTTGTTTAGATTTCATTTTGTGAAAAGGGTTTAACACCACCTGTGTTATCCAAAGCCATCTCCAATCCCTTGTCAGCCCCACTGAGTAACTGCATTTGTTTAATTTTTAGCCAAGCAGAAAAAGGCTCCAAACATCCCAGTATTTTTCCCAAAAATCCTCATTCTTGCTAAAAATTTATGAAGACCCAGCATCCCACTTTGGTAAATTTGTAAATGTTGTCATTTTCCTCAAGCTACTCTGTGATATGTGACTGAAATGATAACTTGCTGACCTGGTAACTAAATTTATCCAGTGTTAGGTCTGCCTTTCCTTTCAACTTGAGGATTATTTTTTCAAGGTTAATGAATAGCCCTGTTCTTCCTCTAAGCAGTCAGATTTCAGCCATGGATGACTTTCTTTGGGGATGGATCTTACCTCTTCCTGTCTTTATATTTCATCATGTTTGGGTGTAACTCATTGTCATGGTTTGACACTGGCACAATGCCAGTGCCCCCATGAAAGCCTGAATATCCACTGGCCCAAAACACAGCATCCCAAAAAACACATTTCCTGTCAAACCACCACACTCATATAAAAGTATCTGCATGGGTGGGGTGTCTGTGGAAATACTGAATATTGAAGTTATGCTGCCATCAGTGAAAACAACACTTCTGTTTGTTACTCTTCCTACTTTAGTGAACTCCTAAAATCTCTTCAATTTTCTGAATCTGGAAAGGAAGGGAAGCTGCAATGTTACATCTGCCAACTCCTGCAGAAAGCAGGGCCACCACTGATGTCCTTGGCAAATATGAACACGAGTCACTGTGGCTACATGGCTTTACCAAAGATTGGATATAAGGAAGAATTTTTATTGTGAGGGTGCAGAGGCCCTGGCACAGGTGCCCAGAGCAGCTGTGGCTGCCCCTGGATCCCTGGCAGTGCCCAAGGCCAGGCTGGACAGGGCTGGGAGCACCTGGGACAGTGGGAGGTGTCCCTGCCATGGCAGGGGTGTGGGACTGGATGGGCTTTCAGATCCCTTTCAACCCAAACCATTCTGTGACTCTGTGATTGTTAAAGTAACCCCAAAATGTGTGATGTTCTTATGTATTGTACTACTTTCCTGTCACTTTCTGAGGTTTCTTTCCTGTTCCATAATACACAACAGCATGAAGAGAGGAGCTGTTCACTTTTTGGCTCACAAGTCCCTGTGGCTCTGGCTCCCAGCTGAGCCTTTATTTCAGTTTTAATTCTGCTCTCAGTGGATACAGCAGAGCAAGAAGCTGGTGGGCACTGCCCCCCTCTTGGCACCCAGGATTCACACAGGCAATCTGCTCCTCTGAGCCCTTAAAATCAACTCCAGCTTTTTCTCCTTGTCCTCATTCCCTGCAAATTCACCTCCACATTCCAATTCTGCTGCCTCTAGTAAATTAATCCTTCTGGCTTACTTCCCTGTCACTCTGTGTTTGGAGGTTTCTCCACTAACCTTTTCTTTCTCTGAAATGTAGGTGCCTTGCTGCTGCTGCTGCTTTTAAGGCTCTCCATGGTTTATCCTTTCCTTTCCTATTCAGCTGTACCACAAGGTTAGCTTTGACTTTCAGGCAAGGCACTTTAAAGCTTCCTCAGGTGTTGCCTTGTATCAGCAGATGCTCCCAATTAATTTCCACAAGTTCTCACTGTGTCCCTTTTTCAGCTCCTCACACTCCATCTTCCTCAGAGAGGATAAAACCACCTGTTTAGCTGATTATGCCAGGCTATTGACAATTACATTCCCACTTCAACGAGCACTGCTGCCCCATATTTTGCTACTTATTGCTTGTTTTGCTTCTGGGACTTTGTAGCAGCTCCAGTGCAATTTTCTCTGTGTACAGGAGTCAGGCTGGAGCAGAGGATGGGTTTACAATTGCTCCAAAGGAACAGCTCCCATCCCTGTGTGCTGAGCAGGGGGGTGGGGATGGTTTGTGTCTGAATTAAGGGGAATCCATCAAAATGAGAATGCCCCATGCAGGCTGAGAGGACAGGATTGGATTTTGCTTCTCGTGCTGCTCACTGGGATAAAAATGACTTTCACTGCTCACTCCCACACTTTCCAGGCTGCCTGGAACTTCCCTTAGATTTTTTTTTTTTTTACTTAGCCTGTTCAATATTGTAATTTTGAACTTTTTCACCTAAATTAATGAAAGAAAAAAAAAGACAGTTACCCAGGTGTAATCTTGATTGTTTTGACAAGCTGGGAAGGCTTCACAAATGCAATAAATTAAAGGCAAGGATTATTTAAATATTATAAAATCATGACAACTCAGAAATATTTGCAGAAGCTACTGAAAAAGGCATGTTTTCAAGGGTCATAAAATCTATTAACAGATCTAGTTATAATGAAAATATGTAATATATAATTGTTTTAATTTTTTAGGGCAAGCTTGATCTCTTTAAACTTTTTTTTCAGCAACAGAGTATTTTGTGGTGTCAGGTACTCTATCCAACAAACCTTCCTAGAATATACTTGACTAGAAATGTTTGGTGAAGTTTGTAGAACCATTTTAAAAAATCAATTACAGTTGGAGTACACAGAGAATCATTTAACAGAGTAAGGGACTGAGAACTATTAATGGCATTAAATATATTTGTAATTTGTGAGGAGTTCCATAGGAACTGAGATGAAGTTTGGGCTTGGGCAACATGGGTGAAAATAAAAGAAGGCTTTGATGTCTTCAGTGTTGGGTAACCCTTTATTGCAGAGGAACACAGGGCAGTGATGTGCCAGGTGTTTATTGTCTGATTGCAGCTGTGGGAAGGAGGGAGGAGTCAGGAATATCTCTGTCCTGGTTGGTGCCAGTGATGCCTTGTGAGGGCTGCCCTAGAGCAGAGACTGGACAGAGCTAAAGAATAAAGCAGGGATTTATTCAAAGCATCTCCTCAATGGATCCACCTTGGGCAGCACAAGAGCCCAGCCAGGGCTGCACCCAAGATGAACCAAAATGGTCCCAAAATGCACGGCCGGGCATGGGGTCTCTCCCTGGGATCAGTTCTGCTCCATTTGCATCTTGCAGTTCATTGTCCCATTCCAGCTTTAGCCCCTGCAGTCCCACCCTGCTTGTTTTTCTCTCTCCAGCCCACGGGGTTTGTGCTCTTGGGGCTGAGATTTGGATCATTTGTCCTTGGTGCCCAGCTGGAGCAGGAATTGTTTTGTCTCCCTGCTCTGTGCACAGAGCTCACCATCCCCTGATGTGAAGCTCAGAATTACACACTAAAGCAGCACAGAATGTGAAAAATATAAAAGCTAAACCTGAGGCACCATCAGGAGCCATTGGTGCTTGGCTGGCAGAGCAAGGGAGCGTTGCCCTGAGCACTGTGCAGCCCTGGGGTGTTACATGTGCCCAGCTCCTTTGGAGGACTGGGATCTGCAGAGAACAGTGATCCTGTCTTCCCTAAGAGGAACCCATATCTTTATAGACACACCTTGGCATGATTCAAGTCTAAACTGAGTTCCCCAGATCCCTGATCCAGTGGATCCAGTAGTGAAATACTTTGTCAGGCTGGGTTGGGTGGTGGTTAAGGTGCATGAGATCATAAGGGACACCAGAGTAGGAGCATCCTGGGGAATAAACATTCTCTGTTCCTCTGTGTGACCCAAGTTTCAAAGATCTGCACTGCAGTACAACATTTCACTCCACAGTTCCTGAATTTCCCTTGATTCACAGGTGTTCAGGCAGCTGCCAATGTGTTTATGAGAGTGAACTTCTTCCAAGTATTTCAGGAATTGCAGTAAAGATCTTCCAGTCAGCAGTCTGGAAGGTGTGAATGCCAGTTGACATCTGCTGCTTCTCATTCTCCTGTTCAGAAACTACAGGGCCATGCTCAGAAGTATTGATTTGAAAGATCTTGAGGAAGCTCTGTGTGTTCATGGACTACACAGAAATTTGAGTTGTTAAGCTTAGGAGATGGTTAAAGCCTGGTTAAATATAATCAAGGTTTAAAAGCAAAAAGAAGTGAGGCCTTGCTGCAGGAACAGTGATGCTGTGCTTGTTTGTCATTTGCATTCCTCCTTCCTTTTCCTGATTTTTTAAAAATTATCTTTCTTGAAGGTTCATGCAAATATTCCTGCATGGGGATATCCTGTAGAATTGTCCTTGAAAATAACAGGTTGAAATAAAGGGGAGTGATCTTAGAAACAGTAGTGTGGATGGAAGAAAACAAGGGCTTCCAGTGGATATAAAACATGGAAATTACAAATATATTTTTTGGACATCATCTTTGGAGCTGCATGAAAAATAATGTTTAGGAAATTAGTTTTATTTATTTTTATTTCCTGTGTAAGCCTGAGTACAAAATATCTAAGTAAACGGCCTACCACAAAGAGAGAGAGAAAATTAACCCAGAAATGTTTTCCTTTTTCTTGGTTTTAGGAGGTTGTTCATTTGATGAGCATTACAGTAACTGTGGTTACAGCGTCGCCTTGGGAACCAATGGATTTACCTGGGAGCAGATCAACACCTGGGAAAAGCCAACAATGGATCCTGCTGTCCCAACTGGTGAGTGAGGAGCCTCTCAGCAGTGATGAGGTGCAATTCTTGGAGAGAATCAGGTGTTATTGATGTCTATGTGTGTGCTGGCTCTGGGTGCACACAACAGCAGAGCAGGCTTTTACTCTGTGATAAAATGTTAATTTTGTGTTCAAAATATTCTGGCAACAGAATTCATAGATGTGAGGCGGCTTTTTTGCTACATTTGCCATTGGATATCCTTGCAGAATTGTTTTACGTTTCTTATTCTTATTTTGTTTTTCATTTAGCAGAGAGGGAATGTTTTGGATAAAAAACTCTAAGGTTCAGCCAGCTTTTGGCATGTTTCTGGATGAGAGAGTTATCTGGGGAGGTTCATGTTGGCCAGGCCAGAAGTGAAGCCTTGAAATGTGTGGAAATATTGGACACTGCAGTTACCATTTAGCTCTCAACTGATGGTTTTAAATTCCAATTTTGAGAAAGACAAGAAAGTTCCTTGCCTAGAGAATTAGTTGTGGTGGCTAATGCTTGATTAGGCTGGGACTTGAGACAGGAGAATTTTCATAAGCAAGAAACATTTCCAGCAGTGAGATTTACCAGAGTTTCTAATTTACCAATATGTACTGAGTGTAGTGTAGACTTCCATGTGATAGTTGGAATATTAGCAGAGCTCACAGTGGTGATAATTTCCAAGTTCTGTTTTCCATTGGAAGTTACCATTATGCTTTATATGGGAATGATTTCTCTAGCATCAAATGCTTTGTTTACATTGAAAAAGAACTTGATTTAAGAAGACACTTTAATGTTCACTAAAAATCCTACTTTGTCCATGTTGGTTGCCACCTAAAATAGCAATGCAAGTCTCTTTCAGGCACACAGTGGCAAAAAGCCTTCATCAGCCTGTTAAGACTTTGATTTCACTCCTAGAAAAGAAATATTCATTCTGGTTAGTGCATTGCACTGTGAGAGCATGAACTACATGGAAGAACAGAATATAATGTTGTTCAAGACATATTCTTATGCCTGTAATTACTGGGCTAAGAGACTTGTAATTGCTGGCTGCCTGGAAGGACACGGTGAGGAGCTGAGACAGCAATAGCTCCCTGCCACAGCACTGACAGACAGCCCAGACCCCATTCCTGGGTGCTTGTCAGTAAAAAACCAGCCCAGGAGACACCAGCCTGGCTGGGCTTCCTCAGCACTGAAAGCTGTTTAAGTTCTGTGGGTTTTAAATCATTTTATCATTGGAAATTGCTCAGAATAGAAGGCTTCAAAGTGTGTCACACCTGGTACTGCTTGGTTTGGCTGTGGCATCCCCCAAAGGGTTAATTGTGGAGGTTGCAGGTTTTTGGTCCTGCCTGTAAGAGTGTATTTCATGATTCTGGATGTTGTGTTTTAAATTTTATCTCTGGGGCTCTTCAGCTTTTGGCTCATTGTTGTGTCCTTATTTTGTGTCCTTGCTAAAGACCAAGCTGGAGGGACGTGACAAATCTTTAACTGATCCCAGAGAGAAGGAGGAGGAATTTAAACAATTTTGATGCAGTTGAGAATCTGGAACAAATGGAAAGGTTTATATTGCTTCTACTGGATGAGTTCCATGCTTTGTTAACTCCAAATGTTAAAGTTAACCCTTCCTGGCCACCTTATGGAGGAATATTGCCATCTGAAATACTCTGGAACCATGGATGGGTTAGCAGAAACCACAGAGCTGGAAAAGACCTCTGAGGTTATTCACACCAACCATTATCCCATCCCCAAACCCTGCTCCCATATCTCTGTGTGTTATGGCCACATGTGCCACATCTCCTCCTTTTTTGAATGCTTCCAGGGATGCTCACTCCACTACTTCCCTACACAGCTGCTCCAACAAAGAAATTTTTCCTAATATCCAATCTAAACAACAAAAGATAAGCAACAGCCTGGAATGGCATGATTTAAAAACCCCAAAGGAACAAACCTACCCAAAAACCCTAACCCCAAGGAAACCACTCCATGCACACAAAGAAACCCCATGCCAACCCCAGAACATCACAGTGTAGTTTCTCCAAATACTTGTGGTTTCCCTTTCCTTGATATCTGGTATAATTAAAAAAAAAAAAATCTATAAAAATATCTACTCCAGCAGCTGCAAATTTAATAAAGGTTAGACCTGAAACAAAAAAAATGCAGAAAACTTTATTGAAGTTAAAAGGCAAAGGTAAAGCAGCCATCAGGTGGGAATGTGCTGATAAAGAAATACTGTGTAAGAAGGTCTGAAGGAGCATGAGGAGAATTGAGTCAGTTCCTGATGTCACTGATGGATGTCACAGGACTGTTCACACAGAACAAAGGGCAAAATCAGTAGGTGGAAGATCATGGGCCACAGCAAATGTGTACAGAGGGGCCTGGTGTAACAAACCCCATGTTTTCAACAGCTGTGCAAGTCGTGCTAACCTTGGAGTAAATTGCAGTACTCAATCAGACTCCCTGAAGCTGGTGAGATTTTTGGAGCTATTATTGAGAGCCTGTTGCTGGCTAGAAGTGTGATGTTTGTGTTGGTTACTCCTTGAAAAGCTGTTTGGTGGGAATAAAAGCTGTTTACTTACTATTCATGTAGGGGCAAAGCCAGGTGGATGAAGTGAAGAACAGCATGTTCCACTCCTACGGGCAGGGAGCTCTGTAGAGCTGGAGTCCTGGAGCATGTGAGCCTTGACTTCTCATTCCATTGAATTTCTCCAGGGCAACTGAGAGGAGCAGGGTGTAAATCCACTGAGCTGCAGGGTGTAAGGGGTGGTCACAAAGAGGTGCTCATGGAATAAGCACCCAGAGGCACGACAGAGCACAGGGAGGGGTGGCAGGAGGGCCTGCAGGGCTCTGGGGTGCAGTAATGCAGATTTTTATGTTGGGGACCGTATTTTAAACACTGCCTTATTTTTATAGCTGGAAATAGGTTAAAATTCTACATTGTGGAAGGGGTAAAGACAAAAAGGGAGCAGGAATTAGGTTGGTTCAGTGCCACTGAGTCAGCCTGCAGTGCTGGAAGCATGGCCAGCCCCCATGCTCAGCCCTTTCCTCTGGAAAACGTTCTGGCTTTCCTAAGTACCAGCAGATCCCTTTGAATTCAACCAAGCCACAGAACCACTGTGTCCTCCTGAATACTAATGATGCTGTCTAGCACTTTTTAAAGTCCTTTTCACTGCTGGATCTCAGAGTGCTCTTCAAAGGAGGTCAGTACCATGAATGAGAGCCTGAGTCTCCAGAGCTGTGTAATTCTCTGCTGACACACTGCTGCAAAGGTCTCTGCCCAGGGATGTCTTTCTGGTCTTTATTTTTTTAATTAAAATGTCAAAAAGAAAAAAAAAAGAAGCCAATTAAACTGCTCCATTAGCAATGTAGAAGTTTGTAGGCAATTTGTTTTACTCTGTTGCCAGCAAATAAAGTGTTTCCCATGAATTCTGTGATTAATTCCTTAGGGCTGGAAACAGTGTTAATTGGGGGATTAAGAACCAGATGTTTATTGTTCTGAATAAATATTTCAAAAATGCAGAGCACACGAATTGTAGGTATCCAACCCCCAGATTTCAGTGGGACTTTGGTTCCACCTCCTTGCACAATAGCAGGAGTGATTATAACAAAATATTCTCTAACAGATGGGTGTTTACTTAAGCCTGAATACCCTCAGTGATGAGTATTCTGCAGCTTTTGGGCTGTTTGTTCCACTGCTTGAATTGCAGAGGTTCTCAAACCTTCATTTTCCTTTCTGTGGCTTCAACTCTTTGTTTTTTTCCATTTTTGAATAGGGAAAATAATCAGTTGTTGCTCTCTTATAACCTCTCCTACATCGTAGCATGCAGTTAAATCTTTATTCTGCAGGAATGTGACCCAGTCCTTTTAACCTTTTTTAATTGTCTTTTGTCTTCCCTGTGCCTTCAGTCATTATTTTCTCATATTTGGTGGGTATTTGTGTGAAGTTGTGCTACCAAGCAAGGATTCAGCACTCTGCATGGCAGTGCTGGAAGGCACAAGACCAACCCAAGCCAGTCTGGGATCCTGTGAGAGCAGGACAGGAGCTCTTGTGTGGGTCTCTTTGGAGGCAGATGCTTGGTTAGCACAACAAAGAAATGTGTTTAAATCAACCAGGCAGTACTGCTCTTATTCACTGTATCAGGCTTTGCAGCATTCCAAAGAGCTGGGACCTGGCTGCTCTGGCAGCAGTTGCAAGAATAATATTAATAATGAAAGTATTTAACATTTAAAGTTCAAAGTATTTTACTATCATTTGCTAATTAACTCCAGTAGAGACTTAACCAGGGCTTACTAGACTGAAGTAATTACTTTAATTGTATTAAATATGATTCTATTTGAATGCAAAGGCATGGTGTCTTGTGCATCTGTGCAGCTGCATTCTTTGCTGTTGGATTTCAATCCCACGTTTACTCTGTGAAGTTTTCCTGTTCTAGCTTAGCAGATAAATAATCAGCACACAGAGGCTGAATTTCTGGTCCCATCTGCCTTACTGCTCACTTGCTTTCATCTCTGTAGCACTTAGAGCAAGTGCTACTTTGCTTTCTCAGAAATAAACAATAATTCTTCCAAAAGAAATGGAGTTTATGTGTATATAAACATAGATCTGCATCTCTCAGTGCTCCATATCTTGGCTGTTTCTTGCTCCACTGTTTTCCAGCTGGGCATTGTCTAGGAAACAGAAGTGTGGGTATGAAAAATGTATGGATTACAAAATGTTTGGAATAAATGGTAATATTCAGAATTCCATCACTTGTAGGTTACCTAGGAAGTGCCAATGGCCTCACTTTGCATCCTGATTCCACAAAACATCATCTGTAAGAGCTACAGGACCTGTTATTGTTGAAGGGTGGTTTTGTGATAGAAATTGGTGCATTTTTATCTCCCATGGAGTCATTTAGGTTTGAAAAGCTCTCTAAGATCATGAAGTCCAGCCCTTACCCCAGCACTGCCAAGGCCAGCACTAAAGCATGGTCCCAAGCATTCCACGACATATTTTTGAATGTTCCCAGGGATGATGATCCTACTGCTGCCCTGGGCAGCCTGTTCCAATACCTGACCACCCTTTGGTGAAGAAATGTTTTCCTGAGAACCAATCTAAACCTCCATCTAAATGGTGGGTGTTTTGAGATGGTATTTTCAGGCCCAAATGAGTTCTGAGTGTGGCCTTAGAGAGCCTGCAGCCTGTGTCCCAGTGAGTGAGCCCAGCTCAGAGCTGTTCAGGTGTTGGGAAGGATGGAAGTTTGACAAGGAAGTCTCACAGATATGTGTGCTTAGCAGGAAGATTTTTAAATGTAGAGTCTGATGAAGGAATAGAGATGGAAGCAAGTTTTGATATAGAAGAAAAGAATTGCTGAGCCAGTCTCACTGCATAACCAAGGAGGCAAAGGGTGTGTTAGTTAGAAGGGGTTTTTATGGCTTAGAGCAAAGGATAAACCCACCCCAAACAAGGAGATGTTTTTACCAAGCAGGAAGATAGCACAGGCAAACAAGGCAGCAAATGCTGCAAGTAGAAAAAAGGTCTCAGAATGTTCCACTGCAAGAAAACTGAAAAACAACTTCTAGCTGAAGCTGCAATGTACTGACTGTTAGTGACTGGAGAACAGTAACATGAATATGGTCATTATAGCAGTTATGATAGGCTGTAGATAATAGTTAAGGTATGGATTGGTTCTACTGTGTTAAGATGCTCAGCAAAGAAAAGTCTATAATGCATTGTAACCAAAACCAAAGGGTCTCCAGGGCTGCCTGCAGCTGGAGCTGACAGCTGTGGGCACAGCTCTGTCACCCACAGCCCTGGGCTGCTGGAACACCTTGGATGGAATAAACTGCATTTTGCCTACAAAAAACTGCATTTTGCCTACAAAAAACTGCATTTTGGAGAGCCCCTGGAGTCCCTCATGCCTCATTCAGGCTCTTGCATTCAGGGTGTGCAGGGCATCACCACCCCTGCATGGGATGGATCCTCTACCATGGCACCACTCAGTGAGAAATCCCAGCAGAATCTCTGCTTTTCCTCTTGCAGCACAGATAAGGGATGGGGGACTCTTCCCACACCTAAATGAGTCTGTTCCTTTGTTCCAGGAACTGGAGGAGTCTCTGAGCTTCTCACTGGAAGAACAGAAGGGTCATCATCATTAGTGTTGCTCTGTGAAATACTCATTTAGCAGGCAAGCATGGAGATATATCCAGGAATTCCAGATGGCCAAATTCCACTTGGGCTGCTCTGAACCGAGTGAAGTTTTATGGGATTCTAAGAGGCCAAATGCTTTCCTGTGTCACCTTTGTCTTTTTGTGAGTGGCACCATGGAGTTACAGCAGGAATGGATAATTATCCAACAGCTTTCCTTCTGGAAGGTGATAATCCACACTGGATGGGCAGGATGCTGTATTTCTGTTCAGGAAATGGGAGATGTGAAGCTACTGCTGACCTCCAGAAAGGCCAGAGACCCTCTGTGCATAGGTCAGGCATTTGCCTCTTCTCCCTGCAGGCCAGAATGGTGCCAGCAGGAGTTAGACTCAACATTTGTAAATTTGAAAGACGAGGCAGTAAAATTAACATTTCCCGTGTCTGAGTGTATTAATTCTTGCTTACAAGAAAATACAAAAAGAAACTTGTTAAAGGAATAAATTAAAATTCATCTGTGTATATGATGAATCATGATTCAGTTTTGTCTGAGAGGGAGAAAAAAAATTGGCTCAGCTGCTTGTATATTTTTTTTCCTCCAAAAATATTTTATGCAGGGGAAATTACTAAGAATGAGTCAAATATGTTTCTCCCCACTCTTTCACTTGCATACAAGTAAATAGATTAGTCTGTGGCTCGTTAATGAGCTCCAAAGTAATTTCTCAGCTGTTAAGGTCTAAAGAGAAAGGGATCTCTGGAAAGTTTCCCCAATGTGTTTTCATTTTGCTATTTACTCTGCAGCCTCCTGTCTGTGCTTTGGAATTCTATCTTGTAAACAATTCTTCCCTGTTTCCAGAATTCCATCCCTGCTTGATGCTAACCTGAGTTTTTTTGGGATTGACTGCAGGTGTTGGGTTTATTTTAGTGGATGTGCATGCCAATGTTGAGTTTTCCAGGAAAGTGCACACTTTTGACCTATTAATGAATGCAGCTTTGGGAGGAATGTAACCTTGCAAGCAAGGAGAGGGAGTTTTTTTGTCCTTGCAGCCTTCAATTGCTCTGTTTTATTCTCTCCAAGCCCTAAGCCATCCCTCTAACTGATTCTGTGATGCTGCTCACAGCCCAGCACCAGGATTTGGGTGTCTCTTGGAGGAATATGTTGTTACCCATATGTTTTTACTGCCTTGTGTTAGGTCTGGGCTGTCAGTAACTAAATCCCACCTGTGTATATGTAGAAAATCTTGCTTATTCAGCAATGAAGACCATGAACTGATTTCATACTGGTAGCAATTTAAATCCATGAGTTTTAAGAGCGATTCTTACCAAATATTTGCTCTTTCTCGTGTTCCTGTGTTGTAACACCCAGTGAAACCTTTCCTTTGGGGTGGGGTGTGCTGGTTTTGCATGAAATAGAAACAGTGGGGGACTGATTGACCTAAGTCTGTGAGGAAATTGCAGACCTTTAAACGAAGTACATCACACTTAGCTAACTAAGTACTTGCTTTTAATGATGCAAAAGTAGATTTAATTAAGAACATTTACCTCTCTAGAAGACTTCTGCTGAGAGGAAGTTACATCCCAGTTTTTAAATCTGTGTCATTCCCATTGTAAAGGTGAGAGAGAATTTTTCCTCGTGTGCTGTTGTCAGAGGTCAGCAGAACCATCCTTCCACTTAGAGGGAGGTGGAGTTTTGGTAGTGAAATCAAGCTCAGCAAGGATGTGCAGCCTTCAGTGAGTTCACAGGGTATAAAGAAATGATATCAAAGACCAGAATGGCTTCTGGGAAGTGTTTGAATAACCCTGAAGGGATATTGCTGTCTGCTGGGAGCACACATAGCTCTGCACCTTGATGTGTTAAATGGTACATTTGAACTGTTGTCAGTCTCTTCCTGACCCTTTCCTGCCAGAGCTTCCCCAAACAGAGCTGTTTGTGAGTGCCAGGACCTTTCCATGGTCACCATTAGTGAGATCATGGCACTGCTAAAGCACTGCCACAGCATCACCCTGGGAGGAAGGACAAGCAAGCTGCTGGTGAGCTCGTTCCTCCTGCATGGTTTCAGCACAGAAACATTAATTTCTCTCAGCACCTGTTGGCTCTAGCAGGAACTGATGCCTCTCAGCATCTGAGCACACAGCCTGTGTTTTTTATAATGTGTTATTTTGAGCTCTGTTAGGACACGCTGTCCAGATGCCAACGTGTTACAACTGGTTTTGGTTCGAGGGAATTTTATAACCACACCAGTGGAAAAATGTTTCTCATGAACACCTTCAAAATCTTCAGGAGCTGGGAAATAGAAGAAGGAGAGGTTTCTTCCACACAGATGAAATTTAATAGAAGTTCTATCAAAATAAATGTGGTTGCAGGAGTAAACAAGGTGCATAGGTAGCATGAGGGATGGGAAAGGACTTTCTGACAAAAATTAAATACTAAAATTGATAAATGTGGAGTGGATATTAAGGAAGAGGCAAAGCAGTGAGTAAATAGGAGCAGAAGTTTAAGGAAGAAGAGATAAATTCTAGTGCTTTTGAAGGAATTGATTAGGGGTATTGCAGGTCTACTGAGGGCTGAGGTTTGTAACAACATTTGAGGAGTGAATTTTTGAGTAGACAGAACTCTGGTTTGTTTTTTTCCCTCCCCTCAAACTGTGAACCTACTCTACACTGGGTATTTTTCCTTTTGTTCTGCAAGGTTTGTGAACACCCTAGAGATGGGCAGGTCTAATAGGAAAGAAGTTCCCAAAGATGAGTGACCTGAGAACCTGCAAGGGGCAGGTTCAGACAGACCAGATTCGAAAAAGGGAAGGAGAAGGCCATGAATGAACAGACAAATATTGACAGATGAGGATTTACTAAAGGAAATTTTGGGGAAATCAGAGGCAAAATTACTCCTGAGCATGATCCAAGAAAGCAACTGAGGCATTAAGTAGGGATTCAAGGCAGAGGGTGAGCAAAATCCAGGAAGGGTGGGAAGGATCACTAAGGCTGTTGCTCAGCCCCTTATGAGCCTTGGTAGCTCTGAGTGCATTTTCAGCTTTTTGGATTGTTTAACATAGAGTCAGTGGAATTCTCCTGAAATTCCTTAAGTTCAGTGGGAGCTGGGTGTAATCTCTTAGAGGGACTCTGTGCTGCAGTTGCATTATCTGGATAATGCACATCTCCCCCCAGATTGTCTCTTTTTGCCCAGTGAACTCTCTTCTTTCACCTTTATTACTTGTTTTTTAGTTTTTTACTTCTGTCACCAACCATCACCACTTAACAGACTCCCAGCACCTGAGTACAAAGCTATGGAAGGATATCCAAGATTGCAGTGTTAAGAATTATTTAACTAATGCAGTTTCTTTACCACAAGCCCTATTCAGTGTATAGTGAACGAACTGTAAGTCTTTCTGCCAGCTTCAAAATAAACAGGATGGAGACTCATAATGAGCAGATTTTCAGATGCTTTACTATTTAATTAGAAGGATACAGATTGTTTGATGGAATGATAATAACAACCTCTGATCACTGGTTCCAATGAGAACTGTTGCTATTGAGAACTTGTGGAGGAAAGAGAGTTCATTTTTCATGCTTAGGAAATATTAGCATTTGCTATTGCCAGTATCAGATATTTAGCATGTGTAATTTGGCACATGAAAAATGCTGGCTTTTAAAAGTCTTTTCCAAAAGTCATTTATATATGTACAAAAGCAAGTTGATAGCAACAATATTAATATATCCTCATGGAAAAAAAAAAATAATGTAAGCTTCTCCTACACAGGCAATCCAACCTCCTCCATGTCATTCACCTCCTTTAGAAGGGACTGGAAACTGTTGTGCTTGTATTCCTTTGAGATGTAAAGTTGTTATATTACAAATTATCACTTGTTTTCAGTATTGACTAGATAAATAAATGCAATTATGTTTATCAATGTTGAAAATTAAGCAACAGAAAGCAATTGTGTGTGTTTGAGGATCTTTTCAAATGAAAAGCTGTATTCACTGAATTCTCATCGGCTCTTTCTCTCCCTGACATGTTTCATGATGTGAGCTCTCAATTGAATGAACAGCTGCAGTAAAAATGGCACCAGCCAAGTCACAGGGAATTCACAGGAAATTGAAATGTTCCAGGCTTCAACACAAGCCACTTGGGCCCTCATTTAACTTGAGACATGCTTGGCTTTTCCTTAGTAAAATGTCTATAAACATAGAAAGGTGTCAAGCTCTTTGGGTAAACCTCTTATGGGTAGAACAGAGACACTTTGCTGGGTGGGTTTGCCTTTCTAAGGGTGGAAAAAGCTTTTCCTCTGGTTTTCTACCTTGGATTTACTTACAGTGCATGCATGAGGGAGAAATATGAAAGAAATATCAGTGTTGATCAGAAGGATGCAGAAGGGAAGCAGAATAAGAAACCCTCATCACAGCTCAGGTGTCTAAGAACCTCCTTGATTCATCTCATTCTTCTAAAACAAGATCATCCTTCACACTGAAGAGCTGAACCCATCCCTTAGATCTTTGGAAGTGCCTTGTAGTGATGCTGGCAGAGTCAGGATGTTTTGTCCCAGCTTCCCACCAGCCCTGGCACACACAGCAGGTGTGGCAGCACGAGGAAAGCACCAGCTTGGAGGCAGCAAGTGGCTCACTGTCTTCAGAGCCATGAAACAGCAGAGCTGTTTCTGATTAATCTTTAATGCTTTAGAACAAATGTTTTATGTCCTCAAAGTTTATGCAGCGCTTCCATTTTTTAATTTACTTCTGTGCCACTCTTGTTTAACAGCCAAGTTAGTAAAGGTTTAAGCAGCGTGATGAGCACTGTCATGGGATAACAGCTCCTGATGCCTCCTCACAAGTCAGTCTGCCCCATAAACTCACCACTCACAGAAACATAAACCCTTCAAAATCTTCCTTTCCCTCCATCCCTCTTGTTTTCCACGTATATGAGACTTTTGTTGCCTTTCTCTTTTTCCTGCAATACCATCTTCATCTTATAATCTCCTCTAGTTACGGTAGCGAAGATCAAGCTGTGAAGAAATTTGGCAATAAACCCCAAATCACCTTCTCCATCAACTCCAGCCTAATAGGAAATACTCAAAGCATTAAAAAACAAACAAACAAACTATAAGCTAAATTAACTTCTTGCTAAATTTGTTGCAGTCTAGGGTGACTGAGTGAAGATGTGCCATGGATATTGCTGTTCTTTCTCATGGCCACTTTTACTACTCCATCTGTCCACAGCAGAAGAATCTCTTTGCCTGTTTCAGTTTTATGGGTCTGAGTTGTTTAGCAGTACAGTTATGGGAATATTCAAAGGAGGAATCATAACCAGAGAGAAGTGGTTTAGCTTAGCTCTCATTAGCTGTTCATCTAGAACAGATTGCCTAGGATGGACTTCTGGAGTGTGTCTGATTGCTGCAGCATGGTGACTTAATGGGGAGAGGTTTTTATCAGCTTAAATGTGCCTGTGCCAACCGACCTCACAGCTTGGTGGGCAGTGAATGAGCTCTAGAAACTATGGTTTCAGTCTAGGATCTCATTTGTATGTCCCCCTTTGAACTTGCTGTTGTGTATTTGTTTGGTTTGAATTTGGCATCTGGCATTGCTGATCTGAACTAAACCTCCACCATGCAGCCATAAACCCTTGTTGTTCTTCAGTCCAGCTTTCTAGTCCAAAAAATCCTGCTCCCTACATTTTTCCTTCTGTTTCCTTGTGCTCTAAGCCTTACTTCTGATTCATGGAACGTTCATGTTCCTAATCCTGCTTTTTCTAGGAACTAGGTTTTGCTCCTTTACTCAGAAGTGTTTTTATATAGCAACAAACCAAGAAGCTCTCCAGCCTCACCACTGCAGCTCTGATTAAACCATCAAGGCCAGGTTGGATGGGGCTTGGAGCAACCTGGTCTTGTGACTGTGTTCACAGGGGTCCCAGGATGAGGGAAGAGATGAGGATCTGACTCCATGTTTCAGAAGGCTGATTTATTATTTTATGATATATATTATATTAAAACTATACTAAAAGAATAGAAGAAAGGATTTCATCAGAAGGCTGGCTAAGAATAGAAAAAGAAAGAATGAATAACAAAGGCTTGTGGCTCAGACAGAGAGTCCAAGCCAGCTGACTGTGATTGGCCATTAATTAGAAACAACCACATGAGCCCAATCCCAGATGCACCTGTTGCATTCCACAGCAGCAGATAACCATTGTTCACATTTTGTTCATGAGGCCTCTCAGCTTCTCAGGAGGAAAAACCCTAAGGAAAGGATTGTTCAGAAAATATCATGGCTATGTGGTCTGGTGGAAGATGTCCCTTTCCATGGCAGGGGGTGGAATAAGATGAGCTTTAAGGTCCCTTCCAACCCAAACCATTCTGTGATTCCATGACTTCTGCATGTCTTGATTCCCAAGACTTTGTGTCCATTATCTTTCCTCCTTTTTTCCCTTCTTTGCCTTCCTTCCTCAGGATGTGCCACTCGCAGCCTCAAGCCCAGGGAGACACAAATCTGCAAAATTCTCTCCTTCAGCTCACCAGGAAAACAGCACAAACCCACTCCTGCAGCTGAGCTGGTGCAGAGAGCATTCCTCAGCCTTGTAGCCTTAAAGTGAGAAACAGGATTTCAAAAGCTAATTTGCTTGTTTTCCTAGCACGATCTTAATTCTACAAGGGAGAGAAGATGATCTAATCTAATTTAATTTTGCTCTTTGAGGAGAAGGGAGATCACTTGGCCAGCTGCTGCTCTGAGCAAACAGGAGCGTGCAGGCTACAAGATAAGCTTTGAACTTTATCGAGTCTCTTGGCAGTATATGCTAATGTGTGCTGTTGGGAGAGTTCTGAAACTTTCGCCTCTGATTGTATTAATTAGTTTGCTGCTCTAAATGAGCCGTATCTCCCTGTAAAATAAGGAGCTGTTACACATCAGGCTTTCCCTGTCCCTGATGCTTCAGTGTTTGGGCAGAGTGGACCATGATTCAAAACCAGGCCAAGCCCATTCCAGCCCTGCTCTGCATTCCCAGCATGAGCTCTGGCTCCCTGTGAAATCCACAGGGTTCTAGCACAAGGTGCAGAGTGCTGGCAGGTGTGTGTTTTACACATGTACAGTAATAGAAAAGTCATAAATGCTCTGGAAAAAACTGGAGTTTTGTTGTGGTTAATGTCTTAGCTCTTCTTGCTGATGAGCTCATCAAGGTAATTAGCAGAGCCCTGACTCTGATCCTGGATGTCCCAGGATTGTCCCAGGCTGTTTGACAGAGCCACCCCTGTCTTCAGGGAAATAAAACCAACCAGGGTTAAATTCCAGGGCTTCTGTGCTGTGTTTCTTGGTGGTACAGCAGAAGTCCATGACTGTTCCAAGAGAAGCCAGGGTTCCTCTTGCCCTGATTTTTAAAGATTTTCTGAGCCTTCTGCTGTTTACATTCTTGTAACGAACTTTCTCACACACTTTGTGTAAATAACTCATTGTTTTGCATTCTTTTATAGAAGAAGAGAAATTTGATGAACTGTTAGTTTGTCCAGTGTCATTGGAGAGGTGGCACTGTCACCCTCCAATCCACTGTCACTTTTAGAACTCTATAAATGCTGGAGTCAGAAATTAAACTTCCCTTTTTTTCTTCACCTTAAGAGCAGCGCTTGTGTTCTTTTGTGTCCTACAGTGACAGGTTCCAGTGCCTGGGAGACTTCACTGCAGCCTGGATGACCTGGGCTGAGCACCAACGCCCTGTGGGGTGACACAGAGTGACACAGAGCCCCACCAGTGCCCACCCAGCCTGGGAGGTCCTGCCTGCCTCAGTGACCCCAGCCTGCCTCACTCCCTGCATTCCAGAGCTTCTCCTGTCAGCATGCTCATTTTTACAGATTTGCAGTCTGTTAGGACAAAAAGCTTAACTTTCTCTTCGTGATATCATTTTAAAGATGATATAATTGCCTCATGCGTGTGAAATAATTGATTTTTTCATCACTTTTTGTGAACCAGCACAGGTCCAGCCTACAGCTGGCCTGTTGCTACACTTGATACACCAAATGCCTGCAAGGTTCTATGTTGTGCTTAGATCCCTCAGCCATCTCTCTAAGCAAAGAGATCTAAACATTTGGCTAAAATCTCACTTTTGGCTCAAAGGTAAATGTGAACTTTTCAGAAATGCCATTTGGAGCCAGGCACTGCTCTGTGAGAGCCTTTCCAACACAGGTAATACACTGGGAATTATTTTGGTTTTCTTGTTCTATCAGCTATCTCTTTAGATTGCTTTTTCCATTTAACTGAGAAAGACTTAAGAAGCAGATGAATCACCAGCATCCTTCATGTGAAATAGAGAGTTCATACCTTCCATATTAAAGATAAAACTTCATCTCAAGTCCTTCATAATGACTTCACTCAGTCTCCATATTCTTGTGGAAAAAGAGAAGACAGTGACATTTCTATCTGAAATTAACTCTTTGCTCAAATTGCAGAAAATCCAGTGATTTTCCCTTACTACTTTTGGTTACAGGAATGTGACCAACAGCAGGGTTTTTTTAGGCAGCCAAAAAACTCTGTCTGCCTTTATATTTTTTTTTCTTTTTAGCTCATGAGCTAGCAGACTTAATACTCCCACCTGTTTTTCCTGAATACTTTTTCATTATTCCAAAAGCAAAGGCAATAAGCATTATCTCACTCAATGACAGTTATATTTAAAGCTTTCTTAAACTGAGGTCAGATAAAAAACATGAGCAGCATAAACTGGGCTTGTGAATGTACATTGCAGCAGCCTGAACAGGATTCAGTGGGTTGGGGCAAATTTTCTACAAGCACAAATATTATTCTGTGTATTTGCTGTCTGTATTCACATAACTCTACTTGAGCTTAAAAAAAGTGATAAAACCTTTCAGATTTCAGGTTGGACATGGCTTGGAGAACCTGGAATAGTGGAAAGTGTCTATGATGGTGTTCACAGGGGTCTCAGGTTGAGGGAAGAGATGAGGATCTGACTCCATGCTTCAGAAGGCTGATTTATTATTTTATGGTATATATTACATTAAAACTATACTAAAATAATAGAAGAAAGGATTTCATCACAAGGGTAGCTAGGAATAGAAAAGGAATGGAATGATAACAAAGGCTTGTGGCTCAGACAGAGAGTCTGAGCCAGCTGACTGTGATTGGCCATTAATTAGAAACAACCACATGAGCCCAATCCCAGATGCACCTGTTGCATTCCACAGCAGCAGATAACCATTGGTTACATTTTGTTCCTGAGGCCCCTCAGCTTCTCAGGAGGAACAATCCTTAGGAAAGGATTTTTCATAAAAGATGTCTGTGACAGGTGTCCCTGTCCATGGCAGGGGGTGGAACAAGATGAATTTTAAGGTCCCTTCCAACCCAAACCATTCTGTGATTCTATAAAGTCCATTCCATATCCAGTTTAATAGGGGGGTTTGGGTAGTAAGTGGAGCATTTTCATTCTGTTTGTAGATATTTCTTCCTGGAGAGTGGCTGGCTGTGCAGGTGGCTCCTTGCTAGGGTGGAGGGATGGAGCTCTTCCTTCCTGTCCCCCTCTCTGCCAGGTGCTTGGGGCAAGGCTGAGAACCTTGTCCACCTCTGTCCAGGTGTGTTCCTGCAGTGGGATGGGCCTGCCAAATGTGTGCCCAATTTGCTATTAAATGGGGTTTTATTTCATTATCTCATCCTCCAGTCTGTGATCCAAACACCAACCTGCATTTTCCCCTTGCTTATTTACATCCCTGTAACTAATAATGCTTCCACAAACCAATTATGCTTTCACAAGCTGATTATGCTTTTACAAATACATGCATAATCGTTGATTGTCTCTAATTGAAAGTTTGCTGCAAAGACTCCATTATCCAGGCCAGTGTAACAATTTCTGTTGGGTTTGTCCTGCTTAGCTGGGATTGTTGAGGCAGTCCAACAGTGCTGTGCTGCCCTCTGCACCGATTTCATTCCAGTGAAATCAGGAAATCCCTGCACACCAATAATAATTTCTGCATCCTTTCATGTCAGCAGAGCTACAGCTGTGCTAAGGGAGGGCAAGTGCTCAGGTGCATAGGTGAAAGCTGAAGGTTTGGATAACATCTTTACTAATTAGTTCAGGCATGTAAGATAATTCTGCTAATTTTTGATTAGTTAAAAGTAAGTGGAGGATGGTGCAGAAGGGAAGGAAATTATTTCAGCTTCAGTTAACACACAGTTAAAACTACCTTTTCCACTGCAGACTTACTTGAGACTATTAACAGTTCAAAGTACTTAGCTCTAAAAATCTCATAATGAACATTAGAATTTTTTTTTTTATTTTATTTCAGGATACTGGTCTGACTGCAGCAGCAGTTCAATCAACCTTGCAGTAGTGCAATCTTATTGAATTTCTGCCAGGAATGTAAATGAGAAGCCATTTCTCTTTAAAAGGTTCAGCTAATATAATTAATTGCATTCATTTTCAAGGTGATGTCTTGCTTGTTTGGGCCAGCGAGCAGTAGGGGATAAAAAAAATGGAAATTTCATCAGTGATTACAAAAGAGATAGTGATTTACTAATTGCCTTTCACCTTTTCCTGACAGTTGGTATCTCTTACCAATCTGCCACCAGCCACTGGGAGCTGTTCTGTGCTGAGAGATTAGGATAAATACACTGTGAGGAATTCTTTAGTGGTGAATTTGTTTTTCCTTCATGGGGAGCTACATTTGTCTCCTGTGCTTTGTAGCAAGTGCAGCCATTTACCCTGTGACCCCTGTGCTTCAGGTTAAAATGTGTTCCAGCAGAGAGAATTGTACTTGGGAACAATCCTCCTTTGCAGGGTGCTGTGGACCTTGTTGGTAGCTGTGTCTCGTGTTTCCAGCTCCAGAAACATAAAATAAAGAGTGATTTACATCAGTTCACCAAGGAGCCACGGGATGCTGCAGATGCTGCCCACTGCCTCACATTGCTGCCTTGTCAAAACTCAGGCTCCCACAAATGTCTCAGGTTTGGTGTTGCTGGAATGGCTCCCAAGGTGTCAGAAAGTCTCTTTTTGCCCAGCCCCAGGAGTGAAGAAGAAGTTGAGATTCCTCAGCTCTGCTTTTCAAGGTTGTTTATTTTCTTTTATCTATCACATTCTTTCTCTGAGCTGCTGAGATCTGTCCAGCAGGTCAGGTTGTGGCACAGTCCCTGCCCTTGGGGTGGTGTTGGCTTTTTATACTAAGAACTACCTGTGCTTTATTTACAATAATTTTCCAATACCTGTCACCTATGTTAGGCAGTTTGTCTCTACTCTAAACCAATCCAAAAGTGCCACCATCACAGCAGAAGATGGAGGACAAGAAGAAGAAGGACAGGACATGCCCAGATTCCTCCATCTTGCCTCTTGAACCCCCATTCTAAATCCCCAAAATTCTACTTTTTCACCCTGTGATAAATTCACTGTCATTCTACTCAAACTCTTGTGGCTTGTAACTCCTCACACAAAGTTGGTAATTGTTTCCATGGGTTAAAATCAAAGGCATGGGTGTCTTTGAGTCTGTGCCAAGGTCTCTGAGCCCCTGCCAGGGTCTGGAGTCCTGCAGGGCAGCCAGAGGCACATCCTGGGTTCTGACATGCCCAAAATCAGATTTCCCAGCCTGGTGGGGTGCTGGATATCGAGCAGGGCAGCAGCTCACCTGCTGGGATCACTCCTGTCCCTTGATTTCCTTGCTGCTGTGCAGTTCCAGTGTGCAGTGACCTGTGCAGTGTGAGAGCTGCTCACAGGTGTGAAGAAACAGATGTGCTCCTTGCAATCCATTATTATAAAGTCATGTGCATTTAAGGAAACATTGCTCTTATATGAATATAAATACAGCTGGATCTCCTCTGCCCCAGTTCAAGGCTGGGAAACTGGCTTAGGTTTTACCAGAGAAAAAATTAAAAAGGAAAAGCGTCAGAGTCAGAGAACCGACATGATAGCACATTCAGGAGACTTTTAAAGCTATTTAAGCTTTGATACAAAATACATTTATACTCCTGACAGTTTCACTTCTTACTCTTCCATTTAAATGTCAGCTATTTCATATCTGCAGGAAACTCACAGTGCTATGGCTCAGTAGTATCAGGGAACCACCTGCACAAGAAAAGAGCTCCAGAGATTGATTTGAATCTGACCTGTGTGAGGAAAGGCAGGAAGCACCAACACAGGCTGTGCCAGTGCCCTGGGGTTCAGAGGCTCTGGGATTCCCAGTTCTAGACAGCAGGATGAGAGGGGACACTCCCAGCAGTTTCTGTATTTCAGACCAAAGGGAAGCCATGGGATGCTCCATGAAAATCCTCTGTTGCTGAAGAAGAACTGGAGAAACCTCGAGTAAAGGTCCAGAGCTGTCAGGCGTGCCCAAATCCATTTGTCTCAACAGAAACAGATCTTCTGTGACAAACTCTGTGAGCAGCTATTTAAAAACAGTTTTAACTCTCCTCCTTTGCTCCTAATTTGCAGTAGCCATTTAGACAGATTAAAAAGTATCAATTAGAATTTAGGAAGATTTTTCCAGTCTCTTTTGCTATTACTTATTTCTTTTGCTAAAAGCAGGATTAGAGCTCGTTCCAGGCCAGAGGTTGGACAGGGTAAGGTTTGGGGGTTGCAGATAAATGGGATTTTGTGTGTTAGGTGGCCCAGCTGTGCCATGAATGAGAGCAGTGGTTCCTGCAGCCTCCCTTGGCTGTGCTCTGGTCCAGCCCTGCTGGCAGCATGCAGATAACTCATTAAATCAATCTGTGTAATGAGATCTGTTTGACGCCGTTTAATTTCGTATTGAATGCAGATGGAATCAGGGAAGTGGCTCTTTTGACAAATCTCTGGCCTGTGCTGGGGTGCCTTGGGCCATTTCCAAGGTTCAAAAGGTGCCAACTTCGACCCCAGTGAACAGGCAGATCCAAATCCTGTGGATCCAGTGAGGCAGAGCCCTGCTGATGCCAGCAGGTTCCCATTCCAGGGCTTCAACAAACCACAACTGGAGCCTCCAAAAAAACTATCAGCAGATAAACAGAAACTATCAGAAGCTGAATAAACACTGAGGGGTGGGACAGCATTGTGGAAAAGATCACAAAACAATGTTTGCTGCTTCACTGAGGCTTAAGTAATTCTCCTGTAGCCAGTTCTGTTTGGAAATGCATAAAATAAATACTTTGTACTGAAAGAATGGCTGCTTCTCTAGGAAAAACAAGCTGACAGTTGTTCTTGGGTTTTATTCCTAAAATACTTTTGTTCTGGGCAAAATCAATGCAAAAGAGCAGACAAACCTAGAAGTAACAAAAATAACAAGGTGGTAAAGGTCTGTCTTTCCTATGGCTGTAAATACAATCTCATTCTATGACATTTCCTTGTGGCTTTGCAGTTATCCTGGAGTACTCTGCAAGCTGGTTCTGGTGTCAATTTGCTTTGTTTACTCCTGGTTCATCTTCCTGTAGATACAATATCATTCTATGACACTTCCTTGTGGTTTTGCAGTTATCCTGGAGTACTTTGCAAGCTGGTTCTGGTGTCAATTTGCTTTGTTTACTCCTGGTTCATCTTCCTGAGGGTAAAGTGAGGCAGGAGTGAAATGGAGTTCTGCTGCTGCCTGTGGAGGACCCCTGTCCCTGCAGGTACAGGTTGTGCATTGCCTATGAAGCCTTAAATGATGGCAGAAACCTTAAAACACTTAAGGCGCTCATTAAACTCAGAACTCAGCATTTGCTCCTTTCCAGCCCAGCAGTTGTTGCTGGCATTCAGAGCCCCTGGGCCCAGTTGAGTTAACTGTGGTGGCCATCACCCAGTTGTTCTTCTTTCCTGCCTAAATGAGATGTCTCCCCTGAAAATAACACAAGTCTGGCATGCAGGTGGCACAGCTTTCAAATGTTAAACCAGACAGCAATTATCCTGAGTTACTCACTCATTTGCAATACCCCCAAGTTTTGGAGCTGGAATTTTTTTTTTTTTTTTAAGCAGTTTTGGTTGCTGTTTGATGTGTAAAATCTTGTTTGCTTTTAAGTGGTTGTTAAAGTCATGGACTCTTCTCATATAAGGGAAAGACAGTGGGATGCTCCCAAGGCAGCCCTGTGGCACAGAGGGACAGGAGGAACCTGGCTGGTTCCCACCTCTGGAATGGTCCAGAACCTGTTCCCACTCAGAAAATCAGCATTAATGCCATTTAAATGCTACATTTGCCATATCACATTTCTTTTGTTTTGGAGCTTTTTATAAAAAAAAATGCCTTTAAAGTTATAACTTAGAATACAAACCAAGGCATGAAACTCTCCAAAAACTGGTTTAACTTCAAGTTACTTAGCCTGAAGATGGTTTGTGGAGCCTCTTTGCTCTGGAAATGCCCATCAGAAAGTTTTGGTCACTCTCCCTCCTCCAGACAGGACAGACAGTTCTCCAGGTAGATGCGGAGATGCAGAACAGCTTCATTTTCATTTTATAGGATTTTAAAACAAAATTACTTTGGATCAATTAGAAGAGAAATGTAGATTTTTAAAATGGGAATACTGAGTTCTGAAATTTAAAAATCAGGTGATCTTGTATAATTTCTCTGTGACAACTGAAATCATCTCACCTGGAAAGGGGAAATGTAGAAGAACTTTGCTGCCTCCACAGAATCATTCTGCCTTCTGTGGTTGCTCTTTGATCAGTGTGGAGTGTGGACTGCAAAGTGGAAAAGAAGTGGTCAGGATTGCTTCATTTCAGTACTTTCAGGAAGATTTTTTCCAATATGTTAAACACGTGGATGCTTCTGCATAGCTTCTGATTTGTAAACTCAGTTCATGGTTCATGTTCTGGCACAACCCTTAAGAATCCAGTTGGAATGAGTAGTCAGTGGAAATAAAAAGTGGATTATTTCTTGTGAAGAAGTGATAAAAGAATAATGAGTGTAATCTGAAGTAGAGGAATTGCATCATCCTCCAGAATTAAGGTTGATGTTTGTATACATTAAATAAAATAAGGAGAAATATTTATCAAAGGAATCTATCAAAGATCCAAAATCTCTGTTTGAGTTGGCCTTAAGTACATATTTTCTCCCTTTATGAGGTAGTAAATTGTCAAAATAAAACCTCCTAGAACTGGCTTGTGGACTTAAAAGAATGAGTGGGAAGTCTGTAGCAAGATGTTGAAAATTCAAACTTTAGGTTTTGTATAAAGGTTATTTATAATCAAAGGAATAAAAAAAGTAATAGAATTTGCTCTAGCCCAGGGGTTAAGACAACCTTTGGTTTGGGAGTTGTAGGAAAACATAAGGCAATGAAGCTGTAAAAGCTGAAAAGAAGGGGAATATAAATAATCATACAGTTAAAAGAGAAAAACAAGGCAGCAATAGAAAAAAGGGTTGTAAAGGCTAGGGCTGATGCCTTTAATGCATAGCTCAGCAGCATTAAATGCCCAATAAAAAGCAAACAAATTCTGGACTGAGTGAGCAGAGAGAGGGAAAATTGCAGCTGCAGGGGTGGGTGGAGCTCCCCTATTATGGAAGGGCTGCTCCAAAAGGGATCAGGGCACAGCCAAGGCCAGACTGGGCTGATCTGGGGTCCTGAGGATGTAAAAGCACTATGGGACATCTGAAAAACTGGAGTGTCATAGCCTTTGGTAAAACAGAGGTGGGAAAAGAATTAATGGGGCTCATTGGTTGATAAAGGTGTTTGTTGTGCTGGGAATAAAATGGGAGATGCTCCAGGAATGTCTGAGCTGGTGGGATTGTGAGGGCAAGGCATTGAGAACTGGTGTGAGGAAGGGATTTATGCACTTGATCGTGATTCCTTGGAATAAAGAGAAATACACCTGAGGCTTTCAGGGAGAAGAGTGGGATAAATGCTCTGAGGACTATGAAAACACTGGCTGAGCTGTGACTCAGTGTGAGGAGGAAAAGGGAAGCAGCTTTCCACCAGATTTTCTTTGCAAGAGTGTTTTGTGTATCCAAACCCTTAGCATGCTGTTGGAATAGTGCTGGAGAGTGGAGATTATTGAGCTCATGTGGCTGCTGGGGTCCGTGCTGAAAATCCAGGAGGAAGGGTGAAAAAGAGGGAGAGATGCTCTCAAAATTGGGCACTGCTGTGATTTAGCTGTTACAAAATGGACCTTTCCCAAAGTGGGTGCCAGTTCTAGAGGTGTAACATTCTGACATGAAATCATTTCAGTAGATATGGTATCACCTATTGTACTTCTGTGATTTTCTACTCTCTTTTATCTCCTGGATTGACTGGTTTAATTATAGATGAATCACCCATTTAGACTGCAGTCATAGTCAAAACAGTGTGTTTGTACATTCTGTGTTTTCTAAATGTGACATTTGGCCAGGCTCTGTGTTTTTCCAGTGGACGAGTATTTCATGGATTTTCTCTGCTAGTTTTAAGAGACATTCTGTTTATTAGTTTGTCTAGCGGCTTATTGTTTATATGTCAAATTTTTCAACACTTCACTTGTACTGATGATGTTTTTCTGGCTGTGAAGAGGTTGCTTTGTCCTGAAGGAATGATTGTTGTTTGTCTTGGTGCATAAGAGTTAACTTAAGTGTCTTCATAAACAGTAAATACAACAAAGCCATAAATATTGATTCTTTTATTAAAGAAACATTTATTTTTTTACTCTGTTTTTAAACTGGTTGTTGCAGGCAGAAAGGAAACATTTAAGCATTATTTTTGTTCATAAAGCTGTAAACTTTCCCAGAAGGTGGGCTTCAGGTTCCTGGGTTGATTTGGACATCTGTACACAAGAGTGCAATTACTGCAAAATAAAATTGTCTGGCAATATTTGAAAGCAGAGAAAAACCAGCCCTGTCTATGACCCTGTTCTTTGGATGCTGGTAATGGGAATCCTTTCCCACCTCTTTGTCCTGCCTCATCCATGTCTGACTGGATATTTTGCAATTCCCATGAAATGTCTCCCGTGGCAAGCAACCTGTGGCAACATTTCTCACAGAAAGTTTGAGAAAACACTGTCCATTATCCAACACTTGTTTATTGGATTAGTTGTCTCTCTTTGGAAGACTGTTTTACTGAAGGAAAAGAAATAAATTTCCTGCATCAGGTGATGTTTTTCTTAATGATATTCACAAATGTTGGGGATGGCTGCTGTTACCTGGAGCTGTGGTGTTAAAAGGGAGCAGAGGAGCCTCAGTTTGGAGCAGCCTCTTTGTCTTGCAGTGTGTTTGCACCTGGCCTCCAAAGTGTGCAGTGAGGAGGAACCTGCACCTGGTCCCTTGCAGACCTTGTTACCATGGGCTGTTTCCTCTTCCAGTAAGGAATTCCCTTAGGAAAGGTGAAGATGTCATCCAGAAACTCTTGGGCATCAGGAGAGAGCTGGCTTGGGTGGCTTTTGGTGAAATCCAGGATAAAATGTGAGCCTTTGAGATATTTTTTAAGGAAGAAATGGGCTGTGCACTGTCTTAGGACAACCCTAGCACAAACTTTGCCATGTTTCTCTGGCATTTGAGGTTTACCCCTTAGGATGAGATCTTGAATCCCAGTAGCAACTGAGGAATTACACTTGAGAACCATCAAAGATCTGTGTTCATTTTATAATCTTTGCAAATAACAAAATTACCATTGTCTCCTCATGCCCAGCTAAAGCTAAACAGACCTTTGTGGGCTTTTCAGTTTGGTTTTTGAGGTTTTTTTGCGTGGCATTTCTCTTTCCCATTCCCACATGGTGGTTTCAGTGCATCTCTTACCTCTCTCATCTTTCTTGGAGCTCGGCCAGCCTGCAGCAGTTGAGGATTTAATTTTTTTCTTGAAGGTCTCTCTATGAATTGCAGTTGTTTTCTCAGGGTGGGGAAGGATCTTTTCCCATTCTGCAACCTGTCTTGCTCATTCATGGTGCTTTTCAAAAGTCATCGTATCTTAGCACATTCTAAATGTCACAAAGGATTTGAATAACTTCAACATATGGTGTGGATCAGCTGTGAATTCCACTACAAACACCAGGAGCAGAAAGCAAACTGCATGAGGGAGGCAAGGCAGAAAGCAAATTAGGAGGGAAAAAATAAAAAAATGTTGAATTAGTGGAACAATGAGATGAATCAATACACTCATTTAAAATATTAGGATAAAATAATATGCTTCAAATTCAAGGAGAAATTACTGACTCGTCTTGTCTATGCCCATATTTATTTAATGTTTTCTGCCTGCTTGTATTGTCCTTTTAAAGAACAACTATCTGTCCACATTTGACATAATTTTAAGTATTGACAGAAATGGGGTCTTGCAATTTAAAAGTAAATGTCTGTATTAATTAAGATCCAGAGATGAGCCAGCTTGAACTCGTTTGTGGTCAGACAAGGTCTGTAGATGACAAGTGAAGGAAGGAGCATTTCTTTTCATGGCCCCAGAAAACCCCATGAAACACAAATTATTTATCAAGATCACCGAGGTCACAGGGTGACCTGCTACTTAATGGCGTTTTGTGGAAAATTTTTTCTTTTTCTTGCAGTTATTTCCAGTTGTTGAAGTGCTCCATTATGCATTAGTGTACAGTGAGTATATATATATAAATGTTGTGTGTATATACAGTCTTTGCACATTCATGAATAAAATATACATTTTATATATAAAATATAAAATGTACAGATATATACAGGCAATTTCTGCTGAGAAGGATGGAGCAGGCAGGACTATATTAATGAATTTCCATGTAGGCTGCTCTGAATTCCACTTTTCCTGTTGACCCTGTGGCAATGTGTGACTCCAGCCTCCCTGAAGTGACCTGGTGTGATAGAATCTCCAGAATGTCCAGTGGCACTCTGCAGGCTGCAGCTGTGCATTCCCAGGCTGCCCCAGTCTTGGCACATGGCTGGATGCCTTTCCAGAGCTGCTGTTTTAAACACAAATTTCTATATCCCAAAATATGAAAAAAAGCAGCTGAAGTGCCCTGGAATAGCATTGAGACAACTTGTGGAGGTAACTTGTAGGAGGTTGATTCTCCTCCACTTCTAACTTAACTTTTAGAATCCCAGAATGGTTTGGGTTGGAAAGGACCTTAAAAATCATCCCATCCCACCCCTGCCATGGCAGGGACGCCTCCCACTGTCCCAGGTGCTCCCAGCCCTGTCCAGCCTGGCCTTGGGCACTGCCAGGGATCCAGGGGCAGCCCCAGCTGCTCTGGGCACCCTGTGCCAGGGCCTCAGCACCCTCACAGAAAATTTGTTTATCCTGATATCCCATTTAACCCTTTCTTCTGTCAGTTTGAAGCCATCCCCTCTTGTCCTGTCATTTCAGGCTCTTGTAAACAATCTCCATCTTCCTTGTCAGTCCCTTCAGGTACTGACAGCCACATTCAGGTCACCCTGGAGCCTTTTCTTGTGCAGGTGAGCAATCCCAGCTGTGCCAGCCTTTCCTCCCAGCAGAGCTGCTCCATCCCCCTGAGCCCCTGGTGCCTCCCTTGGGCTCTCTGCAGCAGCTCCAGCTCCTCCCTGTGCTGGGCCAGCTCTGCAGGTGGGGTCTCACAATCAGAACCCCCCTTGTGCTGCTGCCCACACTGGGGGATCAGCCCAGGACATGGTTTCTTCCTTTGAAAATTCCCTCTTGCAGCACATTCTGCATTCCTATGTGAGAGATAAATTTCATTTTATAGTGTCACCTGGCCTCTGTCACCTCGTGTTTGGTGGAAAACCACTGTCCCACTAAGGGCTTTTTATCTGATTCTGTGTTTCTGGTGCAGAGAGTCATGGAGCAAAGGGAATGTTAGGGAATTGCTCTCTGGGATTCTTACATCCCTGTGAAAATGGTTTCATTTAACTTGTGGCTCTTCTTTCTGGACTGAGCAATGTTCAATGTTCAGTGTTGTTTGGTTCTGCACAAAAGACAGAAATACTGAGGGCAGTTTGTCTGAATCACCTCAGGCTTTGACTTCAGCCCCTTGGAGCAGCCCCAGCCCCTCAGGGGCTGAAATCCTCTGCCAGCAGCAGAACTGGGACTCTTCAGAGGGTCACAGTTCATCCCATGCACATACAACACATTCTACTTCCCTTAATCTGGACTTTCCTACATTTAACTGATCTAAGATGCTGTTGGAAGTGTTTGCTACTGGTGGGTCTCACTTTATTGCTTATCCAAAACAGATAATTCACAAAGCAAATTAAAGCTGAGTGGAAAAGTGCTGGGAAATGAAGTGTAATAGGAGGCAGATATCACTATATGTTTTACAGAAATAGACCTGTCAGAGGTATTTGTTTGTGACTTTACAGCTGAAATTGAATTTTCTAAACCATGTCAAAAACTAAAAAATGGCACAGTGTAAAGACTTAAAGATGTAGATAAACACAGAGCTTCTGTGTGGAAGCACAGAGAGGATCTGTGGTAATTGTAGGAATAAATCCCCTGGTGTGAGTGACAAATGTAACTCCAAAAATCCCCTCACCAGTGACATACATAACTCTAACAGCCTTGTCTTTTTCCTGTCCTTAGCTGTGCTCTCTGTTGAGGCACAGGCTGCACTACAATCCTGGAGATTTGAACAGCTATTTAGAACTGTGTCAGAATTTAAAAAAAAAAACAAACTTGAGATTCCCATGGTTTGAAACAGCAACTGCAATATAGGCTGGTAGTTCTTTCCAAATGGTTATTACAGAAAACTTTGGTGTGTGTTTCCATGCCTGGGTGTGGTGCTGTCACAGGGGTCCCAGGATGAGGAAAGAGATGAGAATGTTGATTCCGTGTTTCAGAAGGCTGATTTATTATTTTATGATATATATTATATTAAAAGAAAATGATATATTAAAACTATACTAAAAGAATAGAAGAAAGGATTTCATCAGAAGGCTTGATAAGAAAGGAATGGAATGGAATGATAATAAAATCTTGTGGCTGCTCACAGCCTCGACACAGGTGGCTGTCATTGGTCATCAGGTAAAAACAGTTTCACATGCTGGGTAAACAATTCTCCAAATCACATTCCAAAGCAGCAAAGAAGCTGAAGCTTCTCAGCTTCTCAGCAGAAAAGATCCTGGCAAAAGGATTTTTCATAAAATATGCCGTGACACCTGGGTGCTCTTTTGTGACAGCACAAATGTTTCCATGCCTGTGTGAGATGCTGGTGGTGGAGCCACTTGCAGGGCAGGCCTGCTGCTGTCCCCAGCCCCTGTGGATGGTGAGGCACAGCTGAGTGTCCCACCCAGCCAGCCAGGGTGATGATTTGTGAGATAGGAACACGTTTGTGCAGGATGCAGCTGAAGCCATGAGCTGTTCTGGGGTATTGCAATGATGTTGGTCACCTCCTCTTCATGCTCCAGTAGGTTCAAGATCATCTCCTTTAACAGGGTAAAAAGGACTTGGAGAGCTCAGCAATCAGGACACTTGAGCACCTCTGGGTGATGCCATGGGCTGTGCTGGGGCAAAAATGTCAGGATAGAATGAAAAGATAAAGGATTCCTGAGAGGAGCACAGGGCTCAGCAGTGCAATTGAGGCTCCAGCTGAAACATTCCTAAAAAGAAGCTTGGAATTGGGCACTTAATTAAAGAATTGTTATCAATGGCATTGAGAGCCACAGCACCACCCTGCAATGGGCAGGGACACCTTCCACTGTCCCAGGGTGCTCCAAGCCCTGTCCAGCCTGGCCTTGGGCACTGCCAGGGGCAGCCACAGCTGCTCTGGGCACCCTGTGCCAGATTTCTTCATTTTTCTTTGTATTTCAGACCCCTCAATCCATTAAAAGACATATATTAAAATTAAAAGACATATAAAAGACATATATTAAAATTGAAAGACATATATATTAAGGCAATTTACACTGCATCTCCCAAATGCAAAAATATTAAAAAGCAAAATAAAATGCTACTTTTATTTGAATTTTTTTCTAAATTAAAACTCTTGCAAGGCTTTCCTTTTCCCATATGATGTGTTGGTTGTAGTGTCTTTCTCCCCTGTCTATCCATCAGTAGTTATAGGGTTTTTACAGATTAGTTCTATCACTAAGACCAGATTGGTGTTTCTTTCTGCCACTGAAGTAAAAGGTTGGCTCAGCAGTTGGAAAAACAGGTTTTTTTTTTTTGGTTTTTTTTTTTTTTGTTTTTTTTTTTTTTTCTGTAAATACTTCCCCAGCCCCCAAAGCTGCTCAGTCTATTCAAAATCAGTGTACATGCTCCCTCTGGCACCCTTCTGACCCTGCTGAGGCTGATGGTTCTCATGCCTCTCTGAGGACGTTCATCTTATTCTCTTGATCAAGGACAAATAAAAATGAAATTGGACAGAGCAAGAGAGATATTGGGAAATCAATCACAACGTGAGTAGGTTTGGGGTTTTAGGAGATGGGAAGCTTAGAAATTTGGGCAAATGGCTATTACTGACAATTTCAGAGTCTGCCTGGGAAAAATGCATCTGATATTTGCTATTTGTTGTGGGAGCAGTTGTTCCTCACTTATAAAAGGCTCAGTGATCCAATCCAGGAATAGAAGCAGTGCTTTTGTTGCTTGGAGGCACATGTTGTGATGAGCAGAACTGAATAGTGAGCAACCCATCAGCTGAAAAATGCCACAGCCAGGATTTAGGCTATTACAGAGCCCAAACAATTTCCAAGGTGTCAAGCTGGGTTGGTGAATAATTCATAAATGAGAGAATTGCCCATGTTGCCAGGTAAAGCATTTGTACAGGGTTTTGCTGAGCCCCTTCTCATGGTGGTGACTTATGAGCTTGTGTAATGTTCTCTACACCCCCACAATAAACCTTTTTCATTTCATTTATTTCATAGCTGGGTCAGGAATTCAACTGGCATCCCAACCCTTCTGCCAGAATTTCACAGGGACCTCAGACACTGCCCTCCATGGCCTTTTCTTCAACAGATGGCCTAAAACAACTCCCAGTTTAGCCCAGGTGGGCTAAAAACCCTCCCAGTTCACACCAGGGTGGCCACTTCCATGACTTCCCCAGGATCCTGCTGCCATGAGAGCAGAACCAGAAATGCAAAGCATGTGTGCTGTCCCACTCCTTCCAGGGCTCTGCAGAGCAGCACGGCATGGAAAGCTGATCCTGCATGGAATGCTGCAGTGAAGAGCTGGGGCTTTGCAATGCTTTTACATTTTTCCTGTGGATTTTTTTGTTTTTCCTCCTCTAAGAGACAGTTCATAGCAGGAAAGTGTGAGAATATCAGTGATTTATTCATTTTGCCGAGCATAACATCACCCTTGCTGAGATGAAACCTTCCAGGGAGTTACAGTTTGATGTTTGTTTGGGTTTTGATGTTGTAGCAATAAGCAGGAAAACTCTGGCCTTAAGGGTGAGGAAGGCAGCTGGCACATGAATGGCAGAAGCAGCTGAACCCCTGAGATGTCTGAATAATTTCCAGTGTATTATCACCTCCTTTTTCATTACTGCATTAGAGTTCATTTAAAAAAAAATGCTCCTTTGAACTGGCTGACATGGTGTTCAGAGAAATATTTTGCCCAGCTCCCACCACTGGCTTGCATGTTAATAAGTGAAACTCAAAGTCTGACCCTTGGTTTTGAAATCCTCTGGTGGCATGTCAGGACTGGGGAATAGGCTTGTAATTGGATTTTTAACAGATGCGAGTGTGTTTTAAGCCCTCCTTGAACTCTGTGAGTAGAACTGATGGAATATGCCAGTAAATAGGGAAAAGGCAAGTAAACACAGGATCTGGAGCACAGTGATCACTCTGTATCCCTGAATTTCTGAAGGAATCTCTGGGATGCTCTTGCACCAAGTGCAAATAAAAAAGATCAAACAGCTGCTGTAAATAATACTGGTGGCCAGTTCAAATGAAGATTCAAGTGAGATATAAAGTTATTCTGCTTTTTTTTTTTCTTTTCTATTTCATTATTCAGCATAGAAAATCAATGTATGTATGTATGCTGCATGCATTAACAAGGTGTTATTTGTAGCACCTGGATGCCTTGAGAGGAAAAAGCCCCAGAGAAAATAAAAAATAAAATTTATGAGTTAATATATTGAAATTAGACAACATCAGCCTTGAAAGGCATTGTTATGAGTGGAGTAGGGCTTGCCAATTGTTATCCTAATGACTTATTCATTAAAGAGAAGAAAATCTATATGGAAAGAGCAAGAGAAATCCATGTTTCTTCACAAACATATGCATCAGCACAGACTCCACGAGTGCTGTAAAAGTGTGTACTCCTCCCTGTGTCCATCACAAGGGACTGCATGAAGCTGCCACTCTCTGTGGTGAGGTATTACACCTGAGCAGTGCTGACTTTAGAACACTAAGGACATGTGTCTCCATTAATTAGGGAGCACATTTTGTGTTTGCCTTTGTCCAGGGAAGCTGGGCTGGTTGGACTCTTTGGGGGAGAAGGACAGATTCTTTCCCTTTCCCACTTTTTGTATCTGTGTTCAAATTTGAGATATTTTCAGGGCAGAAAGAGACAACCCCCAATGAAGCTGAGGTATCAGGGCAATAAAACCTCAGGAATGTGTCTATTGATTTAGGAAGGAAAGGCAGTTCTGAATTTTATGGTGTTGGAGATGCCCTTCAGATCCTCGGCTTATTTAAAATTTGTCTTAGCAACAAATTCTCTGGTAGCACATCTTGGAGCAGCAGCAACTCTGCTGTGATTCTCAGTGGCTGAATAGAATTCCCTTTCCTTGTGATTTTCCCCTCTATAATAAGCCTAAAACATCTTCAGTTTAAAGGTTTCAAGGTTGCTCACTAATTACCCAGACTTAGGAGGCTTTCTCTGGAGGGTGTTGTACTGCAACTGCTCAGTATAAGATTTCTTGTACTATTTTCTTTGAAAGCATAGCTGAATCTAAAGAGAAAATACCAGACTAATTAGTTGCTTATCAAGTGGGATCTGTCAATTTTTATATTCTTTATCTGAAGTAAAACCCACAGTTTCATGCTGTTGAAATATAAAACAATTGGACTAATTTCAGGTTGACCTTAATGTTCACTCTGTCTTTGCTTTGCAGGAAGAACTGTTCTCCCAATATTTACATTTATTAGGAAAGTGTTGGTTTTTAAAGAGTCTCTGGGAGATTTGCAGGCCGAGGCAGCAGCAGAACTGATTTTATGGATTAAATCCTGTTTCAGCCATTGGAGCCACTCCTGGGTGTGCACTGAGAGGCTTGAGGCCAAAGCCAGGTTGTGGTTTATTCTGTGGCCCTCTTGGCTGTGTAAATGGCATTTCACACCTTCTGTCTGGCTGTGATAAATGTGATAAATGTGAGGAATGAGTGCTAAGAACCCTGCCCTGGCTCAGGGAGCCTTGGCTCAGGGACCTTGGCTCTGGTTTCACTGGGAGCTTTAGCAAGGGCATGGTCCAAGCTGGGACAGCTGAGAAGTTCAATGGAAAAGTGGAATAAAATTAATTTTTCTTGTGATTTGTCCCTGTATAATAAGCCTAAAACTTCTTCAGTTGTGTTTTGTTGTCAGTGCCATCAGATTTCAGTGCTGCCACAATGCTGGTCAGAATACTTGGAATTCCATAGGTGTGGTTTGAATGCTTGTGAAGCAAGCGTTGCTTCACAATTTGTTTCGAATGCTTTGGTTTTTTGGGAGGTGTTTGGCATGAGAAAGATGAGTGAGCAGGGGGTCCCCACCTGGCTCCAGCTCCCTGGAATTGGCTCTTCCCTTGGTTTGAACAGACAGGTGTCTGCTAAGGAGGGCAGGAGCCTCCCTTTAAATGGAAAATGCAAACCCCCTCCCTCTGAATTGTTACAATTTTGAAATTAAGGGGTCTCAGGCAAAGGGAAGAGGAATAACAGTTCTTTATTAGAGAAATTAAAAATACAAATGCAATAGCACAAAAAAGAAAACAAACCCCAGCCAGAGTGAGAGCAGGCCCTGTCCCCTGTGTGTCAGGGGGTGGCACAGCCCCATCCCATGGGGGCTCAGCCCTCCTGCAGTGCCAGCTGTGGCTCTGCTGGAGCAGGGATCCTGCACAAGGGGGGAGTTTTCCTCTGCAGCTCCAGGGCTGCTGCAGATGGGCCTGGGCTCCCTCTGGCCATGCAGGGCAGCAGAAGCTGCTCCTCTGGCAATGCACTGGGCAAAGGCTGCTGGGCTGTGCCAGGCTCACATTGGATCCAGGGAGGAATGCTTGGCTCCTGCCCTGGGCAATGCAGCATCTCCCCATGGGATGCTGGAATTGGATCAGCCCTGCAGGGACACTCAGTGGCCATGGACAGCAGAGATCTCCTGCAGGGAGGATTGGCTGGGGCAGAGATCAAGAAAAAACTGCCCCAAGAACAGCAGAGAACTGCCCCAGCTCTGACACATGGGGACAGAACACACAGCCCCAGCCACATCTTTCAACCTGAGACAGCCCTGAAAATCCTTGTCTGGAAATTCCCTGACATGCTGCTCATGATGCATGGCAGCACCACACTGAGCAGGGAAACCCAGAGATTGTGGCTTGACTCACCCGTGGAACATCTTAGACACCAAAGCTGTGTTGTAATAACATCTCTGAGAGCTTGATGAGTAATTAAACTCATTTCAAAGTTACAGGTAAGCAGTGCTTCACATTTTAACACATCCTGTAAGACTTTGGCTGTAAAATTGTGGGGTTGAGTACATGGAATTTTCAAATCATAGAAAGGCTTGGTTTGGAAGGGACCTTAAGGATCATCTAGTTCCAAAAAAAGTCCAAAAACCTACAAAATACTTCAGAATTTGGTGGTATGTGGTGTTTTAGATGCCTTTTGATGCTTGATTCGTAGCATCACTGTGTATGAAACTACTTGTTCGTTAGTTTCCTAAATAACAAATGGTTAAACAATTTTTTACCCTGAAGTGTAAGAAAAATATGTCAGAGAAAAATAAGTATGTTAAAGAGCCAGAGAATTCCAGGGGGGTTAAGGATATACTCTTTAGAAATACAGCTATTAACAAACTGATAGGGAAATGGTTGCACACTGAGTCTGGCTGATTGTGGAAACAGGAAGAAATTACACTCCACTGTTCTTCCAAATTAGTCCCCTTGATAGAGGCTGCATAAGTACAAAATAGAAACTGAGCCAAATGGGGCAAATTATCTTAATTTTTGTTAATTCATTTATGTGCTGTCACAATACACTGACTTAAAAAAAAAATCTTGAACTGTTTAAAATGGTGCAGTAATAGATCCAATATTTAGAAGAAAAGAAGGGTAAAATTCCTAAAGATGATTTATTTTTTTGAGGACGGATTACATTTAGCACGCGCTACCTACAGCACTATGAAATCAAAATTTCATAAAGAAATCTGTGTTGTAAAAGTAAATCTAGGGCATGTTAACAGTTTGTGGTGGAATATGCTGAGCCTTTGCCTTACAAGGGTGAAATGTATTTGTGTCTCAGGGAAGCACAAGCTGCAAGTGGTATGTGTTCCAAATGGAAAGGTGTGTTTTAAATGGACTGCCTGGAGATTTGGAAATTGGATTCTTCCTTCTAGCATAACCAGGCAAATCTGCAAAGCAATTGCCAGGTGGCAGGACTGCTCAATCTGGGTTCCTCTGGTGGCTCACATCATGGGGCTCTGTGCTAGAGAGCACTGAACAAATGGAAAGGAGCTTTGTTTTTCCACAGCTAGTGTCTACATTTGCATCCCAATCTGAAGTGGTTCATCTCAGGTACATTTCTTACTCAGGCACTGAAAATGGTGTGTGCAGAACTGCTCTGAGCAGAGCATTAAGCAGACTATCTTAAGATTTTTACTGGTTTTCTTTTTTTAACCAAGTGTTTGTTTTAATGTTGCATCTTCCTAGAGTTGGGAAGGGAACAATTCCATGTGTGGAGCAGCACTGAGCCCTTCATGTGTGGTTAGAGCATCTCCATCCTTTGAGTTATCACAGATCACTGACACAATTAAGATGCCAAACTTGAAGCATCAGTGCATCTCAGTAATTTGTAATTTGTCAAAAAAGAAGAGGAGGCAGGCTAAATGCCCTTGCTTTTTTTGGGTTTTTTGAGAAATGTTGGTAGTTTGAGAACTACTCAAGTTGTCCAGGATCTGAAATCATTGCTCCTGACAAATCAATTATCCTGGCAATACAGTTGGCTACCTGTATGTGCACTCCCATTTAAAGGGAAATATTCTGGGTTTTGTGAGGTTACTCCTCACAGTGAATTTATGATGGCAGTGATCTCTGTGAATGACAAAGGTTACTCTGATGGTGTGTCAGCAGAACCTCCATGGCAAAAACTGCTGGTGCCAACCTGTTGTGGCCAAGGAGGTTGGGATCAGATGATCCTTAAGGTCCTTTCCAGCCCAAGCTGTTCTGTGATACACATGGAGATAATTTCAGCAGGTGTTTTTCAGGAGTATAAGCTTCCTAATTTAGCCTTTATTAGGGTTTAAGCTGTGAGGAGAGTGTCATTCTAGCCCTGTGCATGGAGGATGTGTAACAGCAGCAGCAGCCAGTCTGTGGAAGGGTCCTCTGGAGTGGGAACTGTGAAAGATCTGTCCCAGGTTTTTGCTGTTAACACTGCTGCATTTTTAACTGCCTATTTTTTGGACTGTGTTGCAAGTTTAAGTAATGGTAAGAAAGAAGAATTTGTAATGATCTGTTTTATGTTGAATGATTGGAGGAAGGAATCTTACTCATTTATGCATTTGAAGATGTTTTCTTATTTCTCCTGTGATTTTTTTTCACCCTATCTGTCTGGTTGAGTGCAATCTGAAAGACAACAGGGACACTCAGTTTTCTTTTGGAGTTGCCTTCTTAAGCCAAGATGGTTTAGGTTGAAGTATCCTGCTGATTCTCGTGCTACCTGTGTTCTGCACAGATCAGAAAAGAGTTCTGAACACTTACTTGACAAATACTTTGAAGATTTGGGGATGTATCTGTAAAAGATAAAGTTACCAGGGTAGTTTCCTTGCGTGAAGAGATCTGAGAGCTTTCATCTCTTCAGGGAAATATCAGCAACTTGTAACTGTGACATGCAGAGACACACATGTTTATCAAGAGATATTGCTGAATTTCCTTACAAGCCAGGCATCTCTTTAATGCTTGGTGTGGTATTGTCAAGACAGCCAAAGGAATAAGTGACACCAAGTGGCATTTCTAGTGGCAGAAGCACAGTGAATATCTGTCACACTGTGTATGGTTTGGGAAAATCTAATGTACATCTCAAATTACACTGTTATTGTCAGTGGATTAAAAATTCTCATGTCCAGAGGCTGACAGGAATCTGGGGTGTGTGTTTGTGTGTCTGCATGTGGAGGATGGCATCCACATTCTATTCCTTCAACCCAGCTGGAGTTCACAAGTGAAAAGGCGAATGAAAATAATCGTGGTTTGCTAGAACTCTTTAAACCACGTTCTAAAAATGAGCAGGATGTGGATGTTGGGAAGATCTCCAGCTCCAAATCCACATCAGAACAATGCTGATGCTTGGAACTGTCTAGAACACAACTCTTCAGTAAGCGTAGAATTTGATGTATTAAAATGGGAGGAGTAGGAATATGATCCTGGATTAGATCTGTGTAGCAGAGATTAATGAAAAAACTGCAAGCTTAACTGTGTCTGCATGCTCAGAAAATCAGGCTGTGTGTAGGAATTTGTGAGCTAGCTCAGTGTAAATCCTACATAAATGGCTTGTTTGTTTGCAAGGCTGCGAGGGGTAATTATTTTTCAGGGATAGATAATCCTACTGAGAAAATGCTTGTTAATAATTTGGCACTGATGCTGATCATGCTGAGTTCATTTGTCTGGGTCATTTAGAGCAGGATCAGAACCCCAGAGAACTGCTCAAGTGTGTTTTAATTTGAGTTCCTTCTACTCAAGGTGTTTACAACCTGTTTCAACTGCAAAGTGTTGGAATTGTAGGATAAGCCTTGCCTGTGGAAAAATCTCTGTTCCCTTTTGAAGTCCTGCCAGGACTGAAGCTGCATTCAGGTTCTAAAACACGACAGAAGTTTCTACTTTACCTCTTGGCCATCTGAAATGCTCTGCTGTAATTGCCTAACATCCAATCAAGCCACAATGTTTCATATTGTTCCAAGATGTTTAATTTAGAATTTTAGTTTTTCTTCCTATTTATGCCAGGAACGTCTCTCGGTATTCTTTGTCTGTTAATGAGCAAAATGTGTAATCCCCCCAAATGTTTTACACCTGCTTAAATTACAGCAATTTTGATAAACAGAATTAGTGAATTGAAAGTGTGTCAGAGAGCTGCTTTTTTACTGAAGTGCATGCAGATCTTGCCATTGCTTCCAGTGGAAGAATTAAGATGAAATAAGTCTGTACACAGGAAACTACTGCCAGCTGCAGTGTGGATCTGGATGTGTTTCAAACACAGAACCATGGCAGTTGGGTTGGTTTGGGTTGGAAGAGACCACAGAAATCTCATTCCACCCCTTACCAGGGGCAGGGACACTTCCACTGTCCCAGGGTGCTCCCAGCCCTGTCCAGCCTGGCCTTGGACACTGCCAAGGATTCAGGGACACCCACAGCTGCTCTGGGCACCTTCATAGGGAGGAATTTCCTCCCAAAATCCCATCTAAGCCTGCCCTCTGACAGTTTAAAACGATTCCCCCTTTCCAGCTCTCTTGGAGCCCCTTTAGGTTCTGGAAGGGGCTCTAAGGTCTACCCAGGACCTTCTCTTCTCCTGGCTGAGTAGCCCCAAATCTCTCAGCCTTTCAAATAAATGTAAACTTTGAGGATAAAAATGGCATTCAACTCTCCAAAATGAAAAGGAGTCTACTTAGAATAATTTCAAACTGTAGCGTAGGGACCTGAAACTGGGTGAAGAGAGAAGCTCAGAATAAGAATAGGAGATTCTAGGTTTATTTAAATCTCCTAGTTGCAGGAAATGGGAACTGGTGAGTCAGTGAGAGCAGCAGTAATTAGCTGCTTCACTTAGAGAAAAATGCACGCTTCAGAGGCCCCAAATGATTACTTTGCACTAGTGTTAATTCTAGAAATTACTGTGTCTTTTTATGGACCTTTCTGGTGGATGTCAGAGCGAGGAAGTGTTGGGCAAACGACTGGTTATCATTTTGGGGAGGAACAACAAGTCTTGGATCATCTGAGGGGATTTTGGAGTGAAGTGGCTGCTTGGCTGATGTATTTCTTTCATAGCTGTTTAATTGAGCAGTAAATAGAAAAGCAGTGGGAATATTTTCTTTGAAGAAGAGAAAATGGGGATAATTCCAGGAAGCTTGGAGGGAAAATGGTCAAAACAATAATAAAAAGATGAATTCATTTAGGGTGGGTCCAGCACGGCAGACTCACCACCAGAACCTTTGCAGAGGAAAACTCTGACTTTCTATTGTGCAGAAATTACTGTGCCAGTGTAATAATGGACTTAAACTGGATTTATTTCAGTGCTTTTGAAATACCTTTCAGAATTTATTATCTAAAGTAATCCTCAGGGGGAAACAAAACTCCCTGTGGGTTTTGAAGGTGAGTGCAGACAGCAAATAGTCAAAAGTGTCAGAGGGTTCACAACTGATGGCCCAAATGTCCTTCCTAATAGTGCATTAAATTCCATTCTGTGAGAAAATATGGACAAGTGGATAACTAGAGTAGCACTGAGAGAAAAAGGTGCAAGGGGCTGTGAGGAAGTCGAGATAAGCTAAGAGCTCATCAGATTGGGGCAGGCTGGGGCAGTTTCTCATAAAGATCTTCTGATCTTTGATGAACACTATGAACTCTGCTTACTCTACAAACTCACTGTACTCCTGCCCATCTGAGCCAATCATTTTGCTGTGGCAGGAGCTACAGGAAAAAGCTGGATTTAGATGGATCAAGGAACTCAGCAGTTAGAATATTTGAAGCTCCCATCCAAGCAGTGCTATCAAGTCCATCTGCTGTGGCCTGCAGAGCTCAGAATGGCTCTGGCACTATCCTGCCCTGTTGGTTTTCAGCAGGAAAATCAGGACCAGAAAATGTGATTCAGTAGATACCATTAATTTCTAATAAAAATTTAACAACGTGCACATAACACTGTTTATTTCTAAATGAACTGCAGTCCACAGGAAATAAATCTCTCTGTACTTTTGAGCAATTTAGTAAAAAATGTTTACACAGGCATCCAGCTCAGAAAGCACATGGGACTAACAGCCTTTGTAGATACTGGTAATCCTGTTTCTGCCTAATATCAAAAAGACCAAGAAGTGAAACATGATAAAATATTGCAAATTATGTGTCCTTTAAGTGTACTGAGGCTATTTGATTAAAACAGGGGCAAGTATACAGTGGCTCAAAGGCAGCATGTTTCAAGCTACTCAGAAAATGCTTTGTTACTCAGCACAAGTGTCAAGTTATTTGAGCAAAAATACTTGTCAAGTTTCAGTGCTATCAGATGTTTCCTTAAATAATGATTAGGCTTTGGTGCAATGATGGATATAGTTTAATAATCTTTAATTATAACTGTGTGTTTTCAGATTTCTTTAAGCACAAATACTGTGTTGTAGTGTGAACCAGTCACCAAATTATTCATTTGATGCAGAAATAGCTGCTATTTGGATTAAATTAGCCTGTTGTCACAGAGACTTAGGCACCTTCTGTGAACACCAGGACCAGCCACTGCGGGCAACTGAGCTGCTTCAAGGTGGCATTTCCTTTTCTCTCTTTTTTTGAAATATAACTCAGAACCATTCAGCTGGACAATGTCCCCCTGCATGCTACAATCCCCTGGAAAAGAGGGTGCTGGCAGCAGCCCCCCTGTTTAGGTGCTGCAGTTCTAACAGGAGTTAAGATAGGCAAACAAACAGTGAGTTTAGAAGAAAAATGTGGTGTAATTTAGTTCCCATGGGAATGAGCAAATGCTGGTGATCACAGCTGGGAAAGGCGTGGGCTGGCCCCTGTGCCAGCACACCCCACTGGGCTGCACCAGCCTCTGCTCTGGCACTTTGCAGCTGCTCCTTTCCAGAAATTGTTGTGCTGCCATCCTCTGTGGTGGCTTGTGAGATGGCCTTAATTATTTTTGAGCCCACTCTGCCAAATTCCATCCTTGGCTATGCTGCAGCGCTCCCAGAATAGCAGCAGTGACTTCAGCAGCACCCAGTGCTCAGAAACTGAGCTCATCAAAGTTGAAAATTGGGTGCAAAAATAGCTCAGCCTTTGACCTTTAACATATTCTGAGTTTGGAGCTGTAGTGTTGATTTCTTAGATGTACACAGAAGTGACCACATGGTTAGAGCAGAGTTATGTAAAATTGAAGACACAATTCCTTTTCAGACATCATTTGCTCTGGTTGCCTTTTGGCACTACATTTAATAAGTGCTTTCTGTCACAAATAGAAAAGGTAATAATCCCTCTGCAGTTTCCTAGAAAATGTTACATATACAAAACATATGGAAATGTTAGCTGAGCTGCAGAGAACATAAATGTTGGCTGGCAATGGAGCTGCATGCCTGCTAATGAGACATTTAATTCTGGCTGACATGGAAACCGCTCCTAATACTCTAGAATTATGTAATAAAATATATTTAGCTATTTGTCTTTAATGATTAAGCAAACAGAGAGCCCAATGTATTGAAAATAAATATGTGCCTGAGCTGTGGAGCTCAGTGCTGCCCAGGAAAGTGATGTTTGCACCAAAATACTTCTGGCAGCTGCCTGGCTGATGCCAAAGGCAATTCAAGAGTGGTTTCCACAAAGCCCTTGTTGGTTCAACCTTTAGGGTCCGACTGGCCCAGCAGTTTAGATTTGATGTCAGTTTTAATTAACCACAGCAGCAGGAAGATAAGCACAGTTTATTAACTTGCCACGAGCAGGAGGCTCTGGGTAGAGCTGTCTCAGCTGATGGTCTTGTGAGGCTTTGGAGACACAGAGGCTTTTTTTAGACACAGTAGACTGGAGCCTGAGAACCTTGAACAACACCAGGGTAACCACCTGAGAGCATTCAACCTCAGCAGCTCCGGAGTAGCCAAATTAAATAAATTCAATTATGAATTATTATTATAATTGTAATTCCTTGTTGTGAACCTGGAACCATTCGTCCATGCACCTCTCACACACGAGGCTGCAGCCAACAGCTGCTGCATCTTTGGGAAGGGAGAAGGAGGCAGAATGGAGTTTGTAGTCTGTTCTTCATCTTTTAAATTGTTGTTAGGGGAGAGGATTAGGCAAAAATAAAAATGGGTTTTCTGAGAAAAAACCAAGTTGGAAAATGAGATCAACACAAAAGTCAAGAACAAAGGTTGCCCTGGCAAAGGACTCTCGTGAAATTTGTAATGGCTTAATTGATCAGCCACTGGATCTGGGTGATGCAGAGCAGTCTGAGGATAATCATGTGCTATTAGAAGTTGTTTTTTGTGTCTTTTCACCATTACATAAATCAGATCTTCATGGGATAGAGAGCACTGGAAACCTGACTTTTAAATCCAAATTTTGTGCATGTCATGTAGATTTAAGCATATCAGATCCTGTTTCTGGAGAGATGTTTTACACTGGGAAACAACAGACGTTTTTGGCTTGCTGCCCCCTCCAAGGAGAGCTGATGTTGCAGTGGCTGAGATGCAGGGATTTAATTATTCAGTTGCTTGTAGTCACCAACCTAAAACATGTGTTCTTTGCATCTGTATCCACCTGGTTGGAGAGGTTTTTATTTTTAACCACAGGGTTTTGACAGGATACAGAATTTAATTTTTAAAATAAGCGCTGTGTTTGAATACAAAGCTGAGGCACACAGAATAAGTAGCAATTACCTGCTCAAAAAGCACTGACCGTGTCCTCTGAACTCCTCTCCTGTTGGTACTGAGAGAGGTTATGCCCCAGGTTAAATCAGGTGAGGAAGGGATGGTGGATTCTGCTGAATCCTGAGCCTTCTTGAGCAACATCTGTGGGAGAGCCTTTGAGCAGAGGTGGTGATTTCTGTCTCCACAATGTCTCTGGGGCTTCACTTTCAAGATTCAGCTGCAATAAAGCTCTTGGGTGTTAAGAACAGGATTTTTGATGCCATTAAATGAAGATATTTTGTCAGATAATGGCTATTACCCCTATTTTTTATTTGCCCATTTAATTACATAAACATTGTTAGCTGTTTAAATCAATTTTACCAAAGTGGTGAACTAGTGATTGGTAGGATAAGTAGTTGTCAGGCTACTGGAAATGAAAAGCAAATAAACCTCTTCAGTTTGCAAGGTTTAGTGTACATTTTCATGAGTTTTGAAAGATAATCACATAACAAAATTAAATTTGCAGAGAATTCTTGACTATTGTTTACAGCAAAGTGTATGGTTTTTATTACAAATGCCATTACCTGATAGACTGGTGTAACTCCACTGTTAATGGACTCTTTTTTAAAATATCCCTGCCAAACAATTTATACCATGCTTGTAAATAACAGAATAAGGACACTGTTGAAGGAAACTACTGCAGTGACCTTAGCAATAGTGAATGCTGGCAATGAGTCTATTAAAAAGGTTTTTCACTGCTGAGATTTATAGAATTGTTTCTGATTCTACAGCACACATAAGTTTTTGCTTCTCAGTGAACCCAGGCTCCCAGCTGTGGCAATTGGGCTTTTGTTAAAGAAAAGTTTATAAAATGTGGGAGGAAACTTCTAGAAACAGCAGTGGACTCTAGAGAGAAGCATGAGATCCGTTGTGCACGTGGACACCCCTGGATCCCTGGAAGTGTCCAAGGCCAGGTTGGACAGGGCTTGGAGCAACCTGGGATGGTGGAAGGGGTCCCTGCCCATGGCAAGAATGTGGAATTAAACGTTTTTAAAGGCTCCTTCCAACCCAAATCATTCTGGGATTCTCTGATACACAGAAGAGCTGCCCCATGGCTGTAGCTGTAGAGCAAAGGTGTTCTCCTGAATTCTCATGGACAAGGATTTGTGTTGTAAATAAAAATGTGAGTTTGTTGGTGGAGAGGAAAATGTGATTGGAGTTCTGATGCTATTCCAGCTGCAGCTCTCCATGGTGATTTTTAAGGAGGAAAGGACTGTGCTCTAGAGATGGAGGTGGAAAGCTGCATCTCTAGAGCATGAGATCACCTTGCACCACTGAAGTGAGAAATGTTGTCATGAATCTTTGTGATAAACTGTGCAGTGCTTGTTATAGACTAGAAATGTTCCATGTCAATGCCTTCAGGAGCTCACTGACTCAACAAATGTCTTAGAACAAATGGCTGGAAGTGCAGGGAAGTATCATTGCTGTGTTTGTGTCCACAGCAATGAGAATTCATTTTTCTGAGCTGATTTTCCACACTGGATCCAACAGGTTTCCATATTGAGTACAAACTACTGGAGACCACTCTGGCCTGTAACTGAGGCCAGAAACAGGCACTAGAGAAAGAGCTATTATTTCTTTTTCCTGCCTTGTCACTTCTGAGGTGTTACAGTCAGTTTTCTTGCACTTCTAGATCATGCCTTGGTGAAAAACTGAGACAATAAATCCCCCCTGTGCTTAAAAATTTCCCCTTGTCTCTTCTGTGTTGGACACTCTCGTTCTCCCATGTGCTGCTTTTCATTGCTATTCTTAAGAATTCTGTCTTCATGTTTCAGTTGAATTTTCTTCAGGCCAATAAAGAATAAAAACCTGTGTCACTGAGGAAATGATGAAGTCAGAACCTGAGTCCTGAGCTTTATCTTTCTATTGCAAATCTCTCAGTCTGTGTCGTTGGCTGTCCTTGTCAAGGCCACAGAATGATGTGACCAAAAGGTGCACAAAATGTTACACTGCTGGAAGAATGCTTTTAACAACAGAAGCAGCTATTTTTATTATTGATTTAAATAATCTTGCAAGGTTAAAAGAGTGTCCCATTAACAAATGGAGTCCTCCACAAGTCCCTGCTTCACAGCTACTTGCAGGAATCCCATTATCCCCCTTAAAGCCCTCTGCTAATTAGGCATTTGTTGGCTTTTTTGTCACTTGATCACCTCCCATATGGATTTTGTAGTTGAAGAGGGTTTGGTGACTGAATCGCCAGAAAGTCATTAAAATGTGGGGTTTTTTGTTTTTTTGTTTTTTTTTCTTTTTCTTTATAATCCATGATGTAGTTTTGACTTGTTTCTTCCCTCAGGGGTAGTTTAATCTTCCCCATCCAGGCTGGTGAAGCCTCTGCAGCAGATGCTCCTTTCTTCAGCATTAACTTGAGAGGGAGATAAAGGGAAGCTGCCACTTGGCTGGAGACAATTCTGATGCCTCAAGTTTTAGCTTTTATATTTTTCATGTTCTGTGCTGCTTTAGTCTGTGGGTCTGAGCTTCATGTTATGGGATGGTGAGCTCTGTGCACAGAGCAGGGAGACAAAACAATTCCTGCTCCTGCTGGGCACCAAGGACAAATGATCCAAATCTCAGCCCAAGAGCACAAACACCGTGGGCTGGAGAGAGAAAAACAAGCAGGGTGGGACTGCATGGGTTAAAACTGGAATTGGACAATTAAGTCCAGTATGCAAATGGACCAAAACTTATAAAAATGTGAGACCTCATGACAGCTCTTCCATTTTGTGACCATTCTGGGTGTAGCCTTCGTAAGGCATCAGTTCTGGGTTGTGAGCATCTCTCAGTGTCTGTGGGTCACCACGATTCAGGCTTTGGCCAGCATTTGGAAGAGGAGTGTAGTTTGATAACAAAGCACTTGTGTTTTATGGGCAGCAGGTCTGGGTACACCCTGAAATGCAGCACTCATGCAGGGCTCAGTCATTCCATGGCTCAGGCCATGCAATCAGTGGTGAAATCTGCAGCTGGCAGTTCTGGACCTGTGGGAAACCAGCTTTTGCTAATTCTGAGCATGGTCCCACAATTATTTGGTTTTATGTATGAAGCAAAGGCGTTGCAAGCTTCTCCCCTCCCCAGGCCTTTTGGAAATGGGCAAAGCAGAGCCACTTTTGCACACACTTCATCTCTCAGGGAGAACTGGGAAAGTGTTTTTGTCACACTCTTTAAATATCTACAGCACATATTTGAGCTCATATGAGATCAGTCTCATTCTGAGAAGATTTTTCTAACAAAAATCTCCCAAAATCATAATAGTTTTAATAACATTCGTTTCCAGAAGAAAAGCTTTTTACAAACAGCAGACTGTCTCTTTAAAAAATTCTTCCTTATTATCCAACAATTTCCCAAGTGAATGAATTGTCCTCATGAATGATACTGAACTCATTGCCATTTATATTCATATTTATCAGCGAATCAAACAATTTCATAGCTAAATTAATTCAGTATGACTCACATTTAAGATTTAAACCCCATGGGTTTGATTTTGCCCTAATACATGGAAAAGGGATGTGCTTATGAGATTTAGAATTTCTGGGTTTGTACAAACACTGCTGTCTGTAGTACATCAGTGAGGGGAAGAGATTTCTGAGCCTTTTTCCAATGTTATACACAAAAACGGATGTAAAAATGTGGGAAGTGTGCAGCAGGTAGGTAATCATAAATGTCATAAAATAAGAACTACAAATTAAGTTACAGAATCTTAAAGTGCATGAAAATAATTTATTTTCCCCAGCACAATGTATAGTCAAACTCCAGAGCTCATTGACAGAGTCTTATTCCTGACTCAACAAAAATGATGAGAGAAAGATCATTGTGTGGCTAATTAATAAATGGGGTTAATGCAGCTCTTGACTTCAAAAAAAATCTTTATATTACTGATTGTCAGAAGATTGAAATGGTAATTCTGCTTCACAGCACCCTGTGAAGAATTCTTATATTCTGCTTAAAGTGGCTGCTTTGCCACTGCTGGAAAGCAGCTGTGGAGGTAGATGGAATTTTGTTATGCTGACCACAAACATATTTTGTCATACTTAGGCTGACCACAAACATATTTTGTCCTACTTAACATATGGAGTGTTCAGCATCTGTTCTGTGGCCTTCAGAGTGACTTGAAGGTAGTTCAGAGAGACTCCTTGTTCTGATCTGTGCTTCTGCAGCCATCCCTGTGATGAAGGGATGGAAAAAGGGAAAGGCTCCCATGCTCTGTGGCAGTGTATGAGGTAGTGAAGTGACCCTGGTCCTGTTCCCTGGGAATGGGATCCTGGGAAAGGGTCAGAGCACTCCTGCAAAGCAAAGCCTCACCTCACAAATCCTCTCCTACCAGGAGGGCATCAGGAGTACTGAGTTTGTTTGTACCTCAGCAGGTGCCTGGAGGATGAGACAGAGGATCTAACTGGAAATGAGAGGTTTTGGAGTGAATAAAAGGAGGAAAAATTATGAGGGTAGTGAAGCAGTGGAGGAGGTTTTCCTGAGGGGATGGGCAATTCTCTGGGGAGGTGGGGAAGGCTCAGTGGTTAGCTCAGGGCTGATCCTGCTTTGAGCAGGGGCTTGGCCTGAGGCCCCTTCAGCCCAGATTATCCCATGTTGCTTTGTTCTGCCCTAACAAGGACAGGTGTCAGACTCACTTTCTGGGAGATAGAGTTGTTCTTTGGCAGTAAACACAAGTGTGTCTGAAAACAGGCTGGTGCACCTGCTGCAAACCTACATCTTAATGTCAGGAAGAGTCTGCTCTTTAAAACAACACCCTACACCTGGGTTTGGTGCTCAGGCTTTTAGAAGCCTCATTTTGCAGCGGAGCATTTTGACAGCTTCTTTTTCAAGTCTTTCCTGGTTGCTGTAATTTGACTTTTGAAGCAGCTCAGCTCTTCAAAGCCAGCACCAGCCAAGGTCTGCCGGGCGCTGCCGGCGGCTCCTCGTTCCTTCAGCTGTCATTTGTCAGAGCACACTCGTGTAAACTTAATGAACAATGTGCAAAGCCATTAAAAACTCAATTACGGCCTTCTCTTTACTGCAGACGTGAGGGAAGGCAAACATAAAGTGCTGATGTGTAAACACAATAGCCACCATCTGCTGCAGAGCGGCGTTTCGGCTCCGCAAACAGGAGCGCGGCTGCAGATGCATCAATAATAGGACGCTTATCAAGGCATCATTATCCACCAAGCAGGGGAAAAATTGAAATTTATGGCCAGCTAGAGAGCACTTCATGGTTTAATTCCCCAATTTTCAGTGGTATGTTTAATAACTAGGAGAGAGTAGCGTTTTATGTTCCTGCCGTTGGAAAGGATTTTTGAAAATGAATTTATTTGCAGTCTCCCAGTCCTTCTTGCTTCTGACTGATCTGAGCATAGCACATTCATTTTTACATAGTCAGGATAAAACCAGCAAGATATTAATTAATTTAACCTGTTGATCCAAGAACACCATGTTTAATTGACCTTACGCTCAATTTGCTTGAATGAACTTATACTTTTCTGTCAAATAAACATAAAAAAGAACTTTTATCCAGCATAGATAATTTTTTCCTCCAAATTTCATTTTTTTTTTCAGTTTAGTGTAGTGTTGGAAACTTGAACTTTTGTAAAGAAGTGAACAAAACAATGAAACTCGATATTTTAATTTCTTTTTTTCCCCAATTGGATATGCAACAGTCTAAACAAGAGTTTCTCCAAGATACCTTTTGTTTTATTCATATTCTTGCCTGGAGACATTCAGGAGGCTTTCAGTCATCTATTAGTCAATAATTTCCATTTGTGACATGTTAATTCATTCCTTAGTCCTTTGTATGAGTGGAAACTGTGACAAGTGATTTGTTGGTGCCAGAGCAGATTGTAACTCTTTTATTTGCACATATAGGCCTATAAATTGAGAATAAGTCCCATCAGCTTCAGCTCTGTGCTCAGCCTAAAGAAGGCTGTCAGACCCTAAATCACAATATGTCAATTTTCATTAAGGATAATGAGGAAAACCACATTTGTCTTTAAAAGGTTGCCTTGTCTTTCATTTGTTTTCTCCTAGTGGGAGCTGTTTTCATGATCTCTCACCTACTCCTAAGTGATGGATCTTGCCCACACAAGTTCCACAGACAAATTTGGAAATTTGTAATAGGACAGTGGATCTCTTGATCTGTTGATCTTGGACCATGCAGAGCAACTTTGTGAATGTCCTGGAGGGCAGGATGCCTGTTCAAGTTCACACTGTAAAAATAAAAATAAAATTAAAAAAAAAAAAGGAAAAAAGTCTATTTGGGGTCAATTTATAGGATATAGGGTATAATTTATTCACATCTGAATTTTATATTAAAAGAATTTTATATATTTATTTATATTTTATATTTTATAAAATATAAAATATTTTATATAAATAAACAAAATATATATATATATATATATATATATATATATATATTTTTTTTTTTTTTTTTTTTTTTTTTTTTTTTTTTTATTTATATCAGTGATTACCTTGATGGAATTACAAGTTTTCAGCCCCTAGGCTGGCCAGGCTTGAGGTGTTTCTCTGGATCCTGTGGGGTGAGCTGTGCCTGGGGTATCCCAGGGAAGGGTTTGTGGGGAAGCTCCAAGGCTCTGCAGAAAGAAAGGAACTGAGGTAGAGTTCTTAGGGAACAAATCCCTTTAAACAAGGTGTGAGTTCTTTTCTCTGGCAGAGATGGCTCTGTAAAGGGGATATTTTTCATTTTTTCAGCTGTCATAAAATAATACCTCTTATCAGGACTTTGCTTGATAAGTTGTGTTTCTTATAGGATTTCCTGCTCTATCTCTACACACATTGTATTAAACAAAATCAGATGCTATAAATAGGAAGCTGGGAATAATTTATCTATGGCAATTCTTTGCAAGGTAATTTTTTTTAGTAATTAAGAAAAATTATTTTGATAAGTGCTTTTTGGTGGATAGGTATTCTTCTTGTTGGTGTTGTCACTTGCTGGATTCAGGTTGCCCACTCTCCCCAGAACTGTCAGCACTTGCACAAAAGGCCATGAATAGCTTGTGATTCATTATTTTGTGGGTGGCAAAAAATAAAATTGTAATTATTGCTTGGAACTTTTTTCTAAAAGCTGATGTTTTCTCTCCCAGAGGAAAGCTCGTTATTTTTATATATGGATCTGTAAAAGTGAAATACTCCCTAACTTTTGCTGTCATTGAAGCCCTTCCCTCCCCCAGTGCAGTTCAGGGCTGCATTGTGTTAGACACAGCACAGATCAGAGCAGTTCTTTAGGGCAGGAAAATTCACATACTGTCCAAATTAAAGAGAGAAAAGTTGAGAGGCATGGCCTGGAATGCTGTGCCAGGTGCTGTGCAATCAATTGTGGTGTAAAAATCCCTTTTCCTGGGTGCCTCCCCACTTGGTCAAAACCCTTGTGAATGCACAGGGGCTCTGCTGTTCTTGGAGTGATTCTGGGCTGCACCTGCCTCCTCCAGGGTGGGATCTGGCACATGGGGAACTTGTCTGCACTGTACTCCAGTGGCTCTGAAATGCCTCAGGGTGGCTCTGAAATGCCTTTCACAGCAGCTCTGGGCTCCTGCAGAGCATGCCACCCTTGCTCAGTGGTTTTACAGTGTCTTCTCTCCCAAATTCTCTGGAGTGGTTCTTGAAACTCTGTACTGACAGAGATCCTGGAATCCCACAATGGCTTGGGTTGGGAGGGACCTTAAAGCCAGTTTAAGGCAGGGACACCTCCCACTGTCCCAGGTTCCTGCAAGCCCTGTCCAGCCTGGCCTTGGGCACTGCCAGGGATGCAGGGGCAGCCCCAGCTGCTCTGGGCACCCTGTGCCAGGGCCTGCCCACCCTCACAGGGAACAATTCCTTCCCAATTTCCAATCTAAATCTCCCCTTCTTCAGCTTAAAGCCATTCCCTCTTATCCTCTCCATCCATCCCTTGTCCCCAGTCCCTCTCCAGCTCTCCTGGAGCCCCTTTAGGCACTGGAAGGTGCTCTAAGGTCTCTCTGGAACCTTCTCTTCTGCAGGTGAACCCGTCCCAGCTCTCCCAGCCTGGCTGCAGAGCAGAGGGGCTCCAGCCCTGGTGGATCTGGGTGTCCCACTCAGGCTGCCCAAGCCTGGCTGGGCCAGGTTCCCAGGCTGCTCCCTCAGCTGGCAGCCTGTGCTGCCTCTCCAGGCCTGCTGGCACCTGTGCTTGCTGAAAATAAATGTTCTCATAGGAACTGAACCCAAATTTCAGTTTCTCAAAAGTTTAGTTTATGTGAGTAGATTTTTAAGAGTAGTGTGTATACATTACATGCTGAAGAAGAGGATTTTATGAGCAGAGTTACATCAGCAATGGGCATTTGTCAAGATCCTAATTTTTAGACCAAAACCTGAAAGTTTGGATTCAGCTCTAACATTTCTCCAAGTTCTTTTTGAGAATCTGGAATTTCTTGACTTGGGACCATTTTGTTTTTTGTTTTTCCTTCATTTCCACTGAAAGGCAGCGTTGCCAGAGACCATCTTGCCTATAAATTTTCTTAGAGTTTCTTCCTCTTCCCCATCTGTGCTTGCATTGCCCTGGAATTTTCCAAGGTCTTTAGAGTGTGTAACTTCATTAATCTATTTTTTTTAAAGACTGACTTCCTCCTGTTGATCCTTTGCAAAATGAATATATATCATATAAACAAGGGGGAAAATTTTTCTAGGAGAAAATTGCTTGTAGCTGTTATAAATTTATAATATATGACTGTTCACAGCGCAGAATTGATCCAAATGTTTGCCTGGCTCATCTGAGTCACGTGCTATGGTGAGGAAAAGGGAAAGTCAATAGGTCAGAAGTGAGGCAGGGCTTTTCAAACTCAATCTTCTGTGAACTGCAAGAGGCCAGCACACAAACACATCTGCAGTGTGGCTTGGCAGCAGCATCAGAGCCAGGAGTGTCAAGAGGGCTGTGTTTGATTAAAAATTATCACGCCTGGCTGCTGACACACAGATTCCCCCTGCCCCATCCCACTGTTTGCTTTAGTTCTTTCTGAGTGTGAGTGTCTGCACCCACATAAAGGAGATCCTGTAACCAGAATTGAATCAAATAACTCTCATCATGTTCTCCCTTATTGCTGACATTTGTCACCTTGATGCATCTGCGAGGAGATGAGTGGAGACACAATGTGCTATAAAATAACTGCTTGATGAATCCAAATGCAAGTTCAACATTGAGTGCCACAGTTAATATGATGCAGACTTCCAGGTTAACAAACTCATAAATTGCCTCAGTATACATTTCCCTCCCTAAATTCAGCCTACCCTTCCCTCCTACATGAATTATTGTCCTGTTGCATTATCACAAGTAAAGATGTTGCTGTTCTGTTGACAACCCTCACTTGGTTGGGCTCTGAAAATTGGGGTTTTCTTAACATGACCTTCAAATATTCAGGTACCAGGGTTCACAGGTATGGACTGGCATGAAGGGTGTTGGTTGATGCAAGCAAATATCAGCTGAGAGCTTGCTCTGTTGTAGCTTTTGTGTTGAATCATAGAATTGTTAAGGTTGGAAATTACTTTTATACATCATCAAATCAACCATCAACCCAACACCAAGCTCACCACTAAACCACATCCTCAAGCACCACATACACACTTTTCTTGAACACTTCCAGGGATGGTGACTCCTCATTCCATTCCAGTGCTTTCCAACACTCCTGTGAAGAATTTTTTCCCAATACCCAATCTAAACCTCCCCTGATGCAACTTGAGGCTGTTTCTTCTCATCCTGTCACTTGTTCCCTTGTATTGAATGTGCCTTTGGGGCACAGTGTGCAGCAGGGGAACCTGGTTGTTTCTTGAAGTGGGAATATGCTTTTGTTTAGAGCGACTGTGTGATCACAAGGTGATAAAATAATACAAGCAAGCCAGCATTTCTATTTTGATTTGCAAGTTATTTAATTAAAGTAGTTCTAGCTAGCCCTGAATCTACTGATGTAAATACCCTGCAATTTTAATATCCTTTCTCTCCCTAACAACTGGCACCAAACAGCTGCTTCCTTCACAGGAAGGTTTGTTTTGTGGGTGGTAAAAGGCTGAATTTTCGAACGGAGCTGTTTACACCAAAAATCCAAGCAAACCCACTCTGTTCTCTTTTTCCTTTGCTCTGCAGGCTCCTTCATGATGGTGAACAGCTCTGGGAGAGCATCAGGGCAGAAAGCTCACCTGCTGCTGCCCACTCTGAAGGAGAATGACACCCACTGCATCGACTTCCACTATTACCTGTCCAGCCGCGACCGCTCCAGCCCCGGCTCCCTCAACGTCTACGTCAAGGTCAACGGGGGCCCCCAGGGCAACCCCATCTGGAACGTGTCAGGAGTGGTGACCGAGGGCTGGGTGAAGGCAGAGCTGGCCATCAGCACCTTCTGGCCACATTTTTACCAGGTAGGGGTTTGTATTATTTTTCCCCTCTCTCTCCTTTGTTAGTTTTGAAAGTCGACACCTCCCTCCCTGAATTTTCCTCTCAGTATAAATTTACCTATAGTGGATATATAGGCAGGTTGAGTATTTCTTTCCTCCTCGCTTTTTTCTTTAGTTGTTGGCAGGCCACAGACTGATGGATGGGAGGCAATTATTGACAAGACCCACTTGTGGTGAAATTGCCACTTGTATTGGCACTTTCCGTGGCACTGTGTGACTGCAAACAAAACAGTTTCTGGTTGTGTATCTGTACTCTGTATAAATCTCCCAGGATTATTTTTGGACCTTGGTTGGTTCCATAGGAAGGAACATTTTTTGACTTGGCTGTGCATCTTGTGCCCATACAGGGGGTATAAGGACATAAGGTACTAATAAATTCTTGTACCACGGTATCATATGTGGATATTCTTCACTAGATCCTCAGCTCCTCCTTTTTCTATCACAGCTTTATTTATTCTGTTAGAAGATATTTTTTTTAGACTAGGACAAAGCCAAGGAAAGTAATGGCTACACTATTTTTTTTGTTATATTAGTTTTACACCAACTTATTAGTTGCCTGCTTCAAATTCATTTGGCAACTTTGCAGCCATTGTTTTAATTTCAGTTAGATTATTCACACACAATGGACTCATATACTGCTTTTTACTGGTTGAAGGGGTACTTTTGTCTTGTTTTATATTCAAGACACACACCAAAAAGGAAAAAAAAAAAGCCTGGGAGGTAATTGCATCCTAAACCTTGCAGGAGATTTGATGTCCATGTGATACTAATAAAAGCCATGAGTGAGACAGGCACCGGGATAGAATGAACTATGAAAAGGCTGCAAATAGTCTGTGTATAAAAACCAGCAGGTAGAAAAGCCTCTCTTTTTCTTGCTTCTAATAACTGGGTAGGAGGTCTGTAAAATCTGAGCTGGAGGAAGATGCTTTAATGTTCTGCCTCTGAAAGAGTTGTGGATACCAGCAGAATGCACAGAGTGCACCAGGCGGGAGAGAGGGAAGGATAAAGAGATGCAAATGTGTGGAAAATGGTGTTTTAAGGGCAGTGCACAACTTGTGACTGTTCTGAAGGCACACTGGAGTGCTCCTACTCCATTCATATTAACATGATCCTGGGCATGAAGCAGAATTTCCTTCATCCTTGGTGCTCCACAGAGATAACAGAAATGATCTTTCACCCAGAAAATCGGTGCTTGAAAAACCTGCAAAAGGCAGTCTGATCTCACACTAAGAGGGATCCTGCTCTCAGATATATCAATAGGAGGCTTCCTGAGCCTCACTTAGGTCTTTTACAAGTACTTTGGCAGGTCAAGTTTGCTTTTCTTGAGCAAAAGATTCCTTTAAATCAAACAAGAATTTTCTACTGAAGCACAAAACTGAATGGATTGGAAGGCAGCAGTACCTGCCCAGGAGTAGTTCCTTCCTAGAAAATGCAAGAGGCTTCTTTTTAAATTTGTGATGAGTGAGAGTGATATCTTCTGGTCATCCTTGTATTTTTGTTTCTTAAGTGTAGCTTTTAAAATTTGAGATCTGTCCTGGATATTATGGGGGTCTAGTAGACTGATTTCAGCCTCTGGTTTTATAAATCACCTTGTTGGTGGTCTGTAGTCCTGTGAGTTTCTACATTTAAGCAAGGTTTAAGAAAAAGTAAAAAGAAAAAAGAGAACTTGAAGCTTGAAAATAGGAAAATTATCGGTATTTGCCAGCCTAAATTAACACTTCTGCCTAAATAAGTCCAGAGGTGGGAGGATGACAAAACTTGGGTGTGTTGCTGCTTGAGAAGTGTCTTGTTTTTCACACTCCTGATCTAGAATGTGCCATTGCAGTGTTATTTAATAAAATCCTGGCAGGGCTCGGGTTAGAAGGGACCCCAAAGATCAACTCATCCCACCCCTGCCATGGCAGAGACACCTTCAACCATCCCAGGCTGCTCCCAGCCCTGTCCAGCCTGGCCTTGGGCACTGCCAGGGATCCAGGGGCAGCCACAGCTGCTCTGGGCACCCTGTGCCAGGGCCTGCCCACCCTCACACTTGCCATTTCTTTGTCAGCTTTAAATCAAAATTGCTTTCCAGGAGAACACTCTGCACACAAGAAGCCTGACAGCCTGTTCTGTATTTTGAAAAGACCATGCAAAACTCCTAATGCACAGAAACCACACCATCCTGGACTGGGATGTGCACCAAAAATTCAGCCAGGCAGAACAATCTGAAGCTCTCTGCCCTGATCCAAGGCTTTGTCAAGTACTTTGAACTTTGGAGATGTGGCTAGTGGAAAACTGGGATGCAAAGCAGCTGCCAGGGGTTGTGTTTTAGGTGTGTGCAAGGGTCATAGGAGTCATCTGGCTGCAGAAGCACTTAGCTGAGACAGAAAAACGTGGGGGGATTTATCATGTCTACCCTGGAGTTACTTGTACTTGGATTCCCAGCCTGCAAATGTTTGCCAGCGTAGCGAGAAAAAGCTCTAATGGTTCTTGGAGAAAGGTAATAGGTGTAATCTTGAATTACTGCTTGCCATAAGGATGAACTCAGTCCCAGAATGCACCAAGGGCAGCACTAGAGCCTGCCAGGAAGGTGTTTTTTTGATGTATAGCAAGGAATGTTATTGATCCATGCCTGGAGAAAAGTGTTGTAGCACAACAGATGAGCTGGGCTAGGCTGCTAACACAGACATTGTTGGTAAATCACAGCTGCAACGGGGCCTTGTTCAGGGGGAAGGAAACATGAACTGACTTTGTATTTGGAGAGCTCAGGAGCATTTAAGAATGCTTTTTTAAGAGTGAAGCTTTGTGTTTTGTCAACTGTATTCGTTTCTGTGGAGTTCTTTAACTGCAAAGCATTATTAATTGCAAAGTATTGCCTGTCTCAACCATCATGCTGCGTTTCCAGCTGGATTTAAAAGGACATGAGGGACACTGAGCATGAGATTTGCAGAAATGGGCCCCATAAACATTTTTTTCCTGCCTTTTCCTCATGTTGGGGCTCAATTGTCAGTTTTCAGGAAAGCCTAGGTGCTTCCATGCTTCTCATTTTGATAAGGATGAGATGCTTCAAAATACACAAAAAGACAATAATGTGTAAGTTTGAACTGGGAAAGGGCTGGGAATATCTGAGTGTAAAGCAGAACAGAATAAAATAGTCAAACAATATTGCTTGAATTGAGAGGAGTCCTCTACTCAGTGGATTCTGCACCAGTGGACAGAGATTCTTTTAGGGGCTGGGTTGGTTATTATAAAGTTAGACTGTGCTGTATAAAACTCTGCACATGTTGGTGATTAACCAAAGCCAATTTTCTTTGTATTGGTGCTTACTTTTGCCATCCACTCATACCTGATGCCAGTGCCTTTGAGAACTTATCAAGTTCTTGACTTGCAGATAATTGAGAATTACTTTGTTGTGACTTGTGACTTTTCACAAATGTAAAACCAAAATATGATTTTGTAGCTGAAATGTTGCACTTGAATTCAGGTCTGAAGGGAGTTGCAGTAGAGCCTTGCATGACCTTCCCAGTAAATGTAATTTTTATAATGAATGATATTTAATTGCTAAAGTAATTATAATTTCCATACTAAAGACTCCTATTTTATACTCTTATTTTATACAGTCCCTAAAAAGCCTATCAAGGACCTTGATAACACAAACCACTTGCTAATGTTTTTTGGATGACTTTCTCTTCCAGTGGCTTGCTTCTTCCAATATTTCCTGGGCAGCCCAATTGTTGTCCAGTCCCCTCTGGAGGAGAACTTTGTTTCTGCATATTATTAGCACCTGAGCTTCTCTTAACTTGTCTTTGCCTGTTTTTATGTCTTTTTTTTTTCCTTATGGATGTATTTCAGGAGATCTCACCTCTGTCTGTGTTTTGAACTGGGGGAGGAGATCTTAGGAAGTCATGAAAACATAAGAAACCATGTTCTGGAAGCCCAAATGCAAAGAAAAATGAACATCAGCAATTCTGTAGTTAGAAAGGATATTTTTGGACTATTTTTATCCAGGGCAATATTTGGACAGTTGAACACTTCACTGCATTAAATCTTTTGATGAAGGAGATAAAGAAGAGTCTGAACAGTGACAGGCTGGGAATGCCAGCTCTTATTTAGAACAAAAAGACCTGTTGAACACTGGTTTTAAATAGTTAACTCTGTGTTCTAGTAGGGAATTTTAGAAGTTACAAATGACTAGAATGCATGGTCACTGATTCAGGAAGAGGATTCTGACTCCTGTAGTGCTTTATCCAATTTTCCAAGGCATACTGAGAGCAAGATATCAGATTTTTTTCCCCACTTAATGTTCTTGGACTGGTGCTTAAGAGAATATAGGTGTGTGCATACACCCAGGGCACTTATTGGTTTTCCAAACCACAGATGCACAGAGCTGTCTTTAATCCTATTGAATGTTGCTCTAATCCTTTCTTTTGCTTCCCCCACAGATTTGGTGTTGCACTCACACACTGAATTGCCCTGGTATCCCTTCATTGTTAATAAAATGCCTTGAATGACTCAGACTTGGAATAACAGCAGAATGTGGTGACTGCTGAAATTACTGATGCAAATGTTCTTTCTCAGATTTTTTTTCTTTTGTATTTCAGGTGATATTTGAGTCTGTCTCTTTGAAAGGACACCCTGGGTACATAGCTGTGGATGAAGTCAGAGTCCTCGCCCATCCCTGCAGTGAGCACTCTTTATTTTTCTGACTGTACCAGCATGGTGTAGGCCACAATTTGTAGTCTAAAGGAGAGATTTACCCAGTTGGGTCAGCACTAAAATGTCTTGTCTCCCTCCAAGACCCCCAAGGACAGTCAGCCTTGCTTAATTTCCTACTTTTGCAAATTGTTCAAAAGGCAAAGCTGCTCTCAGTTCATGGCTACTGGAATTCTCTCTACTTGCTAATAAACATGTGGTTTCATTGTTTCTTAATCTTATTGCTGTAGAAAACAATCTAAAATGCTTCTCATAATAACTTTAGAAAAGAACAACCAAATTGTTTCAGTGTTTCCTTGGTAAGAGGCCTGTCCCAAAGGTTGGTTGGTTTCAATGTATTAGATCTGCTCAGAAAGCTGTGCAGAGATTAAAAATTAATCTTATTCAGACACTGCACTTACACAGGAGTAGAAACTAATGCAGGTTCATTACACTATTCAAAAATGTTAGGGTTGCATTTCTTCTATTGCAGACACAATTCCACACAGATACTGCAACAAGAAGCTGAGATTTATTTATTTTTTTATGTTTAAAGAAACATTGTGCCTCAGTCTTTGAGTCTGAACTTGTTTGGTTCCTTTACCCACCTTCAGTGGGGCTTGAGGACTTTGTATATTTTATGGATGTAATGTACAGTTCCATGTAAAGATCTTTTTTAACAGCCCCTCTTTCTGGCTCATGGTTTCAGTGAGCCAGTGACAGCTGCTCACAAAAAATTGATGGATCTTATAGATGGAGTGCAATCAACTGTTTTTGCTGTGATCAGAATGTCAAAGAACATCTGCCATTCAATGTGACAGACATGGTTCTGCTCAAGTTTAACAGGACATTTCTGATAACTGCAGTATGCTTAATTGCTGCTTAAGTAAATTATATTTGTATTTACCATGTGCTCATTGCTCAGGCCTTTGGGTGCATTTACTTCATTAAGGAATACTTACATTCTGTATTAACCAGATGTTGCTGATAACTGGCAGCATCCAGACAAATCTCCAAATGCTCTGTGCCTTCCACAGTGTGTTGGATGATTGCTGGTCCCTTCACTGGGACAGAGGCCACTAAACAAACCCTGGGGCAGAGCCTCAACAAGAAAATGATGGGATTTAAAGCAGTTAGGCAGGATGCTGTGTTGTATCCCTGCTTAATTAGGTAAACTGATTTTGAATCCATTTCTTCAAGTATATACAGCTCCTTGTCAAAATTAACTGCATTCTTGGTGACTCAGCAACAAAATGTTTGAAACAGATTTGGTTGGTTGGGATTTTTTTCAGTCTGTTTGCAGCCCCCAGCATAGAGAGCTCATTGCAAGCTGAAGTTCTCTGCAGTCTCTGTAAATGCTGCTCCTGTCTGGTTCCCAGTGCTGCTTTTGTTGCTCAGCAGTGTCAGGCACCAGGGTGAACATCACCCATGTGTTCCCTTCCCTTGTACAGCCTTTGCCCCTCAGATTCCTTTTACAATTGTTGTAAATCAAAACACGGGGGCAGTGAAGCTCCTGGTGGCCCTGGATGTTACTGAAATCATTGGTCTTATTTCTTCATTTCTGCTTAACCTTCACAGATGACAAAGGCAGGCAAACCAGTCAGCAAAAAGCAGTGAAATGCCCCTAATGACACAGTAATACAGAAAAATAAATGTATTGCTGGTGCTGCCTCTTGTTTTCCTTTGTCCTGTGAAGCAATACACAGGAATATCCATTTTTCTTATGCTAAAAATCCATTGGCTCTGTGTGAATGACCCCTTGCCATCACAGCACATCTTGCTCCAGAAGCTGGGCAGCCCCAAGGACCAGGATGTTGGCATTGATGGGACTCCACACCTTTGTATTTGTAGCTGACTGAAAGCTGCACACTTTAGGATGCAGGCACAAATATTAGAATTATCTGAAATACTCTGTAGAACGTTCTGAATGTCACCTAGAGGGAGTTTTCCAGTAAAGCTTGGTGCAAATCCCTGCTGCCCAGAAAGCAGGATGGTGCAGAGTCCCTGTCCTTCAGGAGCTGCCAGTGAGCTGTGCTGGATGGGGCACAGGAGCAGATAAAAACATCTGACATGGTGTCTGAACATGTGCTCTCTGTTCATGTGTCAAACACTTGCACATCAAGTTTCAACCATGCATGCCCACAGATGCCCACTTCCCTTTAAAGCTGTTTGCTCCAACAGCAGAGAGGTTATATTGTCCTCTGAAATGATGTATTTCAGTGTCTAATCATACTAGAAAATGTGCAGATATTGTTGAAAAACACTGACCTTTTAGGTGTTTTTTCAGAGTATCATGCTAAAAGTTTTCAAATGATGCACAAACCTTTTTCTGCAAAAAAATAGTTCACTTAAAGGTGTTGCATTTGCTGCTGTAATCTTGTTTATACTTTAAGTTAAATAGAGACCTAAGTCAGTCTGATATTTAATCAAAAAGATAATCCTTTCATCTAGTTTATCTGTGAAAAAACCCAATGTCTGCATTTCTGATATCACTGGTTTCATTTTGAACTAATGCTGAATTTAGTGTCAGCAAAACATTGATCTTATCAGTGATCTTAAACTAAACCAGTGATACAATACTGTCAGTTAAATGAATATTGCATTTAATATCTGATTTTATATTGATGAAGCATTATTCTAAAGGTCTAGGACGTATTTGATAGTCAAGAAAAGAAAAATAATAAAAGACTCTTGTGAAAATGGGGTTTGGGTCAGTCATGCTTGACAAGCACAAAAGCATTTGACTTTTTTTGACCTTTTTAGAAACATAGTTTTGTGAAGAAAAGAGATGACTCAATTACTCTTTATAGCAGGCAATAAGAAATTGTGCCAGTGACCATGAACTTGTGATTTGATCCAAATCTGTATTTTCAGAGGTGCCAGACCTCTCTAAGATCCCTCAGGCCATCTTTTCCCATCTCCATCCCCACTTCTCCCTACAAGGAGCAGTTAAATACCCAAGGGCAGCTTTGTTTTGCAAAGCCACCATTGCAAAGGCTTTGCTGGGTGCTTGGGTGGGTGCAGCAGGGCTGGTTCCTGCCTGGCTCTACCCTTGCCATCCTCTGTGACCGTGTTCACAGGGGTCTGAGGATGAGGGAAGAGATGAGGATCTGACTCCATGTTTCAGAAGGCTGATTTATAATTTTATGATATATATTATATTAAAACTATGCTAAAAGAATAGATGAAAGGATTTCATCAGAAGGCTGGCTAAGAATAGAAAAAGAAAGAATGATAACAAAGGTTTGTGGCTCGGCCAGAGGGTCTGAGCCAGCTGGGCTGTGATTGGCCATTAATTAGAAACAACCACATGAGCCCAATCCCAGATGCACCTGTTGCATTCCACAGCAGCAGATAACCATTGGTTACATTTTGTCCCTGAGGCCTTTTAGCTTCTCAGGAGAAAAAAATCTTAAAGAAAGGATTTTTCAGGAAATATCATGGCTACAATCCTCTGCCTCTTTTGTCAGGAAAAGCCCCGCATTTCCTGCGGCTGCAGAACGTGGAGGTGAACGTGGGGCAGAACGCCACCTTCCAGTGCATCGCCGGGGGAAAGTGGTCACAGCACGACAAGCTCTGGCTCCAGGTAAGCCAATGGATTTTTGTGGTTCCTTTGGGGCTTTCTTTGCTTTTGCAAATGAAGTAAATAGCTGGAGAAAGGTTGGTGATGAGGCAAAATCTTCTCATCAAGATCCTTTGAAGAACTGCCGTAAATCGCTTATAGGTGAGAGTTAGAGGTGACAAAGTATGGAATTAGGAGACAGAAAAAGGAAAAAACGGCCAGTGACAGCAAAATTCTGGTTTCAAACAAATGCCCATGTACCTGTAAACACTCAGCCATAAAGCAGAAGGGAGAGGAAGTGGAACAGATCTCTTCTGCTTTATTATACCATCTGCTTTCCTTTCACCCTAAAAGTGTTCTCAGCTTGGAGTCAGTGATAATTGTTAAGAAGGAAATCTCCAAGGTCTGAAATTACTTACCTGGCTGGTTAAAATCAGGCAAACCCAGTTTGCACCCAGTTCTTCTTGCTCCCAGTTTCCCTTGGCTGCATTGACAGCTGATTTGGTCTTGTTCCTTTTAGTCACTCGCTAAAAGAGTAAAACATTCCCTCCCTGGATGCTTTATTTGCAGCCTACTGATCAAACTTGTCTGGGTCCTGCTCTTCTGGTGGGTGCAGCAAAAACTCTGGGAATTCACTGTCAGTGTTAGAATTGACATCAACCCCAACATCAGCACATGAGGTGTGTGTTTCCCAGTGAAGGACACAATAACTTCTCCTGCCCCTTGAATTTCTCTGATATGTGGACACTCAGCATTACCATTCCAGAAGCTTTTAAAAACATTGAATTCCTAAATGTTTAACTCCTAAACAAGTCAAGAGGATTCTTGTTGCATGTACACAAAGCCAACATAATTTGGAGAACACCAAAGCCAGTCCAAAAGTTTTATTCTCAGCTTGGAATGATGTGCCAGAGGGTTTGATCACCCTGTAGTTGTAACATCTGGGGCAGACAGGAAGAGCCTTTATAGTCAAATAATTACCAGGTTTTATCAAATTTTATAATTGACTTCAGGCATTTTAATAAAATTGAAAAATATAATTTTCAAATCTAGCTTAAATCAAGGAATTGGCTTATCTAATCATAAAAATTAAAAATAGTACTGGGAAAAAGGCTTAAGTTGGTGAGACATGTAGTTGGCATTATGTAAAAATCATTTTATATTCAGTAACTATGCTCTCATCACAGCTGTTCTTCTAAAAATTGCATTTTTAACTTAAATTTATTTACCTATGGTGTATGTCTAGCACCCACTGATATATATTTTTCATTTATTTTATCTTTTTTTGGTTTTTTCATTAAAATATTTCCCCAGTTACAATTAGGTGTGTGTAAAAACAATTCTGACCTGCAGCAATATGAACCTTTCCCTGTGAGAAGCAGAGTTGGGGAGGAAAGAATTGCTATTGTTAATGAAAACCTGCTTTTCATTCTCTAAAACTGCAACATTTAATGAAAATAGCCTTGGAAACACCTCTAATAACTGTTTAGCGGAAACTGCCAAAACAGCAATGTGCTTTTCTTTAAAATTCCTAACAAACTGGACAAATGAGCAAGTTGAGGTGTTTATACTGTGGAGAACAATTTCTGGCTAATTCTTTGTCTGTCCCTTTTCCAGTTGGAAAAATGTGGTCTGGCATGGGTAGAGAGCTTTCTTGGGGAATGCTGGATATACAAGGATATCTGCTCATCCAACCAATTTATTTAAATTGGTCCAGAATCAGAGTTTTGCATCTGAAAAGGCCAAATTTACAGAATCTGTTCATTTGTAGTGTTTGTAGGTGAACACAAAGCCTTCAGCTGTTGTGTTTTCTCATCCAAGCCAGGCCTCTAATGACACTGGGTAAAAGTGCACAGTGGCAGTCAGAGCTGCCCCTCTGCAGCCTTTCCAGGAATTAATCTTAGAGTTACAGAATGTCCTGGGCTGGGAGGGACCCCCAGGATCACCCATGGCAGCCCCAGCCCTGCCCAGACACCCCAACAGCCCCAGCCTGGGCATCCCTGGCAGCTCCTGCAGCTCTGGCAGCCTCGGGGCCGTGCCCATTCCCTGGGCAGCCTGGGCAGTGCCAGCACCCTCTGGGGAAGAGCCTTTCCCTGGTGTCCAGCCTGAGCCTCCCTGGCACAGCTCCAGCCATGCCCTGTGCCTGTCCCTGGTCACAGAGTTCCTACTCTGACCAAGCCAAGCATCCTCAGTGTCCTGCCCCTCATATGGGCTCCCTTCCAGACACTTTACCCTATTACCCTCTGTATCCTTAGAACACACCAAAAGCCCAGATATATCTCAAATATTAAATAGAAATGCAAACTTAAATATATCATAGAATCACAGTTTTGGGTTTGAAAGGGACCTTAAAGCTCATCCAGTTTTGGGCAGGGACCTTCAACTATCCCAGGGTGCTCCGAGCCCCATCCCACCTGGCTTGGACACTTCCAAGTATCCAGGGACAGACACAGCTTCTCTGGGCACCCTATGCCAGGGCCTCAGCACCCTTTTATTTATTATCCAGCCCTGTGGATTTCCTGAGGGAATGGCTGAATTCTTTCCTTGAAAAGCCGTGCTTGTCCAAAACCTCTCCCAGCAGCACGAACGCAGAGCTCTGACCACATTAATCGCCCCAATGAGCGACTCACACACAGACACATCAACACCTCACCTACCTGTCCCCATGATGGCATCATTTCTCTCTGCCTCTGCAGCAGTGGAACGGGAGGGACACAGCCCTGATGGTCACTCGAGTGGTCAACCACAGGCGTTTCTCAGCCACGGTCAGCGTGGCCGACACGTCGCAGCGCAGCATCAGCAAGTACCGCTGCGTCATCCGCTCCGACGGCGGCTCCGGCGTCTCCAACTACGCCGAGCTCATTGTCAAAGGTAGGAGCAGCAAACCGTGTTCATGCACAAGGAGTGTTTCCTCCCTGTCACTGTCATATTTTCTGAAAAATCTCTTTGCCCAGGATTTCTGCTCCTGGGAAGGTGAGAAACGGCAAAGAAAAATGAGAACAATAATTATCTGATTTGCTTCTCCTGTGTTTTGCTGCTTTGGAATGTGGTTTGGATATTGTTTAGCAACTGGTTATTGTTTTATTAGTTTAATGTGAATTGTTTTAACTTAATGACCAATCACAGCCAGCTGTGTTCCTTAGACCTCTGTGTCTCCAGGGCTCAGCCAGCCCTGCCTGGACCTGCAGGACATCCCCATGACTTTTGCACCTCCACTAATGTTCCTTAGCCCCAAAAGCACCTTCCCATTTTACCAGCCCATCCTGTACTGACTCCAGGGGGTTCGACACCCTCCCTGTGATTTCCACCAGTATTTATATTATAATTGTTCAAGCTTCATGTCACTCATTAATCAACCTTGAGCTTTACGCTGGGGCTCTTTCTGTGTGAATTTACTCTGGACAAGCAATTCCATCTCCACTCCCCATGGTGGGTGGTCCCAACCATCCCACAAATCTGACAGCCCTCCAAGCCCTGCCAGTGGGAACACGCCAGGAGGGCTTGCACATGTCAAGCAAAGTGGAGTGGCCTCATGTTGCTTTGCTGGGCATGCTGGAGCCCATGGCAATGTGACAGCACCATGGGAGACACCCAGCAAGCCCTGGCACAGGTGGGAAGGAGATTCTGGAGATGCAGGCTGCAATGGAGAGCTGCTGCACCTGGCACTGCTGTACCAGCTGTGTCGAGGCTGTGGTGAGAGTCACAAGCTTTTCTTCAGTATCTTGTTAAGCCTTTTGTAAGTATCCTTTCTCTATTCTTTAGTATAGTTTAAGTATAGCATGATATGATATGATATGATATAATATAATATAATATAATTAATATATTAGCCTTCTAAGAACACAGAGTCAGATTCTCAATTCCTCCTCCATCTGGAGAACCCAGAAAATACCACAAGATAACTGTCTATAAAAACTGGCATTCTGTTGGACCTTCTTTTGTTTGTATTAAAATAAGGAAAAAGGGTGAAAGTGATGTGAGTTTAAGTCGGTATCTCGGGTATTTGAATTTAATCTTTGGACACAGCCTTCTTTGGAATGTTTTGTAGTAGAATCTGGTGGCTATGGAGGCTTTTGCTGTAGTCAGCTGAATAGTTTGGCTGTCAGTCAGCTTCACAAGCTGCTTTCCTTCCCAGTATTTTATCAGGCAGAAATAATCTTGTGGTGGAGCATTGCGTGTCAGCAGAGACTGTTCAGGGCTGCTGGCAGTAAATGCTGGGATTGATTCTGCTGACACCCTGAAGTCCAGAGTGGAAGCATCAGTAGTTCTTGAAGGGTGTTTGGATTTTAGCCATGGTAATTACCATGATTCAAGAGCCTGACACATGCAAGGGGTGTCTTAATCTCACCTTCCTGAGGCAGGTGGTGAAGTGCTATCCCCTATGCTGGGTTCTTATTTATTTCTTTTTTAAACCTACCTTGATCTGCACCACTGGAGTGCTCACTGACTCTTTGGCGGTGAGTTCAGAAGGTGGCTGAGTTGTTCCTGAGGTGCTCTGTGTTTGGGGTGAGAGGAATTTGAAGTCTGGGTCTGTTCACAGGATGTAATTTACTCATCTAAATGGAGGGTATGTAAACAGAGAGCAGCTGTAGAAATGAGATCAGGTTGTCCACTGTGCTGCTCTCTGCCAGCTGATCTGTCCTTTGGTGATCAGATGTCTTTGTTATGCCTTGGAATGTTGTGTGGTGCAGATGTTTGGACCACACAGATCACGAGGAGAATGCTTGTGCTGGATGCCAAGTGCTTTTCATTCCCACCCAGTGATCTTGTATCTTGCTCAAATCTGGAGGAATGAATTCAAGATTAAAAGGGAATTGAGCTGCCAGGAGTGGCACACCTAGGATTGTAGCACAGCTAAATAGAAGGAAGGCAGCCTTCCAGGGCAAGCAGCAGTCAGAGCATTCCAGGCTCAGTTAGGTGCCTGGAATTCCCAGAATTCACAGAATGCCCAGGTTGGAAGAGACCTTCAGGATCATCAAGTCCAACCCAGCCCCTCAACCAAACCCCTCAACTCAACCCTGGCACCCAGTGCCACATCCAGGCTTTGTTAAACACCCCCAGGGATGGGGACTCCACCACCTCCCTGGGCAGCCATGCCAGAACTTTATCACCCTTTCAGTGAAAAACATTTTCCTAATATCCAACCTATATTTCCCTTGGTGCAGCTTGAGAACTTCATGTTTGTTGTTTTTGGAAAAAAATAGAAGAATAAATTAAAACCATGTGTGGTTGGATGTCCAGCAGGAAGGATGCTGATGGCTTCATTACTGGGTTGCTCAGCCATGCACCACCTGGAAGGAACTTGAACAGGGTCAAATTGTTGTGGGAAGGTCCCATCCTGCTCCTCATCCCTGATTAGGAAGCAGGTGAGGTTAAGTGGCTCATTTGAGGTCAGTTTGGTGCCACCCTGTGACACACTGGGCTTCCAACCAGCCTGACTAATTTTAGCATGAAGAATAGCAAATTGGTAATGCATGTGCACAGGCGGAAATGAAAGCAAATTGGAATTGTTTAATTCTGAAGAGATGATTATTGAATTGTAATAATGTACTTGAGCATACATTCAATTAGCCTGTAATTGAGGTTTTGCTCAATTGATAGTCCTGCTCCTAAACCTGCTAAATCCAAGCTAAATCTCTGCTTCTCACATGCTTTCTCTTGATCAGAGGAACATAGAATCACAGGGTGTTTCTTCAACAAAGATTAAGATTTAAAATTGTGTTTTAATTGAAGATTTTAATTGAAAGATCTGTTTGCTTCCCTATGCATAAGAAGTTTTATTGGAGTATTTAGAACAGAAAGTACTTTACATTTCTCAATATTGAATGAAAAAGTTTGGTAGATATCAAAAGAGAAGTTTTACTTTGAAATGTGCATACTCCTAAACCCCAAATTGGGCAGTAAATACCTGTTTCAGCAAACGGAATGATCAATGAACTTAAACACACCACCTTGATTGTCTGTGGGCACCTTCACTAAGAGCAATGTATTATTGAAAAGAAATTACTGTCAATTTTATACAAAAGAATATAACAGTATTAGTTCCAAATTATTCCAGTATGTTTAGTGGCAGGAGATACATTTGTAATCCTGTGAAAATGCTGTTCTCTAGGCAGCTATTTGCTGGATGTGCTAATGCTTCTCTGTCTTCTGGCTTGAATAAATGACAATACATTTATTCTTCTCTTTGCACTCTCCAATCATAATAGGCAGGCCAGAAAAACCTATCATTTCCACCTGCCCCCCTTGCCATCCTTTGGTGCTCCAGTGGAAATAGCTCTTCTCTATTTCTCCTCTCTCACTGGTGCACATATAGTAATTTAATACAATTTTGTACAGGGCAGTTTAAAAAAAAACCCAGAGATTCTGTGTCTCACTACACTGCTCACACCTGAATGGAACATTTCCTGCCTGTAATTTTCTTTTAAGTAAAAGCTGCGTGGCAGTTCCTCATATTCTGAGCAAAATGTGAGCCTTGCTTGTATAAAGACTGTTTAAAATACTGTGGAAATTGGCTAGAATTTTATCATTTAAGGTCTGTATTAATGCTGGTGTCCTTCCAGGACACTTGTCACATTAGGTAAGGATGTGGATAACATTTTAAACTCTGTGGGGGTGTATGGAGGACTGTTTGCTGTTGCTTTTTTATTCCTTGATCCCATTCAGGTACTCCGGATGCCCAAATGAATCACTCAATATATGATAGGAATCTGAGCAGAGCTGATAAAGAGGGAATATTACAGCATCTATATACTATTTTATGAGCCAGTTTTTCTGAGGTTTTCACTCTCCAGAAGCCTCTCAAAATTAGTTTCCTGCTACCTGTTGCTACCTTAACATCATTTTAAGGCTCCTGGCATTTCTGTAGGGTCTGTTCTGCTGCTACAGGGGCAGGAGGAGCCTCTTGAGCCTCAGCCCAGCCTCTCCACAGACCTCCAGGGGGATGTTCTAGCTCTCTTCAATTTTGTCTTAGTGGATTTTCAAAGTGTTTGGCTGGAAAAATAACTTGTCTCTCACCTGAGAGGCTTTCTGTCATCACTGTGGTGTTTGGGACAGCTCACTTTTGCTTTTATCAGGCTTTTATCAGTCACAGGAGGAGCTGATGCCTTGAGTGACACCAGAGGGAGAGGTGGGCTCCTTGTCACAGTTGTTTATCATTCTCTCTCTGGGTCTCTTCTGCTCATCACTGTAATTCCACCATCTGTTTATTAACTCACCAGGTACACACTGAAATCTGCTCCAGTGATTGAGTCTCTTCCTAAAAGCAGACACCAGAATTTACAAAATAAAACTAACCCCAAACCACAAAACAAAGGAAAACAACAGAGACAGAAGCACTAAACAATGAACTGAATCAAAAAAACCTGTCAAATTGTTGGAGTGGAGATACTCAGGTGTGAAAAACATGATAAATAATTACCTATTTAAATAAATCCATATATGGAAGCTTCTCCAGCATGAAAGACACTTTGAAATTTTCAGATTTACAGTTCTAAGACAGACTCATCAAGGAAAAGCTCTACAGGTATTTTGCTGTCTCAGTATTTATTACTGGAGCTGATTCCAAAATAGTTTCAGTTAAATATTCAACAGCAGGAAATCCTACTAGGAGAAAGAATTTTCTGGAGCTTTAAAATCATAAGAAATGAAAACATCTTTGTTCTTCAGCTGAGGCTGATCTTGGGCTGGAGCTGTTCTACAAATGTCACATCAGGCTCTCCACTGATTTCCTTGCAAACACAAAGTTCAGTGTGGGCATGGAAGTGTGGGATTCATTTGTGTGTAACACACTCTGGAATGTGTTCCTGGGATGTAAAGAATGTTCCATGTAATCATAGAGGAGACTCACCAGTTCCAAAGTTTTTCACTTCCTATATGGAGATAAGTGATGAATGTGAAAAAGACACTTTCAATATTTTCTGTATTGGTTTAATTTTTTTTTTTTAATATTTTCATGCCTGGGTACACACAGATAGTTCTATACCCTGAGATATTAATGCCAAATGTGCTCATTAAAATGGACACATGGGGTAAAATATTGCCCTCTTGCCATCATGGGGTAAAATAACCTCTGCTGGTGATGCTCAAGTCCCCATACTTCACCCAGGAGATGGGGTGTGGATATGAAAAGCAGGTTCTGTATTGGAACTGTCCTCTTTTGCCATCAGGGTGGCTGGAAGACCACATCCCTCTGTCCCTTAGAGCTCTTTGAGAGACAAGCTCAGCTGTGGCATATCTGGTTTAGATTTTACTGTCAAAAAACCCATTTTTTCCATGTGCATTAATAAGCAGCTGGCCGGTGTGAAGATTCCTATCTGAATTTCTCAGGTTCATCCAGATCACAGAAGTTTCTGGGCACCTTTGAATTCATCTGCCTGAGTTCTGCCCATTAATCAAGGCCCTCAAAGCTCTCAGCTTGTGAGCAGGAGTCAGTCCCTGGCTGGTGCTCCCAGCAGTGTCAGGACACTGATAACACTGATAACACTGATAACACTGATAACACTGATAACACTGATAATGAGGGTTCCCTTGGGCTGCCTGCTCTCTCTTTGCCTGTCTTCTCCCAGTTTATACAAGAGCAGTCAGTGTTCACAGTGCTGTGCTGTGAGAAGCTGAGTACAGATCTGCTAAAACACCTAATGCTTGTCCTGGGGTGACATTAGGATGTTTGTATCCCCATTTGTGTGTTCTGTTCATGCTGGATATCATGTTCTGTGCCTTCAACACTGGCTCTGAAGAGTGAGAGTTTTGTTTTGGTTTTGTTATCAGCCTCCTCCCTCATGGCTGGTGGGACACACAGACAGGGCAGTGCATGGTGCTGCTTTTGCTTTTTGCTTTTTGCTTGGCTTTTTGCTTTGCTCCTGCTTTTTGCTCCTGCTCATTAGTTAGTTTAGCTGAGCAGTCTGAATTTTCCTGGACTGTTTTTCCTTTCCCTTTTTTGGAACCCCTCGAGCCTGCTCTGGACTGGGCCACTTTGGGGCCTACCGGGGCCTACTCTGGGCAGCAGCCAGAGGGACTGAGAACAGAGTGACCACCCCCAGAGAGACTTTCTGAATTTGTCATCTTTGTCAGAGCAGTGACAGAGTGGTGTCACCCAGTATTGCTCATTTTGTGTGCTGGGGGTGCTGTGCCTGTTAAATAAACAGGTTCTTTCCACTTCTCTCCAAGGAATCCTTCCCAAACTGGTTGGGGGCAGGGGCTGTGTGGGTTTGCTTTCTGGAGGGGCCCCTTTGGAGGCTTTCTCCCAAATTTGCCCTAAACCAGGACATGATGCAGCTCTGATCACTACACCCAGACTGGGAGGTGCACCCAGGCTGTTTGTGAGGGCTGTGCTGCCTGTGAAATATCTGAATGGGGGACAGTGGCTCTGTCATTAATAGAGTGTATGAAAAAGCCACTTATTCCTTTATTTCTTTGCAGTCATGGCGGTGTAGGGGATGTAACAATCCCTTTGTTGGTGTTGGCTGGTAATTACCTGAACTTGTCACTGCTCTGTTTAATTCAGTGCCTTTCAGTAGCTGTTGCTTTAACTCAGTTTTAATCATGGGCTGGGTGTGTGCTAGGGAAGGAGGAGGCAAAGAGATTACAAGCACTCCAATTTCTCTTCTTTCCATCCAGCTTCATATCTGTGAAGCCAGTGAAGGAGATGGAAGACAAAGCTGTTGTATTGTAGATTTTCAGTAGTATGAAACGGGAGTCCTCCCAAAAGGAAATATTTCCCTCTCCTTACGTTTAACTTCCAAAACAGAGCTGGGAAATGAAGCCATTTCCTTGAAAAGTGATAAATGTGCAGTTTATAGAAGGGATCCAGTTGTCAACATGGCATCCAGGGCCACACAGACCTGCAGTAAGGGTCCAGAATATGTTTCCTGGTTTCTCTTGTTTATATTAATCAACAGGATGTAAACAAACATATTCAGGAAAAATACAAAGCCACAAGGGGTACAAGACAAGTTCATAAACTAATAATGTATTCTCAATTCAGTCTATATTTTCCCCAACTATTTTTGTTTCTCTCTTCAGCAGCCTTTTTTTTGTGTTCCTCTGTAAGATGAGCAGGGAGTACTCAGGGTTTCAACTCGACCTTGTTTCTAACAGCCTGGGAAATTATAATACCTCTCCTACCACACCACTAAATACATTATATACATGCAAACCTTTTAGTTTCTAGTTAGAATTATTAAGGAGGTTTAAGGCAACAGCATAGAAATTAACTCAGGACTGTTGATGCTCAGAAAAGAACATAAAATACCAAGAACACAGCTGTGCCTTGGCTGCCTGGAAGTATCCTTGCAGTGAATGGCCATCAGATATGTCCATTATCAAACAAACCTGGCAGCTTTTCATTCTTTGTTCCTTTTTAAAGTAGAGATTTTCATGCAAATTGATTGTTAATGATCCTCACATAATTTTGTAAAATACAAAATTACACTTTTTTTTTTTTGCTTAGGACTGAACTTAAAGACCTAGCATGAAAGATGAGTCACATTCATTGTTAACTCTCCTCTGCTCATCCTTCCTCTGCCTGCTTAATTGTAGGGAAGTTATTAATGGGCTTCTCCTGAAAAATAGGATCTAAAGCTGTTCCTAATATATCCACCCTGTGGTTACACTGCTGTTAACTGCTTTCCATTCAAGAAAACTCCCTTGAAGTGTCACCATTTGTGGATGTTGGTGAAGGTTCTGGGCTGGTTCAGGCAGATTTGGGCACTTATGGGGTGTAATTGTTGAGCATGAGCTGTTAGCTGAGCAGGGCAGGGATATCCCTTTTGCACCAAAATCTATTTCTTTTGCAGAAAAAAACCAAAAAACAACAAAAACAGAAAAAACTCAAAACAAAACAAACAAACAAAGCAAACAAAGAAACAAAAAAAACAAAAAAACCCCACTAAAAAAGTAATTTTTTACTTGATGTGAAATGCAAGCTATGATGCACCAGATTTCTTAGTAAGAACAGATGATTGTTAGTATGAGAATCTTTAATAATAAACCTGCAAAAAAAAGAGTATATTTGCAACCTATAGATCCCATGTGTGTGGGAGAAACCAATAATTTCCAAAGAAAAGGGAAAACTTTTCTGTAGAATGCAAATACCAATGCAAATACCTAAGCCAATGTGGTTACTGGAACTTTAAAAAATTTTGCAGCACCAGATGCTGAAGAAGCTCAGGTACTGATCTCTTTCAGCCATGCAGTAATTCCTGCAGCTAAGAGGCTTTGTGCAAAATCCTGCATTTGCTGCAGGACACTGAACTAAGGAGAAAGGGACAACTTCTGCCCTGAGCCAGGTGCTGATGAATTCCCAGCTGTCTTTGCTTTGATTTGAGCTTTCATTTTTTGCTGGTAGCAACCTGTGAGTCTGCACAGTGCACAGTTGGGTTTCTTAGGATGTGTGAAACATGTGCCCGGAGTTTATTTTCCTTGTTTTTAAACAAACTGCAAGGCAAGATATAAAATAGTTAAAATTATTTGTTGTTTCTTTACATTGCCCTGACTTACTGAACTCAGATTTCTTCTGTTTTGTACATCTTGGAGCACTTTGGATTGTGGTGAGGTTTGACCCTTCCTTAAACAATCCCTTCTTGTGGGTGTTCAGCCATCAGAGATTGCAGGTCTGGTGCCACCCACACTCTTCTCCCTCCTTCCAACACACCACTACAGACTCTGCAAGGTTAAACTCCTCTGCTGGTTTAGAGGTGGGCATTTACAAGCTGAGCCTCTAATCCTGAAGTAAAAAAGGTTCAAAGTTCATGAGGAAACAAATGATGGGAGCTCTGTAAGACTTGACTGATGATGGGGCTAAGGATACTGGCATTAAGGCACTTCCAGAATCTTCTTAGCTTCCAGTCTGGGAGCTGGCAGAAGGCTTTTGGAGTCTGTGAGTGGTGCTGAGACCATTGCAGGAGTTTGTGTCAGGAATTCAGGTGGATGGGATTTTTAATGTTTGCATAGCATTTAGCTCTGAATGCTGGAGCTGAGCTGCTTTGCTCTCGGAGCCAGTGGAACTGAACTCCAGGCAGCAGCTGATGGTGATGCTTGCATTTGTCCTGTCTGCATGAAGAGATTGAAGAGCTTGTTGAAGTTTTAAGGAAAGAATGGTCCCTTGGAAGTTCACTGAGGTTTGTGAGACCAGGAAACAGCCAGAACTGCAGCTTGGAGTGGAAATGCTGCAGCCCTCCTTTTCTATCTCTACCCAGCTGAAGAATGCTTCATTTTCCAAAGCAAATCATTTCCCAGCATCCATTCTAGCTGCAAGCTGATGGAATACTCTTCTCACAGAACCACCCCCCAAACCTTTTGCACTGCTTTCCAGCTTTGCTCTGATGTGCTGATTTTCTGCTATTGTAAATTCTTCCTCTGGTACTGGGAGACTGCTTCAGGTCACACCCTCCCCATCACCCCTGTCCAGCTTTTTTTGTGACTTTTAAAGGTGCTTTAGATCTAAGACCAGAAACATGCTGAGCAACAGGGTGATGGTTACAGCAAGCCCAGAAACTATTTTATTAATTGGCCTAGGAATTTGAGAAAGAAAACCCATAATATGATGTCTCCTAGCTCCCAAAATCCACACTGCCTGTTGAACAGCTGCACTATTAAACCTTCAAGGTGAGCAGGAATGGTTTTGAACTAAAGGAGAAGAGATTTAGATTAGATGCTGGGATGAAATTCTTTACTCAGAATGTGCTGAGGCCCTGGCACAGGGTGCCCAGAGCAGCTGTGGCTGCCCCTGCATCCCTGGAAGTGTCCAAGGCCAGGTTGGATGGGGCTTGGAGCACCCTGGGATGGTGGAAGGTGTCCCTGCCATGGCAGGGGGTTGGAATGAGGTGAATTTTAAGGTCCTTTCCAACCCAAACCCTTCTGTGATTTTGTGATTGTGCTCTGCTCTGGTGCCAAGATACACAAAACCCCTGTCTACAGAAATTATTCCAGCCTTCTTTCTCCTTTTTTTTTTTCCTTAACAGGTTTCTCTCCAGTGCATCTCTTGCCTCTCTCTCTCTCTTTCTCAGCAGGAAACTTTCCATCAGTGCTTGTTTGCATGTGAGGAAGATGCAAATAGCTGCAAGACTTGGGCTCTCTCTGTTTGGATCCCATAAATCAGACTTTGCATATGCTTTACTGTCCTATTTATTACCCTGCAGCTACTACTGACTTACATGACAGACTACAACTTACAAACTGTTTGTTCCCTCAGCAGGGTACAGACACAAATTAAAATGGAAGAGGTTTGGATTACTTGCTTCTACAATTTTCTCTTTTCTTTCCTTCACGTTGCACAAAACTTTCTTTTGCTGCTACTGCTGCTTATGAATTTTGACTGACACTTGTGAACACTGCTGACCATATCCTATTGCCTTTTGATCAGCAATGGGCTATTAGTGAGTCTTCTGACCCAGATTGCTCATCAAATAGTGATTTATCAGAATTTCCTATGATTCTGAGGTTGAAACTCTAAATATAAACACTTCTGTGCTTGCTCTTACGTTGTCTTCTCCCACCTTCTTTTACTTTACCTGTGCTCTACTTGAGGAGCCTTCTAGATAATTTGTTTTCACTTGTGTCAAGAATATGGTGCTGGGAGGATGGCCCAGAGTTTTGGTACATTGATTTATTTGCATTTTGGGAGGCCATTCAGAGCATGCAGCAATCACTCTGCTCATGGAATATTTTATGCTCATTGTTGTAGTCACAAACCCATCTGCTCTTGAGAATTGAACTCTTGTCATAAACAAGCATTTTATATCAAATTATATATATATATGTATAACCACCAGGATTTCTTAAGACTGTTTCATTAATTTCTCTTACAGAATTTAAAATTGAATAATTAGGAAAAAATACATTCTTTGTCCCCAAGATAGAACTTTTTCCCTACATGCATGGTCCTCTCAAAGCCTGTCCAGTGGGATTTGATTCAGAATTAGTTGACACTGCATTTAGTCAAGGAGACTAAGGAAAATCATTCTGGTATTGAATTATCCTCAAATTCACCATAATGTCTTTATAGCTCATCTTTATGGAATCACAGTACTGTTATAGTCTTTAGAGTGGGATTATTGGTGTTTCCTGAGCAAAAAGGGAATTTTAATAGCCTTCATTAGAGCTGTGATAGTTTCAATAGGGACCAGACTATTCTCCCTTCCAGGATTTACTTTCAACAGAGAGGAGGAGAATTGTCTGTGTAGCTCAGCCTCAGGTGTAGCAGCTCTACACTCATAAGGAAGTTTTATTATTTTTCATATATCTCACTTCAATTACAGCTGTCATGACAGGAAGAAAAAAAATGTTTAATCTCATTCGACATTTTGTAAAATGCAGGCCACAGAATTCACAAGTCATTCTTGCATCATGAGCACTGCTGTATAAATAAAGCAGGAGAGTCTTCAAAAAAGATTGTGATTGAAAGGTTTTAAATTATAGAAAATCTCACCAGCCTTAGATAAGCTCTTTAAATACTTAATTATCTTCCCTGTGTAGCATCTATACCTTATTTGAGCGGGATGTTTCCAGTTTTTGCAGCTAACAGATCTTAAGCCTTTCTTCTAAATATAATCAATCTTGAAGTATTGAATGTGAACCTGTATTGATCACAATCTGGGCTTTGTTTGGTTAATTTATGTGTCTTAAGTGTCTACACAAGGTCCCTTGTTCTGTTGAAGAACTTCTGTCAGTTCTGGGGAAAATATATCAATCTGGACTCTCAGGTATTTTTGTGAAATATTTTCTTTTGTTTCCACAATGAATATGTTTCCTTACCAGCTTTGTTCTCTTTCTTGCTGTGGAATGGGGAAACCTTTAAGCACATGTATTTTATTAATATTTCTTCCCCCAGTTCTAACACAAACCTGTTCAGCAGAGCCAGGGAAAGGCACTATAAACATGTCCTGCATGGTCAAGGAAAAGCACTTGTTCCATGTGGCAGGAGATCATTGCCTACATGGTGAATTCTGCATCAAACAGAAACAAATAATACATGAATTATTGAGAAAGTATCCTGGAAACCTCACAAATAACTAATGGACTTGATGGAAGTCACTAGTTTTCAGTTCAGGTGTGGTTAAATGTAACATTATTTTTAATCTAACACCCTTTTGGTGTCAGACTCAGAAAGAAACCCCCTAAACCCACCCCAGAAAGGATTTCTGTGCCACAGAAAAGCTTTCACAGCTGGGACATGCAGGATTTTTGTGTGTGCTCCTGCACCACGTTTCTAACCCTGCCCACCACGAGGGCTGAACTTGTTCCACAGCACCAAAATGTGTTCCCTGGCATGTTAAATTTTGGGTATTTTGAGGGAATATGGGGACTCCTGCTCCACCTCCTGTGGATCTGTACATGAGTGCCTTTGGAATCCTGTGCTGTTTTATCAACAAACTGTCCAGCAAAAGTGAAGGATGAATGAAGGGATATTTGTGTGACCTTGCTGTTCTGAGAGCTCTGAGTTCCAGCCCTGTCACCTTTCTTCTCACAGCAAGTGCTGTGGAGTTCAGGAATTCATCCAGGAGGTGAAACTCCCAGATTTGCAGTGGGATTTTAGTAAAAATTTTTGCAGAATTCCTTCTGTTGCTCTTTGTATTTATGTCTTTTAACTCTGACAGGAATAAAGCACAGAAAGTATTTTGAGATCTGGCCAGGAGTCTGTCACCAGCAGTGAGCTGAGCTGCTACTTTGGCCATTATACACATCTTTTGGAGTAAATGAGTCTCAGATTTTGTTTGGTGCTGTCTCCCCCACCCTTTTCCTTTCCTTTTTTTCAGGAATAATGAATGGTAGTTTCAATCCTCCCCAATTTCTGGCAGGCTCTGGAATGGTTTTTGTGAAATCCCAGCACCTATCACCCATCATTGCAGCTCTCAGGGTGAACAGCACACTGTGCAGCATATTGGAATTTCTAGCATTTATTACTGCCTCAAAGTGCATTATGTGAAAAAAGAAAGAACGGATCTTTTGCTGTAATACTGTGGAGTCTCTCTGAGGGAACAGCCTAAATCAAGAAGTATGTTTCAAGGCTGAGTTTAAACTGGAAATAAACAGAGATACAGCCCAGGAGAGGGAGAGCTGGAAGGAGTGTTGTGGTCTGCAGGGTATTGTGAAACTCTCTGTATCATAAAAACCTGAAATAAAAAGAGAAGTATTGAGTGGTAAAGAAAGATTCACCTCAACTATTAGCAGGCACTTCTGGTGTGTCTGCCTGCTGTATCTGGGACAGTAGATTACCAGAGCTGGTTCTGCTACTATTGCTGACTTTTTATGGGAGGTGTGGGGGATTTTTGGACCAAATCCTGACGTTTGCTTCATCCCTGGGTTTTTTTATGTGGGCAGGGAGAGGGAGGGCTCCTGTCACCAAAGGTGTCAGCAATTATCACTGAAGGGGACAGCCAAAGGTGATACAGAGACTCCATCATCAGAAGGCATGAAAAGGCACTTTATTGTTAGAAATTCACAGTTCTTATAGAAACAGTGGTGGACCTAAGACCTGATTGGCCTTTAGGTGTAGAAGCATGGGGCTAGGATGGTCAGGACAGACGGACACGAGAGATCTCTGCAGCCAGGTCATGGAATATGGCGTTTATTGCAAAGGGCCTGGGGGCAGGGCCCTGCTGGGAGCTGCCAGGCACAGCTCAGAGCAGGGCTGAGAGAAGTAAAGAGGGTGGGAAAGAGAAAGAGCAAGAGCGTGGTGAAGAGGATGAGAGAGAGCAAAAGAGTAAAAGTGTAAGAGAGCGAGGTTCTTGTTACAATACCCTAAATCTTCTTCTGTGCTGAATATTCTCATTCTCACTAACCAATCTAGTACAAGATACAAATCCTACAGCATTTCCATACAGCCTATAACAATCACTACATTACCATCCTGTGTTACATTTTAAACCCTAAAAACTCCTCTTTGGGCCCCTTCTGCCCAGCCAGTGGGGTCTGCTCTGAGCCTTGGGCCTGTCTGCAAGCAGAGGGTGTTGTTCCATCAAAAGGGGATCACCTTCAGCTGGCCACACCATTGTTTTCCAGTTGTTCAGTAACTGAGGGATCTCAAAGCTTGCTTTCATTTCAATCTCACTTACAGTTTCCATATTCTCAAAATCTTTTGCCAGACAATCATATTGATAAGGCTTTCCTGTTTCATCTTCCCCAACATTTAGGAATCTTCTCTCACCTATTGGTCAAGAAGGGACAACTCTTTCTTGTAAACATCTGTGACAAACAGAGATTGCCTGCCAGGCGTAGAGATTGAGATAATAATTGTTTTAATTCTTTCTCTGAGCTTTCTCACAACTTCCCTGCAAAATCCTGGGAGAGCTGTGTCTCTCTGTTCAGAGGATATGTGATTACCACAGGCTTCTAGCCAGAGTGATCCCTTCTGGTTAAAATCTTGGGTTTTTGTTTGGCTTGGTTGGGTTTTTTACATCCAGAATTTACTTATGCTTAGCAAAGGCTCTGTTTTTATCATTTAATTTTTAGTTTTGTTGCATACATCTCAATAGGTTGCCAGCCTTAGCTGTGAGTTGATTTTTTTTCTTTCCTGTCAAGTTTGCCTTGATCATTTGGGGTAAGGGAACCCACAACCTGACCTTAAATGTGAGGGCTTTTTCTGTGCCTCCCAGTGCTTGAGACAGAGCCTCCCTGCTTGTTCCAGCTAGAAGATAATCAGATAGAGTGAAACTGGGAGGGGGAAGAGCTGAACAGATGTATTTACTTGGAAAACACAACTTAGTGCTCACCATCCCAGCTGGCATATGAATAGACATATGTAAACCACAGAGTTCTGTGACCTCTAAGCACATGAAAAACACCCCAGAATATTTTTACACTGTGTGCTCATAGGATTTGCTTAACTCTCTAAAGCCTAAAGAACCTCAGAGCCATCTTTGTGGCAGCTGAGCTGACTTTGGGAACCTGCATTTTACTCCTGGCATTTTTGGGTTGGGGGATGTGGTAGAGGTTTAGGAGATAGTTATATTTCTGCTTCAAAAGCAGGAATGAGTGGCCCAGATGGATCAGATTTATCTGAGGTGTGAGCAGGAAAAAATAAATGATATAAATGATAATCAGCAATGGACTTGCTGCTTAGCTGAGCGTGGCTTTCACAATGATGCTGCCAGGAACCACAGGAAAATAAACTTTCTAACACAAAGCATGACCTGAATACCACGTGAGATCATGGAGAAACAGCCTCCTGAAGTTCATACTGTGCAGCTGGGGAGGTGCTCTAATGAAAGCTATTTTGAGTGGCTGTGTACAGTAAATTAGCAGCCTCCTGTATTTACTGCACTCAGTGGTATGCACTCTACTGCCTGCTTGAAAAGCTGTAAAAAAAAGCAAAGATTCTGTCTTGGGCAAATCCATTGTAGGTATTTGTGTCAGCTCTGAGATTTTTATAGGCACCTGTTCCTTGCCTTTCTCATTAGCTGCTCTCCAGGGCAGCAATTGCAGTGACAGCTATAACGTTATCCACTCACAGACACCTCTGCCCACATCAAAATGTTTTGCTGCAGGTGAGGTGATAATTTTCCTTGCATCAATCAAACTTCTGTCAGTAAGATCAGACAAATGGCCCTCTGGTTCCTGCAGCATATATTTATCCTGTTTTCAGTCTGAACAGGAGAAAATACAGTAGGTAATTCTGGTGGAAGGGAATGGAGGAAATGACTAATAATTGGCCAGTAAGACACTTGCATTGATAGGGTTATTCCACAGTGGTGGAGGTTTATTTGCAATTCCAGCAGTGTGAGTCCTTGCATGGAGGCTGCACTATTGATACCTGTGGCTTTAGATGTGTGTTTGTGGAAAGCAGAAGAGGAAAGGCAGTTTATTTCAAAATATTGCTGCTCTCTCTCCCATCCTTCTCCTTTTCCTTTTTTCAGGAATAATGATTGGTAGTTTCAATCCTCCCCAATTTCTGGCAGGCTCTGGAATGGTTTTTGTGAAATCCCAGCACCTATCACCCATCATTGCAGCTCTCAGAGTGAACAGCACACTGTGCAGTATATTGGAATTTAATGTTAATATTGAAGGTAAAACATGTATATTTTAAAATTTATTTCTTCATTAGGTTAGAGTCCCTACCATGTGCTTTCTCTAACCATTTGTGTCTATTAACCAAACCAATGTTCCAGGCAGTTGTGTCACAAACCAAGAGCAAAAAGAAGTTCAGCTTGTTGTTGGATATGTGAGATACTGTGTTTATATCCTTGGGGAGAAATGGGTCAACTTTTGTTATCAAACTGTGAAGTGCTTTGTGACAAAATGTCTTTAAGTAGCACAAACCAAAACAAAGCCCAGCTCTGTACCAGAACAAAGCACAAAAGCACCAGTGAGGCACAACTTTGATTACATCCCCTTGTTCTTCTTGTCCCATTGACCCCTGCAGACACCACCAGGCTTTGCTTATCCTAGAAGCTCATTTTAGGAGAAAAAGCCAGCTACACTTGCCACAGCTGGGCTGTGTGTGTAGGGATTGGCTGCTGGAGCTTTGTGCTGGTAAAGGAACAGAACACTGAGCTCTTCCTTCTGTTTTCTCCCAGGTTGTAGATATATTGAATAACCTGTGGTTGTTCAAACAAAGCTTGTCATGGTTAGAATCATTCTGGTTGGAAAAGCCCCCCAGGGTCATCAAGCCCAGCCTGTGCCCAATCCCCACCGTGTCACCCTCCCCAGAGCACTGAGTGCCACATCCAGCATCTCTGAACATCTCCAGGGAGGCTCTTTAGGGCTCCTGAAGGAAAAAAAAAATCCTTTTGTGTGCACAGCAGAGAATCAAACTGGGTATTTGCTGAACTTGTGTAAATAGATGGAGATGGGAGACAAAGTAAAAGGCAGCAATTATAGCAGTGATTGCAATTCTCCAAACTAACAGAAATTTGCTTGTTAGTTGGCAAAATGAGACATCCACCTGCCAGAGCTGAGTACCCAGAGCTGAGCAGAGCAGATCTTCCTTGGAGGACTCCAAACTCCTGCTTTTCTTTGTAGAAGTGACTGAGGACTTGCTCTCTGAGGCTACTGAACGAATGCTCCAAATAGCAGCACTTGAGATCACTTCACGTGATTGTTTCTGATTACTTCTAGAGTGGCTGTAGCTCTATGCCAGGGTAAACTTTAAATCATAGTGTATTTAGGGCAGTGGCTGCAGTTAGCCAGGAGTACAAGCACAGGGAGGTCCTGTCATGGGGGAGAGCAAACATGCACTCCAAGCCTGTATTTGTTAACTTTTGTGAGGAACTGAACCCAGGGGACTTAATGAGATATTTAACTAAATGACTGGGATTGAGGCCCTGAGGCCAATGGCATAAAATGTGTCAGCATGTTAGGATCACTTACCTGAAATTGTACCTCAAACAATTTATGTTAAAGGAGTTGTCTGATGCCTTGGGAGGCTCTGCAGCCTGTTTTCTGTTGCAGGGGTTGGTATGTTCCTGTTTGGAAGTATCCCTTGGAGAGAGAAAAAAAGAAAAGCATTCTTTGTATGTAATTGCATTTGTATTTTTTAATTTTCCTGAAAATGGAATCCAAAATTTTTCTGGATTCCATTTTCAGGAAAATTAAAAAATACAAATGTAATTAGAGGAATAAAATCATGAAGGATATGGAGTGGTAAATCTTACCTGAAATCAGTATTCAAAAAGAAAACAAAATTTTTGTGGGATGTACACAAATGTTCTGGTCAAATATCTGTTATATCAAATACAAATATCTGCACATTGTTCTGTGATCCCAGCAGGTAACCCAGTGCAGCAAGTACTCACGTGGATGATTTTTTGAATATGTGGCTCAGGCACTCTCTACCCCTGTGATAACAGGAAAATTCACTTTTCTGTTTAGTTTTCTGTAGTTCATTTGCACTGAGGGTTGTTCTGGGATGAGACTTTAATGAATGTCAGAGGACTTGGTTGGATTTTTCAAATTTAGCTGTCAGTGGTCAACTCCTATCTGCAGGAGTGGAGGCCATTCCTATTTCTGTCTATGCACTTAAATCCACCCTTTCTTCTATTTTTTTGCCCATTCACCAAAACAAAGCTTTCTACTCTACCCATCCCATCCCATCCCATCCCATCCCATCCCATCCCATCCCATCCCATCCCATCCATCTCTCTTTTGTTTCCCAGTTTTGCTTCACTGTGCTTTGATGCTGTTCCCCTATCCTGACCAGGAAATAGGTTTCTAATTCAGGGATAAAAGGATGAGACTTGGAGCTGAGAGTCCTTGATGTCCTTAGGGAGGAATTACTCTGTCTGGAGCTTTGTGCAGTCATATCATTAACTGTGTGAGGGAAGAATAAGTTCCTCTCCCCTGCCACAACTTGTGCAAAAGTAAGCCATTATATCTCTACCTGAATCCCAAAGTTTCTGTGGAGTGGGTGACCCAAAAGGAGACATTTTTTAGATGAATATTGCTGCCTGTTGAAGTCCCTGTATCATCAAGCCACTGCTGGGATGAAAAGAAGGTTTGAATTCTGTTTTTCCAAGGAAAGGACAGGCAGATGATTAGCACAGTGCCTGGGATATCTGGAGGTCACATCAGTTATAACTAATTAGTGTTTTATTTATCAGTTGAAAAAAAACCAGTGATTTCAAATGTAATTAGTAAACAAAAGCATTTCATGTTCTTTAAACCCCAGGGAGTGCTGGTTTTGGACATGTCAAAGCCAGTTCATTTTTCAGATGATCATTTGGAGCATGGCAACAAAGATTATTTTAGTGCAAGACACTTTACTATTCAGTGGTTAAAAAGAAACTTCTTGAAAACAGCTTTTTCTTTGTGGATTTGTGGTGCAAAAGAACCCACAGTAAACACCACTGCCATCTGTTTCAAAGAAGAAATGTTGGGCTATGAATGTCCTTGCAAAAGCTGAAAAGCTTTTTTTTAGCAGCTAAAAATGCATAATTTTAGAATTTTTGTTTGATTTTTCATTGATTTGATTGCATTGAACCAGATGGGTGTTTTGTTGTTGTTTTTTTTTCATGAAGAGCCTTCACCACATCCATGTGTACAATGCTTTGAGAAAATACATGGCTGCCAAACGTGGAGCTGATGGTGAGGAGTGATGCTGTTGAGTCAGGGATGGAATGAAAGACTCCAGCCTTCAGGTGGATCAGAAGGCTCAAGAAGAACCTTTATTAGCAAGAAGCTGTGAGCTTTATAGTCTCACTCGCTAAGTGGGACCTGATTGGTCTCAAAATAGAAACATCTCACATTATTGGTGACTATGGATGCTGTGGAGAACCATAACTATAAACTATGGTTACAGAAAGAGAGATAATAATTGTTTGAATTATTTTGTCTAAGATTCCCAGGCTCAGCCTGGAAGGAATTGTCTCTGTTCTTTCTTTGACTGAACTGAGAATATTCACAGAGGATTTGAAGATGCAGTGTCTCCCAATTTTTGTAGGACTTGAGGAAGAATGTGAACCTGCTCTACCATCTCTGATGGATGAGCTTGTTTGGCCAAACAGATTTTCTATGTGCAATGCTCATTTTTGCATCTGTCCACTCCCTTCCCTGTGTATTCCCAGGAAAGTAAAGGAACTTGGATTCCAAAAATCTTTTTTCTTTTTTTCCCCAGGGAATGGGCACAGTCCCGAGACTCCCAGAGCTCCAGGAGAGTTTGAGCACCACTGCCAGGGATGCCCAGGGTGGGGCTGTTGGGGTGTCTGTGCAGGGCCAGGAGCTGCCCTGGGTGTTCCTGTGGGTCCCTTCCACCTCAGGATATTCCATTATTCCATAATGATTTTCTCTCTGAAGGAGCATTCCTCACTAAGATTTGCCACGTGAATGGAACAAAAGCCGTGTCTAGGCCAGAGCAAGTGAAACTTCTGCATGGGCTGGGAACTGCAGATATAATCAGGAATGCTTTTATGTATCTGGAAACTGTGTGTTCCTCTAAAAGCTTGCTAATTTTATTTTTAAAAGGGAACATAAATATCTGAGTCACTCTCCCATACGTCTGCTGTTCTTCTATAGAAAATGCCTTTGCTAACAACACTTACATGTGGCTTGTGTTTTTAATGACTAAACAAGGATTTCTGAATAACAACCATCAAGCAAATTAGTAGAGATCATAAACATCTATCTTATTAATCCTGATAAAATATGCTGTGATTTCCTCTCTGATTCAGCCTTTCCTTGTATTGATAACTTCTGAGGAGGCTGTACTTGCACATCTGCCTGACCTCTTTAATCTTCTCTCCCAGACTGACATGTCACACTCCTTTGGGGAAGGATTTGAGTTCTCATTCTGTGTGGTGGATTAAATAAGTGTCACTGGGTTTCTGAGTACCTTCCAGGAATTTCCTCTGAGTGAACCTTAAGTATTTTATTTGTCAAGAACTGCAGTTCCTGTAGCTGCCAGATTTGGACCCCAGTTCTCCCAGTTGGAACCTGCCAGTAGCAGGGTTCAGCACTCATTTTTGTTCATGGTGCATCTCCAGGCATTGTTCCTCTGACCCCAGGCTCTCCCAAAGCCTTGGGCCAGGTGTGTTCTGCATTGCTCCCTCTGCATTCCATCTGATTTGGCTCCCTGATCCCATTCCTTTATTTGTTTCTTGTCACCAGTTGCCTCCTGAAGTTTCTCCCTGCTTTTTTTGACCCTCCTCCCCCTTGGTAATATGGAGAGCTGGTTTGTGGGTGGTTCTGAATTCCCAGTGGTTTTACTGGAAACTTAATATTAATTCATACTTGGAGTCTTACAAGGTTGTAAATGCACACAGAAAACCACCTTTTCTTTTAAGAGCTATATGTGCCATTATTTAACATGTAAGAAATAATGAAATATTGGGTACTCTCTTGCTGTTACATTAATTTTACCTCAGCATTGTTTTCTGCATAAATAAGGACTGCACCTGGACTTGGAATGGTTTTCCTGTCTTATCCCAGTTGCAGAACAATTAGTGCATCTCTGCTGGCTGCTGACTGGGAACCACACATGGTTATAGTCACAAGCCATCACTGCTGCTCTCTAATCTATCCAGCTCACAGGCAAATCAAGTATGCCATCTTTCAGGATTGAATTACAGAATGGAAATGAAAGAAAGAAGATTAGTAAAAAAAGTAATGCCTAAAGAGTAGCCATATTCTTCAGGGAGAAAATAAAATACCTGCTGACAGCTCTTACCTTAATGATGTTCTTGTTTCTGTCAAAACATCAGACGCCCCATCTTTTTCACTGGCATTTGCAAGACTCTTTTAAGAGATGCAGAGGAAAGCAGAGTGTTTTGATGGGTGGTTTTTTTTCAGTTGGAATCCCTTTCCATAGCCACTGTTTTTTTTGTGAAAAGAATCTTTTTATTTTTCCCCATCTGTCCCCTCTCAGGTTGATTTGAGAAGGGTTTGGGAGCAAGAGGAAGGAAGTAAAGGGTAGATAGGGTATAAAATATACCCAGGGCACAAGTTTCTCTCCTGTAATGTAATTCATGGTGGGAATTGCTGCTGGACAATATCACTGCAATGGGTGCAAAAAGAGATATTTGTAACATGGGCAAGCTGGCAATGGGAACTGGGACACTCTGCCAAAACCAAGCACTCTGGTGGGTTTGTATTTACAAGGTATGGGAATAAATTACACAGACTCCATTTTCTTCATGGGGGAAAAAGCCCCTTCTTTATTCACATAACTCATTTTTATACAGTTTTACAGAGCTCATTTGTGACTCCAATTGGTCAGGAGCTTTCTTGCCAATTATTTTATTGGTCAGTAACAAGTTCTTACCCTTTATTGATTGCTCACTCAAACTCTCAGTGTGTACATGAGGAAAAGTTGTTTGTGGGAGATAGTTTTCATTTTTCTATCTAAGGTGTAAAACTGGTTTCTACAGGTGCTGGTTGTTTTTCACCCAGGAATAGATTGTTCTGTTAATGAACTGCTCACACCAGCATTGCTTTCACATGGGAACTTGTAAAGGGCTACCTTGACAAGGCCAGGGACTGGTTCTAGGAGAAAAGGCTTGGTTTTGTCAAGTCTTTATGATTTTTCTACCTTACTGCAACAACTTGAGACTGCAGTTCCCCCTGTGCACAGGTGTAATGTCTTCCAAGAAGACCTTGGAGAATAAACTCCAGCAAAGTTTCTCTCTCTTCCTTTGCAGAATCATCACCTAAATAGGAGGAGTGGTTGTATCTGTGTTTGAGGGTGCCACCACCTGCTCTGTTGTGGGGCAGGACAGCTCAGAGAGACACCACAAACCCCTGAGAGCTGGGCATTTATAGAGAGCTGGTGGAAAGGATGGCACACTCACACATCAGTGACCAGTTTATTTCTTATTTCCTGCAGCACTCTGGCACTCTGATTTTTCTTTTTTGCCTACTCAGATGACAGAGGGAGGATGAAACCACGGAGAAACCAGAATCATGGAGCCTGGGCAGGGGGGATGAGGAAGGGATTCCCTGTGCAATTCCCCTTTTCCCACAGAGTCCCTGGGTGTGTCTGACAGGCAGGGATGGGAGGGAATCATTTGGACAGCGTTTTCTCTTCTGCAAAGCTTGTTCAGCACTAGGCTGCCTCTCCCGGAGTTGAATCAGTTTGTTCTTTACCTCAAGTATTCTGTATTGATCTCATCTCCTCCCTCACTGTTCTGCTGTCAGAGTTTGGGAATCAGAAGCATTTAAAATTGATGTGCCATTGAAAGCAGATCTATTCCAGCTGACACAGAGTGGATTCTAACCCTGATTTTGATTCATACCTTAGCGTGTGCTGCTTCCCACAGGTAGTATTGCTTCGTTAATTATCTGTCTCTCAGGACCTTGCTGAATCTATTCTGAAAAATTTCCAACTCTGCTGCTGCTGGGAATTAAGATGCTCTCAGCATTCATGTTTCATGGAAAGACAAGATCTTAATGTAAAAATTATCTGCTTCTCTTTTCTCGAGCAAGTTTTCTGTACTGGAGGGTTCATGCAGGGATATGGTGAACAAACAGTTCATTGTAAGATGTATGGCTCTTGATTCACTCAAAGTTTTCACTTAAATTACAGCTCTATGAAAAGTGGTTTTCTCTTTTAATTGTTTTTTGCTTTCTTTCTCTATCTTCTTCCTTGACCAGATGGAGTAAAATTCAAATATAGGCAACTCTCCATTCATTCTAAGGGGCTTTTAAAGAAAATAACAGATCATGGGAAATTATATTCTTCCTCATCTCCACTCCTCAGAGCAGATTTAGATTGCCTCATTACAAGTCCTATTTTCTTTACTTTCAGAAATTTGCCTTCAAAGCTTTGTTTTCCCATTTATACCTCTAGAGAGTGGAAGTTGCCTTTCTACTTTCTGGGGTTTTTTTTGTATTTTTTTAACAAGAAAAGTTAATAGGGCTGATAGTTTAGAATGCACACTTAGGAAATGCATTTGGGAGCTCCTCTAAATGTAGGAGTCTGTCTAAAACAAGCTTTCCCAACACTTTTTCCTTCTTGTTGTTAAATGAGCAATTTTCAATAGTTGCCCCTTAGCTGCAAATTCTGCCACATTCTGGAACCCACCTTAAAGCCTGAGGACCTTGATCTTTCAAGCCAGCACCTGTGAAAATATTGATGAATAACATGTCTTTTGTGTAAAGACAAATTTTGCTCCAGCAGAACTGTTGGATACTGGAGGGGAACTGTTGCTGCTGCATCAAATCCTGATGTTCTGCCCCTGCTCCCCACAGGTTTCTCTGCTGGTGTCTGTTTATCTGATTAAAGGGAATAAAACAAGTAGTCCTTTAAGGCACCACATTGTACATAAGGGACACAGAGCTCTGTCAAACAACCAGAAAAGATAACCTGATAAGCAAACTGCATATTGCAGGCATAAATCCTGGGGTGCTCCTGTCACTCCTTAATGCCACAGGTGGAATCACAGAATGCTTTGGGTTGGAAGGGACCTTAAAGGTCATCTTGTTTCAATCCCTTGCTGTGGAAAAAAAAAAAAATTAAAAAGGAAGAAGTTGTGTTCTTGTGGTGGCCTGTTTAGTTCTTGATGCATTTCTGGTTTCTACCAGCTCTTCCCTGGTTGTATTTGGAACCACTCTTGTGTGGTGAGCACATTTAGCATAATTTAAGGTGGGTGAATGTCTGTGTTTGTGGGCAGTAAAGCCTAAGCTCTGGCTATTTGTGCCTAGCTGTGAAGTGTGGACAGAGAACAGCACACAACCCTTTGGGAAGAGGGGTAGAACAATTCCTATGGCCCCAGGAATGAGTCCCTGTCCCTTCTGAGAACCTTGTAGGGAAAAAGAGAATGGAATCATATGTTTAATAGAGGTGGAATGAAATCATTTAGCAATTCTGGATCCATCTGACTGTGGATTGGACACACTGACATGGATTAATGAGAAACTCTAAAGACCAGGCAAGGAGGAACAGCAGAATGCAGATCCTACCAGCTGTGTCCTTTTAGGCTAAAGCACATCACAGAATTTCCCACTGGAAGCAAGTTTGTGTTATCATCCAGTCCTGCTGATGGAAAAAAAAGGGTTTGTGTCTTCCATATTCAGATTGCAGATCTTACCTGTTCCATGGGTGGCTTGTCATTTGAACCACCAGAAATGATCCATGATCCCATTTTCCACTGCTATTCCCAACAAATGAAACAACAGCAGTAAATCCCATAATGCAGATAATCTTGGGACAGAGGTAATGAGAAGATATTTTTCCCACTCTGAACCCTGCTGGAGCTCTTTAGTGCTTTTTGTGTGTCAGATTACACCTGGGCCACTTAGAAGGAATATGTAGGAGGATAGAATATAAGAAAATAAAGACAGTGTAGAAAGTAATCTCACCCCTAAGGAGCTGCAGCTGGGCCAATTATCAAAGATTAGGAACAGGCCTGGCTTTAACAGGCCACAGCTGTGACCAATGAGAAGAAGATGCTATAAAAGAGTGGGGTGGCTGGGTGAGAAGGGAACTGGAGTCAGTGGCTGCTTTGTGAAGAGGAAAGAGTCAGTGCTGGGAGGAGCTGCCCATGAGAAACACCAGGAAGGTATGGAACTTTTGTGATAAGGAGACAGCAGTATGGAACCCCTGTGATAAGATGACAACAGGAGTAGGACTGCATGCTGCAGTTGTGCTTGTGTGTTGTTCATCAAGATTCTCCATCTCCTGCAGGCAGGAACTGTGAGGTTTGCTATGAAATTAGCCCTGTATGGGAGAGCTGTGATATCTCAGTGCTGGTTTGAGTGCTTGAACCTCCTGTGTTACACTAGGCTGCAGTTAATTCTACTGAATATGTTGGGAAGGATGGAAGTTTGACAAGAAAGTCTCACAGATATGTGTGCTTAGCAGAAAGATTTTTGAATGCAGAGTCTGATGAAGGAATAGAGATGGAAGCAAGTTTTGATATAGAAGAAAAGAATTGCTGAGCCAGTCTGACTGGATAACCAAGGAGGCAAAGGCTGTGTTAGTTAGAAGGGGTTTTTATGACTCAGAGCAAAGGATAAACCCACCCCAAACAAGAAGATGTTTTCACCAAGCAGGAAGAGAGCACAGGCAAACAAGGCAGCAAATGCTGCAAGTAGAAAAAAGGTCTCAGAATTTTCCACTGCAAGAAAACTGAAAAACAACTTCTGGCTTAAACTGTAATGTACTGACTGTGAGTGATTGGAGAACAGTAACATGAATATGGTAATTACAGTAGTTATGATAGGCTATAGATAAAAGTTAAGGTACAGATTGGTTCTACTGTGTTAAGATGCTCAGCAAAGAAAAGTCTATAATGCATTGGAACCAAAACCAAAGGGTCTCCAGGGCTGCCTGCAGCTGGAGCTGACAGCTGTGGGCACAGCTCTGTCACCCACAGCCCTGGGCTGCTGGAACACCTTGGATGGAATAAACTGCATTTTGGAGAGCCCCTGGAGTCCTGCATCCCTCATTCATGCTCTTAAATGAATACATTACAGTGACATCCTGAGGGAAGTTTTCTAACAAGGAACACAAGAATCCCATAACTGCAAACTGACTTCTCCTCATGGGCAGGTACTTATCAGCCATGAAGAGAGACAGGGACTCATAAGATTGTTAAGGAATCCTAACTTATTGTGAAATATAAATGCTTATATAGTATTTTAGGAAGGCTAGTAATGTTTTACTACAATTATTGGGTTAATGGTCACACAAACAAACTTCTGCATTTTAAACATCTCTTGCTTGCAGAAGTCTGATGTAGTTTTCTTTTTCTGGTCAGTCTGATTGAAGCTTCTTGCAATCTGGATTTAATTCTCAAAGTTCTGTTTGCTCTTGCCAAGCCTTTTGTCTATCAAGTCTCTTATGCTGACCAGGTCCAAAGCCCATAATCTGTCTTGTGTATCCCAATAGGTACTGAGGATTTTTGTTTGTTTTTTTGTGTAAGAATACAAATGCCTTTAGATTTATTTCACATCTAATTGTGAGATGCATGTGCTGCTATCATCCACATAAATCACTTCTCATTGAAAAACCTTGTTTGCAAGCACAATTGAGTTTAACATCCAGGCACTTCAACTGAGCCATAAAGAAATATGTCCCAATGTGACATCAGCTTAAGCAAAAGAATTCATTCTCTCTTAATTCCAGTGCAATTGAACACAAGACAGGCTGCTCAGGGACAAATTGGTGCTGCTGCCCTATCTCAGCTCACCTGCAGGAGTTTGTTATCCTAAGAAAGGGTGAGGTGTGTCTTGATTTTCATCAGTGGGTCTTTTGCTGTCTGAACACTACAACTCCTTTAGAAAATGTTGATTCATAGGCTTAGAACCTAAATCCATGCTGTGATTTTTGGGGATAGGAATTGGGTGCAATTCAGAGGCAAATTAATGCAGCTGAGTAACTAATCCTGCCAGATGAAACCTCTAAAGTCTCCACTTTGGTGTGCCTGTGCTCCTTTCAGGTGGTTACCTTGGGTCCCTGAGGGCTCCTGCTGATTGGAGAGGCAGATACTGCTGGTGCTGAACGTGTGGAGGAGATTGAGCTTAATGAGTCAAAGAAATCAAGGAGTTTGTAACACCCAATTCAAGGAAAAAGCCACTTAAAAGATACTTGAAAAGGGCCATGTGGGTCAAGTTAGCTAATTGTGCATGCCAGTTTGTGGGTTCTATTCTGGCCACTAAATGCAGGCACAGCTGGGGACACCTGTGGGATGGTGCCATGGGAGCAGGGTGTGTGCTGCTTTCTGTGGTGTTTCCTGCTGTCTTCACACAATCAAAGCTCAGCAGAAGCCTGTGTGTACCTTATGTTGGTAAGACAAGCTGCACCACAGCCCAGTTTTAATTCTTTAATGCATTTTGCTTCCTTGTGTTGAATAATGCATTGATTTTTTTGTTGTTGTTGTTGTTTGGCATGTTTCTGTTTTGTTTTTTATCTTAATGGTTTTTTTTGGGCAGCTGGAGTTGTTGAGGGTTCTTTTTGGCAGGTGTTGCAGGTAGAACTATAAAAGTCCAGATCTTTAAAAATCAAACCCTTGTTTGTGCCTGCAGTGAAAACAGGCTTGAACATATAAGTGTAAATTACAGCAGCAGCTCTGATGAACACATACACAAAACCTTTATGAAAATATTTGGTTTCTGGTGAAGAGAATTTTCAGTATGCTGCAAGTACAAAATTGTCAGTGTTTGTGGAGCTGCCACAACTCCCTACACCTGCTTTGACCCCTCTCTGGCTTTACAAGGACAGTGTTTCCCTAGTCCTGAGCCTGTTCCAGGCTGCTGTTGTGTACATGTCCTTGCACTTTGGAGCTGTGTGTGTCATTGTGAGCTGGGTGTGCTCTGCACAGCCCTGGAACCAGTTCCAATAATTCTGTTCCCAGTGGGAAGAGCTCAGTTTAGCAGGGAACACTGAGCTTTGGCAAGGTGCTCCATGGAAATCCAGCAGTTCTCCTGGGCCACTCTTCTGTCCAGGACCTTGAATAAGCCCAAATCTTCTTTCCTGGTGCCTGGGGTTGTGATGCTGCTCAGTTTCCTGTTCCTGTCTCTCAGGACCATGAGCCACTGGATTCCTGTGGGATGGTGCTGTCACAGCTTCACCTACAGCTCTTACAGAGGCATTGTGCTGATTTCCCAGCCAAGGAACACTTCTCTCTGTGGCAGGGGACATTGCCTGCTGACCTTCCTGTTGTCCCTGATCCCCCTCTGGAATTGTCATTTCAATGAATAAGATGGAAGAGCCAGCAGTATCCTCTCTTTTTTTTTTTTTTGTCTGTTCCTACCTGCTGTGGTAATGCCTCATAAATAAGGGCCTTAAACTCATGGTTAAATTTAATAACTCTCTGTAAAAGTCATTTTAGTACTGAAACCCTTTGCTGTGGGACAGAGCTCACTCACAGCCTCTGTTGTGTTTGTGTTTCCTTTACAAAACCTTGGGCAGTGTTCCAGCACAAGCACCCCTGATTTGGGATGCCTGTGGGATGAAATGTTAACAAAGTGATTTCCACAGATCCACGAGATTTTCTGAGTGTAAGAACCGGGATCCAGACCTGGTGCCACAGGCAGTTAGGAGCTGTAAGTTAAAATTGCAGGGCTGGGTGTAATGGATTGGCAGTAATGCAGCACTTGGAATTCATTTGGCATTTACATGCACAGTAAATTCCAAATGAGCTCCTAAGAACCCTATAAAAAGGAAAAAAGGGTGTATGTGAAGCACTTGTTTCTCCCTGTGATATATATCCTCTGTGTTCTAAGTTATAACCTGCCTTTGTATCATTGGGAAGATCTTTTAATTTATACAAAGAGGTGATTTACATTCCTAAATAAAATCCGGGCATTTCCAATAACATCAGGATAAGTGAAGCACTGTTTTCTCTGCAGCTGAAGCTTGGAGATTCTGTGTGAATTCATCTCAGTTTTACTGCCCATGTTTCAGGGCAGCTTGCTTTTATGCTGTGAATATTGGTGGATCTCAAAGAAATATAGCCCCAGATTTTATTGCCAATGAAGGGAATGCCTGCCAGTGGTGTGGCAGATCGTGTTCAACCTGGCAGCTGGTGACAGATGTGGATGTAATAGCTCTAAATCACTGTGTGGACTCACTGTATTCCATATTTTACTCAACTTCCAATGAGAGTCGTGCAAATAAATTAAAGTGCAGCTGTCAAGATCAGCAGCAGAGTTGAAGGTGTATGTATAATATAAAGTATTCAAGAGCTGATGCTTTTTTCCTGGAAAAAATGTTGAAATGTATTTTCTTAGATGAAAGCAGCAGATTTGTTTCCCCTGTTTGTTTTTCTTGTCTCGCTTTTAATAATCAAGAGCACTTGTAATCAAGTTTCAGCTCTCAGAGGGGTTTGTTACAGTTTTGGGCTGGTTCTGTATCTGTTCCATTACTCCCAGTGCATCCTTTTCTGGTTATTCCATCACTTAAACTCTGCTGGAAATGAGATCCTGTAATGCTCTGCTTAGGGAGTAGAGTTCCTGTGCATGAACCAACCACAGCAGCTCAGAAGGTGCAGATGGCTTTAGCTCAGTTCTTGCCTTTTATGAAATTATTGCACACTTCTTAAAACAAGGGGTTTTTGTAATCTTATCACAACCATCAGCAGACAGCTCCATTAAAACCCCTATTAACCCCTCTGTGCCCCAGAGAGGCCAGCTCTGGGTGTCACCAGGGTGTGCCTGGCAGACTGAGGAGCTCCACAGCAATTCCATTTGTCTCCAGGCACTTTTTACCCAGCTGGCACTGCCTGTTCTGTCTGTGAGCTGCTGGCTCTGCTCTTCCCTGGGTTTGGGAGGGATTTGAGCCAGGCTTGGAGGCAAGGCTTCACTCTCTCACCTTGCAGTTCCTTTCTTGATTTTTCCATCATTTCCTGGTACCCTGGGATCTGTTGTGGTGGAAGGTACAGGCAGCCATGCAGAGGTTTCTTGTCCCTCTCCCCCACATTTTGTCCCTGATCCTTGCAGAGTTTTTGGCAGCTATCAGTTAATGGAATTAGGACTCCTGGAATTTGTCTGTGCTCAGATCCACAGAGCTATTGTTGTTGGAACAATTTTAGAAAACATTAAGTATTTCCACCTTGCATACTGTGCTCTTCCTTCCAGCCTGGCTACAGCCCCCTGTTCAATGAGCTACATTCATCAAGTCATTTTTAATCATGTTCGTTGGGCTATGGAGCTGTGCCAGGGTCCTAATAAGCAGCAAATGGGTTCAGAGCAGATTCTGTTAGAAAATGGTTTCCTGTGGTGCTGGTTCTTATCAGCTTGCCTGTGAAGGATAAGGAATCATCAACATTTCAGATTACTGAGGAACAAAAGAGCAGAGACTTGGCTTATTTGCATCACAGTGGTAACTCCTTTTTTTTTTTTTGGACTTGTACCAGCATAAACTAGATAGGAATTGGGCACAGAGCCAAAGAATCATTGTATTTCTTAAATAATTAAGTGAATCTACAAGGAGCTAAGCTGGTGAATGGCTGACAAGTTATTCATTAAAGCCAAGCACTGCACCATCACCTGTGCCTGCCTGCTCTTAACTCCAGAGATGATGTTCTGTTCTTAAGGACACCTTGCAAAGAGGAACTCCGAGTCTAGCATGAAGAGTTTGGCTTGAAGCAAAAAGAGGTTTTTTTTAGTTAGTTTTTACAAGCAGCAGAATGCTTTGGTGCAAGTATTTTGGGCAAGATTTGACCTACAGTATTTATTGTTCCTCTGAAGGTGATGATTATGTCTAATTCACTTCTGGAGTTTTGTACTTGAGGCCCATGCAGGGAATGTAAATGTACAACTTGGAGCAACAAATGGTTTTCTGTGGCATTGAACCAAGATGTCGTCAGGTATTAACTGGAGCTTATTTGGACAATGGAGGTTTCTGCTTGTAAAGACAAGAAATAGAAGAAAAATGGAAGAACTGAATACTTTACTGTGTTTATTTGGGTCAGGTCCTTTCAGACAGTTGCACAAGACTCTTTGAGATGTTTGTGCTGCTGTTCTTCCTTCAGGTGCTTTGATTCAAAGGAAATCTGCAATCCTGTTTGGTAGGGAGATGTGTAGGGGTTGAGTATTTCCCCAGGTACCTGACAGGAATTACTGACAGGGTGAAGGGTGAATTTTGACCCCATGCTTGATAATTACATGGTGATAAAATCACTAACAGGCATTCCTGGTGGTGGAAGTGACAGCTGATACAGTGACTCCTCTGCTTAAAATTTGCTTTGATCTGCATCACCAGGAATTCCACATGTACAAAGTAATGGGAAAATAAACCCTCATGTGTTCTAGCTCATTTTATGTGTGTAACAAACACATAATCAACTTGTGATTGTTTGATCCAATGTGAAAGGTGCAGCTCTAGAACTGCAAACAAAGATTTCAAAACTGTGGCATTTCCTTGCTGATCTTCCTTATCCATCAGTGCTTAAAATCACAGAGTAATATAATCAAACATACTGAGTGAACACAGTCCTGGTACAAGTGATAGGCATCCCTTACAAGGGAGAAAATATAATTTTCTAAGTCATGATTTGAAACTTTAATGCAGGAAGGAAACTTCTTGTACCTACTCCTGTGTTGGTCACTTTGCATTTTTGCTGCTGATTCTTCAGTTTTGCAGGATGACAAGTTGTTCAGGCTGCTGCTAATTATGTGCTCAGTGTTATGGTAATTGGCATCTCTCAATTGTGTTGTTATGACTACAAAGCCCTTGGTAACAGGCTGGTGATGCAGGGAGGCTGCAGCCTGTCCTGCTGGCTGACACTCATCTGCTCTGCCTGGCCACATGGGCTGTTACCAGCTGGTGCAGGCACCTTGCACAGTGCTTAGCACCAGAACATCACAGAAATGCAAGTTCTGCAGGTCTGGCCATATATAAACACATTTCATCCATTTTTCTCCGTCAGAAGTGACCTTAAATCCCACTCTGCACCAGTGAAGTGCAGCAGAAGGCTTGACCTTATGCTTAGGTAATCTGCTGTCCTCATTTCACCCAGAAAACCTGGGTGAGCTGCTGTTCCTTGGTGAGCCTTGACTTGTTTGGGAGCCATCCTTAGGGAAAACAGACACTGGGAATTGGCAGGTTGAATATTAAATCTTGTGCATCATCCTGAAAGGGTGACCAGTCAGTATGATCTTTCTACTGCTATGATTAATATTTTTTAAAAAGTTTCCCTTGTGTCCTAGTAGATTTTCCATCTTGTCCAGTGTTTTTAGCTTTTGCAGCATATGCAGAATCTCAGGAATTTAGTCAATGTATGCCTGTAGGGGAGCAGACTATGTAAGGAACTCTCAGCTGATTAAATCAGCAAATCCAAATTGAATCTGGACCTTCTCAGGAAAGCCCAGGTTCAATTTGCATTGATTGGAGCAGTGATAATATACTGTGAGCAGGAAGCTCTGCACAGGGCAGTGCTCCAGTGAAGAAGCCACCAGCACTCCTTAGTCATATATTCAGATATTGCCTGGACACCTGCAGGCTCTGCTTTAGGAAGATTTGTGGCACAGTAAATATTTGTCTAACAGCTCCTTGAAAAACCTTTGAACATGTGATTTCTACTTTTAGAACATATATTTTTTAACAGGAGTTTTCTTTGAAGGAACCTGACTCGAGGCTTTGGTGGACCTGCAGAAAATTTGATATTATGAGAATGAAGCACAGCTTCTCCTCTAGATGGGCAGATTTTTCTTACATAATCCTAGATACAGGAGGATCCAGACTGTGCAGGACCCAAAGCTGAATTAGCACTGGTTTTGAAATAAAGACCCATTAAAAATCACTTCAGTTCTGTAATTCTAACTCCATCAGCCATAGTGCATCTCTTTCAAGCCCTCCTCTGGTGGTAGGAAGTCTTGTTTTTATTAACTGTCCCGGGGAGAGACAGCAGCAAATAAGAAAGAATAAAGAATTCATCAACTAATTGCAGGTATTCTTGGAAATCTTGGCAGTCTTATAAAAAGTAAAACTGGAACCTCCAGAATCCTGGATCTCTGGTGGCCTCTAAGTCTTTAGGGTTAATAGGATCAACTCCGAGGTGTTTTTGCACTTTCATTCAGAAGCAGAATGTTTGTTCCTTCCACTGGGGAAATAAAACAGTTGAAATGGCTCAGCTTAACTGCAAACATTCCTTTTGGGAGCACATCTCTGTGTAGCAGGCAGGATTTCTCTTGAGTGTGCTGTACACTGGAGATGCTGCTCCATGCTTTAGAGGTGGAAGAGATCCCTTTGTGTTCTGGAAATTGCCATGGCATTTGGAGTTGTTCTTCCTGGTGTTTAACTACCTGGACAAGGATTGTTTTTGCCACCCCAAGCAAATGTTGTTGCCATGCAGGCTTTGTAATAAATCCACAGGCTGCTTATGCAGCTGTGTAAGCAGCATGGCTTTTGTGGCAGCAGAACAGTCATTGGTAATGGACCTGGCTCTTTTTCACACTTTGTTGTCAATAAAAGAGGGAGGATGATTAACCTTCATCTTGAATTTCTGGGATAAAATGTGCTACTTTAGGTGCAAACCATAGGACAATTTCTGTAGGTGGTATTTCTGGGAATGTGTTGGAACCTGCATAAGGAACATTTAAATATCTCTGATATCCAGTTATTCAAGTAGTTTGTTCAGGTTTCCTGGGGTGCCCATCTGTCCTTACCCCAGAGAAAAGAGTAAAGTAAGAAAACTTTGAAATTTGAATGAAGCATAGCTGTGATAACAGCAAATCCTGCTCTTCCCTTGGGCTGTTAATGTTCCCAGGTCTGTGATTTCAGTCAGTTAAGGCAGGAGCAATGACTGCCCAAAATGAGCACTCGGCCAAGTACTTGGAAATGAGTCATGTCTGCTTCAGCCAAGCTCCACACTGAGGTCACAGCTGTGCTCCTGCTCAGGCTGATCCCCAGCAAAGGTGACCAAAGTGACAATGGCACTCAGGTGACCACCCAGTCTGACACTTGGTTGCCTGGATGTGGAAATTGATAGAGGTGTGCATGTACTGATTGGTGCCACGGTCCTTTTCATATTTGTGCCATGTCTGCTTTAGTGTATCTGGTGGATGAGGCTGTCAAAGGAGTGGTTTTGGTTCAAATAGAAGGGGGAGATGGGGGAGATGTGCAAACCCAGGGCACAGGGAATGTTTCTGTGTCTGCTCTGGGGTGCCCTGACCCCCAGGTGAGCACTGACTCTGACCCTCATCCATGGAGAAAGTTTCCTAAACTCCAGAATAGACTGGAACCCACAAAAGTGTGAAATAGATTGTAGAGAGCAGTGTAGGGGTGTCACTTGATGAGAAATTGAGGGGTTGAGATTTTTAGTGTGTTGTGGATGGAAGCAAGATGGAGGGCACAGGGTGTCATCCTGGGCTTCTTCTTCCTTCTTCTCCATGGGTTTGGGTGGCATTTTGTAATTGGCCAGAAAAGTCCCCATTGTGGGCTCTGTGGGATCAGTTATTGGGTTAAAAGGGAAATAATCCAGGTGTCAGTTCTTAATTGGATAATTTAGTCTTAAAAGACCTTGTTCCAAGAGATTGTTGGCCATTTTGTGCCTTCTAATGAAAAGCTGCCGAACTCACATGGTGAGAATGTTTTACTGATAAGAAATAATAAACACTTGAGTCCCAACATGAATTACTGCCTCAAGTGCCTTCAATCCAGACCCAGAGAAACCCACAACTGAGGCCCCCACACCTGGATAGTTTGCCAGATGCTGTTTCAGGATATAGAGCTAAAAAAGCTGGAAAGTTCCTTGGGGGGTGCCCCCCTGAGATCCCTAATGGCACATTTGTTATCTACTATTCCAGCATCAGCTTTCTTTGTGTTAAATCTGACTTGCCTCCTCATGGTCAAATGTGATCTGTGTTTTTCACAGATCTGTCACAGGAAAACAAATGCTTAAGTGAGAACATTCTTCTTTATGGCCTGAAAACCCCTAAATTTGTGTGTCAAGCCTGGCACACTCTCCTTTGTAGGAGGTCATAAAGTCTGTAGGCTGGAACACAAGTCTGCATTCAGTCTCTGGCCCTGCAGCCATCCATTAATCATTATTTCCAGATATAAAACGATATATTCCTATTGTTTCATCAGGGTTTTGTGTGGATTAAGTGTGGGCAGAGCCTGGAAGTGCCCTGAGTGGAGCAGCTCTGGGTACAGGTTGTGTCTGAGAGAGGAGGGATCAGTGTCAGTGCCTGGGGACGTGGTTGAGTCTGTGACTCACTGCCATGCTACTCTCTCCTGTTTAACTCCAGCCTGGCTGGTTCCTCAGTTTTCTGACTGCTCCCCATCACTCCTGCACACCCCAGGGATGTAAAGGACAATGGGATTTTTACTGCCCTGCTTTGCCTCAGATGAAGTGAAGCATCCTGCCTCGGGCTTTTCCTGCAAACCTAGCAGGTTGCTATGGATTAAGCTCCTTAATCAATCCAGGCAAACCATTCCATGCTGTTTGCTGGTGGTCAATACCTCCAATCACTTGCCATTTCAGCAGCTTAGAGACTAATGATCCTTCCCTCTGCACACAGGGATGTGCCAGAAAGCAGAAGTTGCTAAATATCCACTCTAGGCAGAGCTGTAAAATCCTTTTGCCTCTGTCCTTTCCCACCACCATCAGCTGGTAGCATAGCAACTGCTGAAGCTGCTTGAACTTGAGTTGACCTGAAATTACATGTTTCTCAGTTTACGTGTTTATTAACGCCTTTCTACTTTTTTTTGGTGCTTGTTAAGATTACATTTTTCAGTCCCTGTGGGATATTAGCAGCTTGTTCATGCAGAAAACAGAAATAGACTTAATATACCATGTGATGGATGAGCTCAGATGGACCCTGGGATTAGAAACATGAGGGAGAGCTGAAGGTGGCCCTGAGCAGTGACTGGTGGAGAGACCCTTGGTTGTGGTAGGATGTGCATGCAGATTTCCATTTAACTGTACAGAATGGGAGGAGCAGCAGCTCATAGGCTGGTTTTTCAGAGTGCAGTGATGGGGAAGTGGCTGTTAAAGGCAGCAGAGTGAGCTGGAAATCAGCAGAGATTGTAGTGCCCTGGGATTTCTCACCTGGGGGAGAGAGAACTCAGACACAGGTCCATGAGTAACCTTCAGCTTGAAGGATTGGTGGTCCAGGTGCAGTTGCAGCAATTTCTAGAGGAGGAATCAGTGTTTTGATCAGATTTTCTGCAAAGTTATCATACTTTCATCTCTCTTTTTAAAAGAGAGATGATGCTTAGTTCTCATACTTTTGTAATTACTGTATTCAGATATGTTCAGATATGCTAAAGCCTAGTCTGTATTTCTTCACAGGTCATTTCCAAATTAATATAAAACCTTAGTCCACACTTAGGTGATGTGCCTGTCATCAACTCCAAGAAATGAGGGAAGCAGCAAAAACTAAAAATTACTAATTGTTGTGTAAGGAATATACATCAAAGATAAGTCTGGAGAACAGGACTTGGATCAAGCAAGCTGGACATGCTCCTTGTGGGGCAAAATGGAGCAGTTAGATGCTGCACAGAGAAGGTCATGGTCTCTTTATTTTTACTGGTATTTTGGTCAAATGAAACCTGAACCACCTTTCTGTGTGTCACCCAATCTCAGCAGATGGGACTAAGATGCTCCCTTCTCAGAACAGTCTTAGTGAGAGAATAAAATCCTTTCCCCAGCAGGCATTTTGAGCACTGAATGATTAAATCAAAGAGTGATGCTGTCATCACTGTCACATGCCCTGGTTGCATGGAGAAAAGGAAAGTGAGTTGTGCTCACCTTTCCCAGAGAAAGACATCATCATTTTTCTTCATGGGATGGGTTTAGACTGCAGTATCTGAATTCTGCCCTGAATGAGGGCTTTCAGAGAGGATTCAAGGGGCTTAGAGGGGATCAGTATTATTTCTTGGCTTTCCCCTGAACAGAGTGATGCAGCACCTCTCTGTGTTTCACACTGAGGGCCATGAGCTGAGAAAATAAGGAGTAAGGAGGTAAAATGCATCTTACCTCTATTTTAATACCACTCAAAAGATGAGGGAAGCAGGGAGTAATTTATTTTATCTGTCTTAGATATATGCCTTAAGGTGAGCCCATTCTCTCCATTGACAATTAAGAGAACCTGAGATAATTAGTGCAGGCTGGGGCATGGAGAAGCTACATAGTGAAAGTCAAGCTAACTGGAATCAGCTCCTGGATGGCCAAAAGTCCTTGTGTTGGGCCTCTTGTGCTCCATGAAAGGTCCCTGTAAAGAGAGTGGCATCCCAGCACCAGCAAGAAGCACAACACTGCTCTTCTCCATGATGTGCTTCTGTAGCTATCTTGCAGTTGACAAGCTCAGTAAATGGCATGTGCTTTAAAAGTGAGAGTGAACTGTCCATGATTGCAGCCCTGGGGAGTTTGTCATTCCTGGAGATTGCCTCCAGAGCCTGCCTGAGCACTGTGGAGGGCAGCACTCCCTTCCAAAGGCACTCACCCTGCACAAGGCTTGGGAATGTTTTGCTGCAAAACTGGAGCTTCCTACACATCAATAGTGAGAGTCTATAGCCACCTTTTTAACTCTGTTACAGTGCAAATGATGACTCAAAGAGAAGCATTCAGGTCTAATCTATGTGAGTCCTTGTAATAAGCTTTACAATTAGAGCACAGACTCTTCCACCTAATTCACTTAATTTACACTGGGAAATGAGATACTGTTCAACTAATCCGATGCTATTTTCTTTATTAGAGAATGAAAGCATCCTCTGAGGCTCTGGTGGGATTCAGGCTAAGCTTCTGAGGCACAAATAGTGTGAAATGCTAATGAATTAGCACGCTGCTGTAATTCCCACTCAGGACCTGCTGCCCCTCTCCTTTGGCCTCTCACACCATTGGAAGGGCTGGCAGGAGGCCCAGGGTCTGCACCAGCTCTTTGTGCACTCAGGGTGGCTCTGTCAATGTTTGATAAGGTGACACTGGTACAGATGGACCTTCTTCAAGCAGGGTTTGTTCCAGCTGCCTTGCCTGGGGACTGCAGCACTTTCAGGTGTTGGCTTGATTTTTTAAGATTTTCTAAGCCTTCTGATGTTTACATTCTTGTAATGAACTTTCTCACATGCTTTCTGTAAATAACTCATTGTTTTGCATTTTTTTATGGAGGAGGAGAAATTTGATGGACTGTTGGTTTGTCCAGTGTCATTGGAGAGGTGGCACTGTCACCCTCCAATCCACTGTCACTTTTGGAAATGTATAAATGTTGGAGTCAGAAATTAAATTTCCCTTTTTTACCTTGGAAAGAGCAGTGAGTCTGTGTCATGTTGTTTCATGACCTATAGTGACATTCAGGAAAGGGTTAAGAGGTTTTCTCCTGCTTTGCAGCAGCTCCTGTAAAGGTTTTTGTGTTCTCTTTAATCCTTGACAGCCCAGTTGTGTAGTTTAGAGCAAATGTTCAAGTCACCAAGGGGCATTTCCTCTTCTTCTTGAGGGGACAATACAGAGAGAATGTTTTCATCAGGCTGATGGATCAAGGTCTCTCCTATCTGTGTACTGCACCTGTGCTTTTGGGAGATGTTGAGGGAATAGCCTGTAGTTTGAGTTTGGGGTTTTGAAGGGATGATAGAAGACAAGCATCCTGCCAAATATTGAGTTTCTTGCTCCACTGGCTTTCTTTGGTGTCATTGATTGCTGTACCCTGGGTTCTGCTCATCTTTTCATTGCTGTTGTGCTGATTCTCTGACCACTTTGCTCAATTTTTCACATTTTCTGGCTCATTTTTACTTTCTCCCTTGCTTTTTGTACATTCAATGTGAGCTGAGTCCCCTGCAGACAGAAGCAGCAGCTCTTGAGGGAAAAGCAAAAGGGAAAAAAACCACATTTTTGTGGCAAATGAGTATTTTATATCACAGAGCACTAAAGTCACTTATGGCTGTGTTAGTAAATCCTGTGTTGGGAAGAAGCAGCAGATGGAGAGCAGTGACATGGAGTTTGCCACAGGATCCAAAGACCAGAGCTCCATCCATCCTGCAGTACAGGAATGCTCACAGAGGAGAAGGGGTGTAAAGGTGATGTTTGCCTGCTGGGAATGCTCTGTCCATTATGGGTGGTTTGAGTACAAACCCAAACAGTAAATGCTTTACATATCTGAAATGTATAAACCTATGAAACATTGCCCCTTGGTCTACAGGCTGTATCAATCCTAAATCTTCCTCTTCTCTCAATTTTCTGGGTTTTAGCTTTAATTAAATATTCAAAATTGTTGATTTCAGAATGGGTTCTGGGCACTTTTCCTGGGGCTCAGACAGACCATATCATTCCCTGGTGCAATTTACCTGTCCAGGTGAATTAATGAATCATTTATTGCTGCTGCTGGCACACTCCTATAACACTTGACATGTGCCACTGCTGTCAGCCTGTTACAGTACTGGGTGACACATCTGAATTTCTCTCTTGGACAAAATCTATTAGTGCAGTGTCAGCACAGTGAATTCTTCTCAGGCTAAGTATTGTAAAATCCAGGTGCCTTTTTTCTTTTGTGTAATAAATGGAATGGGAAGCTTGGACCATCACTAGAAAGCTAAATTTACCTGCTGCATTTATGACAGTGGTAGGAAGTGTGGGGAAAAAAGCAATGCTAGCATAAATATTGACATTCAGAGCTCTGAAGACTCATTGTTGTTATATGAAACTAGAAAAGGTGCCCATGGATGCTGCTCAGACAGTCTGGCTGTTGTGTAGCAAACTATATAGATACTTTTTATTCTGTGCTTTCTGCTTAAAAGAATTTTGAGAAGCTTAAAATCTGGTTTCCTTGCCTTTCAGTCCCATCCTGATCAGCTTGACAAGCACAGTCCACAGCTGCTTGTTTAGGACTTGGTGAGAAAAGCTTTTGTAATTCCCATGAGTAGGTGCATGATCAGGATCATGTTGGAAAACACAAATCCTGCTTGTCAGGGAAAGGTCCTTGAGCAGCAGGTCCCATCTTCACCTTTTCAACCCTCAAAGAATAAGAACCTCTGTGTCTCTTCTGATCTGATTTTTAGAACCTGAGCTCTGTCCTGTGCACGTGAGAAAACAAAACAGGGAATTGTTGCACTTGGTGATACACCAGAGTTTTGTGACATTAAAGGTTCTTTTTGTCTAAAACCAGCCAGAGCCCATCCCATACCAATGAGAGCTCATGATCAGTTTATCTGTACAGTTTATCAGATGGTTTTGTTATGGAAAAGGGAGAAATTATAAAATTCATAGTTGAGGAGGTGTATCCAGCTGTTTTAAGATTGCATTTTCTGTAATGTCTTTCTTTATGGATTATTTCACAGGAGAAACTGGTAACAGTTGTTGAGGATTTTTCTCAAGTTTTTCAGTCTTCCCAGTGGCATCTTTAAGCATTCATGGAGCCAGTTATTCTTCCATCATGTAAAAATTGCTTAGAATTGCCTTGCTTAGAAAGCCAAGTAGAGAAATATTCCAGCAGCAGAATAGAAACACTCAGAATATTTGCCAAAGAGTAAAATAGGTTGGTTTTCCACAATAGTTAGAGAGTAGTGTGTTAATGGAACTAAGAGTATAAGAGTTGAGCAAGTGTCTGGGTGATTCTCTTTGTCCTTGTAGAATCCCAGAATGGTTTGGGTTGGAGGGGACCTTAAAATTCATCTCATTCCACCCCTTGCCAAGACAGGGACACCTCCCACTGTCCCAGGGTCACGTCCAGCCTGGCCTTGGGCACTGCCAGGGATCCAGGGGCAGCCCCAGCTGCTCTGGGCACCTGTGCCAGGGCCTCAGCACCCTCACAAGGAGGAATTTCTGATATCCAATCTATCCCTGTCCTCTGTCAGTTTGAAGCCATCACCCCTTGTCCTGTCACTAGGGATGATGGAATTTTAGGTGGTCCTGCAAGGAACAGATTTGCACTTGATCTTTGTGGGGCTTTAGATCCTCTGTGACTCTGTTTGGTCTATTCTGGTTTTTCATGTTAATTTTGTTTTCTCACGCTCTCTGCATTACAAGAATTCATGTCATTTTCAAGTTCTAACAGTGTTCAGCCTTCTGAGCTGCAGACAGGAGCTGAATTGTCTGTCCTAACAGCAGGAGAAAGACACAAAGACACACCCCAATTCCCTTTGGGTCTGCACAACAGGACCTGGTTTTAGATTCAATAAAATATGCTCATGGTTAAAAACTTCCCCCCCCTTTTTTTTTTGAGCCTGAACTGCATATGTTTTTAGGGTTTTTTTTTAGGGTTTTTTTTTAGGGGTTTTTTTTGGGTTTTTTTTTAGGGGTTTTTTTGGGGGGTTTTTTTTGGTCGGGGGTTTTTTTTTTTTTTTTTGGTTTTTTTTTTTTTTTTTTAATTGTTTTTTAATGAGCATCCATAAGCAAATTTTTCTGTGTCATTCCCAAGTCTGGGGCTCAGCTGGATATCCCAGGAGCAGCAATCCAGTTCCACATGTGCTGGTTGTTGGTTTCCTCCTCTCTCTGGAGGAGGTGGGAGAGTGGCTCAAAGGGAGCACCAGGCCAGGCAAAGCTTGTGATATAAAACAGTGTTGGAAGGAAATGGGGCTTAAAATATGGCTGTTCACAATTACATGTGTACAAGGCCAATCTGTCACCATGTTTGTTTAATCAAGGTCAAACAGAGATTTTAATTAAAATAGTGAGCTCATAACATCAGGCTGGTCATCTGTAACTGGCAAGTGGGGTTTTTGTAACACAGAGAAAAAAATGTTCTCATTCATTTATGTGCCAGTTTTGCTAAATAATGGGGGACTTGTTTAGATCATTTGCAGTAATTTGGCACAGAGTGATATTAAAAAAGTAAAAGCTTTCACTCCAGTTGGTGCTAGTAGGAAATAATTGATTATTTTCATTGAGGTGGGACTGATTCTTTAAAAACTACTGGAACAGCTGCTTATTTTAGTTCCTTAAATTCAGAATGCAGGAGCAACAGTTGAAATTCCTACTTTTATTACATTTTACAGCACCTGTTTGTTCAGTGGTAGAGAAAGGGGAAAATAATTGGGGGAAAGAGGAGACACCACCATCACTTTTTTTTTTGTTTTTTTCTTGGTGGAGATGATTTGGATTGGGACAAAAGTAGGGAAGATGGGTGTGCTGGGTGACATCATAATTTAAATCAGTTTGGCAACAGTGATTACTAAACTCACTAGATGAGATCTTCATGCCTGCCTAGTAGGATAAACTGCTCTATTAATTAAGCTCAATCCCATAAATCTCTTCTAAGTTGCCATGAAATCCCAAAGTAGCCTGTATCATGTTGCTATTGAAATCTGCAGCCCAGGAGAAAGGAGTTTAATATTTCATTTGTTTTGTGTTCAGCTATGATGTGACTTGTAAGATGTAGCTTTTGCATTGGGAATAAAAAGAACCAAATCTCTCTTTTAATTGCCTTGCACCAAGAAACAAGTAATAAACTGCTTGTGATCTATGTTAATTTGATTTTTAATGAAAATGTATCCACGCATGTTTCTTGAAAACAATTTTCCTGGAGAAATAACTCTGTAAGTCAAAACATAATCAGCCTGGCATTTCATATCAGAAAAAGATTCTGGCAGGAGTTATGGAATAGTGCAGAATTAAAGCAGAAACAGCCATTCCACAGAAAACATATCTGGCATCACTGATTTTTGTTCATGTTGGATACCTGCTGCAATTACAATCCAGATTGTTTTTTCTCCAGAGGTACAACACACAGCTCCTGCAGTCAGTCTCAAGGAGATAGAATGATTTGTTGTAAACAGTTAAAGGAAATGAAATCAAGCATAATTTCAGTTGATCCTTTTGTACAGCAGTTTCTGTCTCTTCACTGAGCAGATCTTAACCTGCAAGAATTATCCTGAGGGGAAAATCCAATCTTCCTCCCATCATGTGGCACTCAAAGTCCTTTTTTCCACTTTTCTTTGGGTCCTGGATTCTTGCAGTTCTTTGAGGAATCACCTTTAAGAGAGAAGGGTTTAGAGTGACTCCCACTGAACTCCAAATTTCTTATGTTGTAACATTTATGTGTTTCTTTTCCTGAGACAGAGATCAGAGGATGGTTTGTGTTGGAAGGGACTTTAGAGCTCATCCATTCCACTCCTGCCATGGCAGGGACACCTTCCACTATCCCAGGGTGCTCCAAGCCCCAATGTCCAACCTGGCCTTGGACACTTCCAGGGATGGAGCAGCCACAGCTTCTCCAGGCATCCTGTGCCAGTGTTTTAAGCCCCTGTTGATAAAAATATTCTTTTTTTATCACCTGATTTTCACAAGGGAATAGAGTTTGTGTCCTCTGGGCTGAGGGCAGACCACATTAGAGTGTGGCAGAGGGAAGGCTGGGCAAGATTCAGGAGATTGCTCAGAATCTTGCAGAGTTCAGCTCAGGTTGTCAAAGCCACAAGGTGTATGCTATTCAGGTGGTTTCCAGAATGCAAGTGTTATTTACACTGACAGAGGGGAAAAAGAATAATAAAAATCAGGCAGGCAGCCAGAGCTCTGTAGACATTTTCTTTTTTTTTTTTTTTGGTAGCTTCCATCAAAGAGAGCTGCTGAGAGAGATGTCTTTTATCAGCTTGCTTTGCTTTTTCTCACAGAGGTGGTACTCAGTAGCTGGTTCCTGCCTCCTTATACTGCTCCTCAAACACCCAGGCACTCTTCAGGTGTCATGCAGACTTTCTTGAGTACCTTTGCCCAGGCAGTTGAGCAAACTTTGCAATCAAACACCACAGGAGGTGTTGATTCACTGTTGCCTTGGAGTTTTCTTTATTCTGAACTACCAAGAGCCCCACTCAGAGCCGGTTCCAACAGCATCCTGGCTGCTGGGCATGGGAAGATCACTGGAGTTTAAATTTGCTGATATTGTCTCAGCCAGTGCTTTGATTAGAAAATCAACATCCTCTTGTTTTTCTCTCTTTTTGGGGGGTTAAGATCAGAAAATGAACAAGTGATTTGAGTTTTCCTCTTGTTGCTAATTGTGTCATGTTAAGCATTAGAATTTGGCTGAACCACAGCACCAGGATCAGTGACTGGGATATTCTGCTGTATCAGGGCACAGGGCAGAGGAAGGGCTGTGCTGGAACCCTTGGATTCATGGTTTGTGCTAAGGGCACTCAGTTGTCTTTATTTAGGGTTTCTTTCCCACACTCTCCGAGATGTTGAGTGCTGTTGTTCACATGCTTAAGAGAGCGAGCAAATATAAACCTCATGATGAGGTTTATAAATGTTTATGAGGTTTATGAAGGCACTTTTAAACCAGAAAGCTGTTTTGTGGTTCCTATATTTTCACAGGTGTTTCTCAATTGGTAACACAACCCCCAGTGCAAGGGGGCTGAAATTTAAGCACGAAAAACCCCAAGCCTGTGGTATTTTGTGAGACCTCTGTCGTAGGGAGGAAATGATGAATCTGACTCCATGTTCTTAGATGGCTAATTTATTATTTTATGATCTATATTGTATTAAGGAATGCTATACTAAACTACACTAAAGAATAGAGAAAGGATACAAACAGAAGGCTAAAAGATAATAAAGAAAACTCATGACTCCTTCCAGAGTCCGACACAGCTTGACAGTGATTGGTCATTAAGTCAACACTTTTCAGAGCAGAAATGAAGGAAACAATTAACTGTTGGTAAACAATGTCCAACCACATTCCAAAGCAGCAAAACACAGGAGAAGCAAATCAGACAATTATTGTTTTCATTTTTCTCTGAGGCTTCTCAGCTTCCCAGGAGAAAAATCCTGGGCAAAGGGATTTTTCAGAAAATGTGACACAAGCCCAATTCTTTCCAGTAACAGATTAAATTCCTATAAAATATGTGGAAATGAGAGGTTACAAAAAGTTGTTGGGATGGGAATTTGGACATTTTCTGACTCCTCGTGATTTGTTTCTGTCCCCAGAGCCTCCCACCCCGATCGCGCCCCCGGAGCTGCTGGCCGTGGGGGCCACGTACCTGTGGATCAAACCCAACGCCAACTCCATCATCGGGGACGGGCCCATCATCCTCAAGGAGGTGGAGTACAGGACCACCACGGGCAACTGGGCAGAGACCCACATCGTGGACTCCCCCAACTACAAGCTGTGGCACCTGGACCCCGACGTGGAGTACGAGATCCGCGTGCTGCTGACGCGCCCTGGGGAAGGGGGCACGGGGCCCCCCGGGCCCCCCCTGACCACCAGGACCAAGTGTGCAGGTGAGGGTTCTGCTGCTGCCACTCCCTACCAGGTGCTCTGTCAATGCAAGGTGGAATTAGCCTCCTCTTGTTTGGGACATGGGGGGGAACACCTGTGGTTGTGCTCACAGGGAAATTGAGGGTGCAATGGCTGAACCTGCCATTGGTGACACCACAAATGGCATCGGTGTAGACCTATGGGAGTGTTTACAGAGGGTGCACAAAGGGTGTTGCCATCTTGCTGTGGAAAGCAGGTTTGAGGAAAATGTTGTGGTAGGAATTCTCACTATGTCGTGGTAGGAATTCTCAAGCACGTTCTCTGAATTGGAGGAAGAGCTGTTGTAAAGAGTCTTTTGAAAATGGGAAAACATTTGGGTGAATTGTGGACTTAAAGATGCAGAAGGCTGAACCATGGCTTTATTCTTCTATACTATATTGTTACTATATTCTTAAGAAACCCATAACCCCTTCCAGCCTGTCTGATACAGCTTTGACCCCATTGGTCAACCAACAAAAACAGCACCACCCTTTGGTAAACAAATCTCCATAGCACATTCCATGTGTGCCTCTAGCAACAGGTGCAGCAAGTGGAGATAGGAATTGTTTTAATTCTTTCTCTGAGCTTTCTCACAGCTTTCCCCAGGGAAAATGCCTGGGAATGCCTGTGCCTGCTCCCTGTAGCCAGAGAGCTCTGCACACATCCCTGCTGCAGGTGCTTCAGCAGGGCTTTGAGCTGATACTGGGAATTTGGATGCATCCTGGAATACTTGGTTTTGTTGCACAGGCAGTTGTTTAAGAACTGTTGGTTTCATGCTTGTGGTTTATCTGACAAACTCTTGCCACAGAGTGAGGTTGCTTGCTGTTGGAATAGGCAAAGAACTTTTTTCCCCACCAGTCCTGCAGTAAGAAAATTGTTCTTAAGACCAGGCTGTGATAACATTTTCACTTCTAAGTGCAGAACAAAGTTTATATTGTTCTTGGATAGTGGATCTGCAGTGAATATTAACAAATTGACTGATATCAGTTTGAGCTTTGTGGTGAAGCAGGAAATTTAAAAAATAATAATTTTTAATAATAATTTATTTAATTTAATAATTTATAAATAATTTATTTAATTTTAATAGTAAATTTTTAAAATACATTTTTGTGTTCCATTTCCCCCCTCATTTCTGACAAAGGACTGTGTTCAAACTCTTGTATCTCTCTCCTTTTCTTGTACATATTGGAATGGATCAGTGCTGATCCAGGGGCAAGAGTAGTCCATCTTTCTTTCTAAGCCATATTGGACTTCCTGTGAAAAACTGACAGATGATGTTGCTCATGTTTCAGATATATTGGCTATTCATCCTGTTGTCATATATTAATCATTAGCCATTAAGTGAAATCAAGCCCTGTGCCTGGCAAGGGGATGAGCAAAGCACTTTTCTGCCTCACAGGTTTTTTTCCACCACACAACTTCAATTTCTTGCATTTTTGTAATTTTTGCAAGGTCCTTACTGTGGTGTGAACAAAGAACAGGGATTAAAAGGCTTCTCTCCTTTTGCTGCAAACCCTCCTTCCCTCCCCACAAATTAGTGGTTTACATGTGGATTTAAGAAATGAAAACCTTATAAGAACATTGTGTTTCCTATTACACTTTCTAATCAAACAGCAAATCTGAAGTGGGAAGAAAGCATTCAAAACACCCAAAAACATTCTAGGATGGGATTAAGCTGTGCAATGTTAGTGGCACGAACATTTCCAGCAATATCCCATCTCTACCAAGAGAGGAAGCCTGGCAGGCTGGCTGTGTTTTGGGTGGCACATTTATTATGAAGATTGTAAATTAGTGAATGTTTAGGGCCCCTTTGAGAAGATTTGGTTTAAAATAAATAAATCTGAGCACGAGGCCCTGACATGGAGGTATTTACTTGGTTCAGCACCTGTCCTTTGGTAGAACACAGATGTTAAAGGCTTTGCAGCAGCTGTGTGGGAAGCTTCAGGTGACATGGATGATGTCCTTGCCTGTTTGGGAGGCTGGCACATGTTCTGCTGCTCACCTTCTGGCTTTCTTCTCCTTTCTTAGTCTGGTTAAATTCTCTGACCTCACCAGCAGTCACTGCAGGCCTGGCCTGGGGCTGTGCATTTGCAGATGGAAATGTGGCGTGCTCAGATTTCCTCTGGAGTTGATGTCCTGTCGCTTTGCAGTCACACTCTCTGCAGCAGCCAAACTTGCAAGCCTCTCTGCCTTACCTGTAAAACAGGCTGGGTTTGGCTTAATTCAGGAATTGAGATTAAAAAAAAAAGAGTTGGCTTTGTGCTCAATATTATCTTGTCCTGTGTCCCAGATTGCTGAGTTTCCTGCCCAGTTCAGGTATTGACTGACTCCGAGAAGGATGACGTGGATAATTTGTTCAAATTGGCAAAGCTGAGGCACTTTCTGTTTTCCATCCTATTTTACTAATGAAAATCTAACTGGAGAAGGTCATTCTGTTAATGTTAGCTGTCATACAGGCCTTGTTGAGATTGATGGTGATGGCATTTATGTTTTGTTTAGGGCACTGGGTAGGAGAGATTGTAATGATCTTTGTCTAAGCGTGGACCAGGAGGAAGGGAGAGATTTAATAGCTAAAGATGTACAATTTCACCAAATGCCAACTGAAATGATAGACAAGAAAATGCAACTCATTATTCCAATTTCCATGTGTCGTGGAACTCCTTCAAAACACCATTTTGAGGGTAATTACACAAAACTTTCACGGTGAAGATTTTCAAAAATGTGCTGAACTGAGAAAACAGCTCTGCTGCCTTGATTTTCCTGAGAGTACCTAATGAATTACATCAGGGAAAATTGAGGGGTTTTAAAATAGTTGGGGGATGAGTGATGCTGCTTCTTTTAATGTGAATTTTTTGGTTGTTTTATTGTTTGTCTTTACTTTTTCCTGAGCAAGAGGGAAGTACCAAACTCCTACACATTTGTATGTAACCAGCAGGTGATTGGAGCAGCCCAGTTTTACTGCACTGTTTGGTGTTTTGCTGTCTTTATTAAGGCCACAAAGAAAGGTAACAAAATTGATTGCACAAGTAAGAGTAGAGAATATCACCTGTACTGGAGAAGCATTTACTTATTTAAATTTCTAGAAATCAGTGTAATAATAAACAGAAGGTGGCTGCAACCTTTTAAGAGAGAGGAAGTCAATATCCCCAATACTCTGCCCAGGCTCTTTTCACATAGAGAGACTGTATTTTTATAATATTTTTTTGTTCTGGGATGGCTGAGTAACTGCTGGCCTTCAATTCAAGCACAAGTTGCAATGAGACTCTTATTTAGAGATGAAAATGAGCAGGATTTGGGAAGGACCAGGCTTCTCTTCCACTTCAAGCAACAGAAGTTCATTTACAAAGTTGCCCTTGTCTGTTTTGTTTCTTGACTGCTGTCAGCTTTGCATCAGAGCAAAAGCATGGCCAGGATGGTCCAGCATTAGCTCAGATATCAGGACAACTCTTACAAAATCATTAATAAGTTTCAGGTTTTGATCACACTGAATGGAAGGTCTCTATATGGACTTGAAGGAATTTTTTTTAACTAGATAAAACCAATAAGGTAATTATGGAAGGTCCTGCTCTAAATGAGCATAAAGAAGTTTTATTAAACTGGATAATATCTAAATTTCTGTCAGCAGCATGTGCCCAGGCATGTTACCCCACTGGTGATGCCTTTGGTGTTCTACAGGACAGCATTACTTAATTAATATTTGATCTATAGAAAATAATACTGAACATTAAATCCCAGCTTACCTCCTTCAAGGGAAAGCCAACTGCCAGAAAATATGGCAAACCCTGCACAAATGCTTTGTTCATTTGTTTTTTGCAGGTTTTGTGTTTTGGATTTGAGTTTGCTTTTCCATGGACTGTTCTGGGTTGTGACTTGGGACAGGAAAAGATGAAATGACCTTGAGATATAACCCAGTGAAGTGTCAGTCAGAGGGAAGAGTTGTCAGCAGGGAATGGGGAAAAGAGAGAGATTGGTTCAGGTTAAGACCAAACATGGGGTTGAAGGTTGGTTAAAGGAAAGATAGATATAAAACATTAGTGTTTATCCCCAAAATAATAGGTTGAGGAGATAACAGGATTAGAATAAATTGTTTGAACACAGTTCCCAATAGTGCCTTGTATTCAGCACTGGTTCTCTAAGTGTGGGGTCTTTTTAGCCATCCTCTGTAGATAAACAGAGCTTTTAAAATCCTTGTTCCATGGCCTTTGTTCACAAGCGTGTGCTTTGGGAAGCTTGAGGCTTATTTTCTTCTCTGTGCTTATTGACTATTCCTTCCTTTTTTTTTTTTTCCCTTTCTTCAGTTTCCACAGAAAGGAAGAATAGGGGAAAAGTTGTTTTTAGCTCTGGTGGATGTTAAAAAGGGAAAAGTTTGCCTTTGAGGTCATTATTCTGCAGGGAATCTCATCTGAAAACTGTTGGCTTAGTGGGGCAAACTCACATGAAAAACAAGGCCAAAGAGTAATATTTAAATGAATATTAATAAAAGGACAGAGTAAATATTTTCTTTATGATCAATACTTACTCCTGATTAAAATACTGTCTGGAAAGGCTGCCTGAACATTTGCTTCCCTTTAACTTCATTGGAACATTATCTGATCTTCATTAGCTGTTGAGATTAAGGAAGGGTAGCCCCAGGGGGATCTTCTCTCTGTCTAAAACTGCCTGAAAAGGGATGGTGGCCAGGTGGGGATCAGGCTCTGCTGCCAGGGAACAAGTGGCAGGAGGAGAGGAAACAGCCTCAGGGTGTGTTAGGGGAGGTTTAAATTGGATATTAGGAAAAAATTCCTTACTGAGAGTGTTGTCAGGCATTGGAACAGGCTGCTCAGGGCACTCCTCCATCCCCAGAAGGTGTGTGGATGTGGTGGTGCTGGGTTAATGGCTGGACTCTGATCCTAGGGGGCTTTCCCAACCTCAGTGATGATAATTCTCTGCATTTTTGGATGATGGCAACAGGTGACTTAGGGTTAATGGTTGGATTCTGGTCTTAGAGGGATTTTCCAGCCTTGGTGAGTTTATAATTCTCTGCCTTTTGGCAGAGGCTTGGATGTTGTTGTTGGAATCGTGGATGATGACAACAGGTTATAAAATGATTTGTAAAATGGGAATAGTTTTACAACCTTGTGGCTTGGAAGAAGGAAACTGTTCCAAGTTTTTCTTCCAAGGGAAGAACAAGTCCTGAGAAACCCCAGCATCTCCCCCCAGGAAACACATGGCAGTGGCTCCTCATGGAGCAGGCTGTGTTCATAGGAGGTTTGTCCTCATGTGAAAATCCCCAGGCTCACAGGCAGCCCCTCCCTCCTGGTAAGTGCTGGAGGCTGCCTCAATCACCACGGGGTGATTTAGCTCCTGCACAAAGAGCACTTGTCAAGATCAATACTCAATTTTTGGTGTAAGCCTAGGGAAATAAAAGTTAGTCTTAAATGATGGGGCTGAATTCGATACTCCCTTTAAAAATAGCCCAGATACAGTGGCTGATACAAATGTAAATGATCTGAGCATTGTGAGTTTGATATGGTGCTGCCAAGGAGCTGGAAAGCCTTTTCCTCTGGAGGTTGTTAACAGGTGACTTTATTGCCATGGAATCTAGTGATGTTTACCAGTAGTAAGCACATTTTTTGTTGGTTTAAGAGAATCATTCCAAATCTATAAAAATATTTCTTGTTTTTGCTCTATTACAGCTGTTAGAAAAAATAAAGTATCTGCACACTGTTATGAAATGTATGAACTGAACAACCACAAGAATGTGCACTATGAGTTCAAAAACATTTATTTCTGGTTTAATTTTCAGGTGATATCTCCCATTAAATGGGAAACTTCCACATGTTAATGTGGAAGAATATGATTCAAGCATGCTACACTGCTGCCTTCATTTTTTTTCTCAAGCTTATAATAAAAAAAAATTAAAACTCAGATCTATAAATCAAAGCACTGCACAAAAAGCATATCAAGTGATTTGAAAGAATGTTCTGTACAACTGATTTTTTGGTATTATCAAAATCACTGATTCACAGACTTATTTAACTTGGAGCTACTCTAAGCCTTGTGCTGAAAGACACATTCATTTCCCCTATTAATATTAAATTTTAACTCTTGGCTTCAGTTCCCTGTAACTTGAAATTGAGAGGTGGGGGAAATAGAGGCTTTTTTAGCAAGTGAAGGAAACTTTTATCATAGAATTCTAGAATATTCCTGAGCTGGAAGAGACCCACAGGATCACCCAGCCCTGCACAGTCACCCCAACAACCCCACCCTGGGACAGGTGTCCAATGCTCCTGGAGCTCTGGTAGCCTTGGGGCTCAGTTTGGCTCTGTGGATCCCCAAACCCATTCCAGGGACTTTCCTTGATGATTGAAGCTCTGATTTCATTCCACCTCAAATAGCCCTTGGCATGTCAGCCAGAGGGATTAAGAGTTACAGAAATACAATATTCCTTCATTTTGATCCTTGATCCCCAGTTTGTGCTTGGAACCAGCCTGATAGCATTGCTGAAAGATAGAGGCTTCATCCTAAGGGATTAAATCCCTTTGCGTGCAAGATCATGATTTTTCCCTGCAAAATTGATTAAATAGATAAATATATCTTGATTTGTTTTATTCTTTCCCCTTCCTCACTTATTTTTTTGTTGGAGTAGAAAGACAGCATCTACCCTTTGATTAATAAGTGAAAAATGTGGGGAAAAAGGAGGTGGTGATGTATTTCTGGATGACAAATGTATTTTTTGTTATTGCTGGTTTCACACACAGAGGTGTCCCAGGCAAAAAGCATTTCTTTGAGGAACCAGCAGGATCAAGTTCTGGCTGTGTTGTTTGTAGCAATGTGGTTGCCCTGCAAAGCCACCTTTCAAAGAATAGAGGATAGATTGGATCTGTGGATTGTTTACTGGAAAAGAACTGAAAGAAGGAGCAGCTCTGCTGTCTGAGATAGAACAACAGTGACAACCTGTACAGGACAGGAAGAGTCTGGGAGGAGATGGAGTGGGGAAAGGGGAGCAGAGTGCTCTGGTGCCTTTGGAGTGGCTGAGGGAATGCAGCACTCCTGAAAGCCAGACTGCTGGAGCTGACAGGATCCTTGGTTCCTGGGCTACCTGTGGCTGATTCCCTGACTTCTGTGCCTCAGCTGGGCCTCTCCCTGTTGGGGGAGACCCTCCTGGGCTGGTTCTGTGTCAGGAAAGGGAGATGCACTGGATCTTTTTGGTCTTCAGCTTCTTATTTATTATTCTCTTATCTAGAGTTTTGCACTCTGTCCACACCAGGCTCAGCACGCTGGAAAAGCACCACAAAAATGGCCAACAATCTCTGGTTCCAAGGTCTTTTAAGGCTAAACTATCCCATTAAGATCTGACACCTGGATTATTTTCCCTTTTAACCCAATAACTGATCCCACAGAGCCCCCAATGCAGACTTTTCTGCCCAATTACAAAATGCCACCCAAACCCATGGAGAAGAAGGAAGAAGAAGCCCAGGGTGACACCCTGTGCCCTCCATCTTGCTTCCCTCCACAGCACACTAAAAACCCCAAACCCTCAATTTCTCACCAAGTGACACACCTACACTGCTCTCTACTATCTATTTCACACTTTTGTGGATTCCAGTCTATTCTGGAGTTTAGGAAACTTTCTCCATGGACGAGGGTCAAAGTCAGTGCTCTCCTGGGGATCAGGGCACCCCAGAGCAGACACAGAAACATTCCCTGTGCCATGGGTTTGCACACTTGGTTTGGTGTGAGGCTGTGATCCATGCAGAGCTCAGGCTCTAAATTCCACATGTGGGAAAGCAGCAACATGCAGAGGCAAGGCTGGGATTTACTGCTGGAGCACATCAGTGTGCCATAAATCTGAGATTTGTTTCCAGCACTGACCAATCCCCAAACACTCCTGAGTCTCCCAAAGCATGCCCCCCATTGCCTTTAACCATGGGACATATGGTGAGGAATTTTCTTTATCCTGATCCTTGCAGAAGATCAGCTTTTTGGCCTGGGGATTGATTGCCCTTATCTTAGTCTGCATAAATACAGTTCTGAATCTAAATCCAGCCTCAATAGTGCTTTGGTCTGGATTTTTTTTTTCCAGGGGGATTTTGCTCACGATGGATTTAAATTCTAGGGATTTACTTTTTTTATCTGCAAAGGCGGTTTGTTATCCAGAAATGTTTTATTTTCATTTTTATTAGGAGGAAGTCTAGTTATTCATTTCCACATCACACTCTTTCTGCCTGGTGCTGTTGCTGTTTAATTTAATATTTTTCCAGAATGTGGTTTGAATTTAGTATTATTTTTGGAGTGGGCAGGCTGGTCAGGAAGATGACAACTTCCAGAGAGGCATAAGGCTCTTATGCCAAGAACTGTTCTCACTAATGGTGGGATTTCACAACTTCTCCCCAAAGCAGGGAACCTTCCCAGCTCTTGCTTTCACACCAGCTGAATTTAGGACACTGTTCTTTTTGATGTTTCTTGTCTCCTGAGTTCTGTCCAGGCTTCCTCCCAAACAGCTATTCTTAAGCTGAAGAGGCAAAAATAGAAAAGGAGAGGGGAGAAAACAAAACAAAAAGGCCTAAAACAAAACCAACAAAACCCCATTCTGTTCTGTTGGATTCAGAAAAATCCTCAAGCACGGCTTGACTTTGTGGTGAGGCAGCTGAACATTTGCTCTTCTAAGGGAAAAGTGGGATGAATCAAATTTGGAGGGAATACAAACCACCTGGATTATTGCTGCAGTTCTTCAAGGATATATTTCTGCAGCTTGAGGTGCTTGAGAGTGTCCAGGGAAGGGGCTGGAGAATACTGAGGGAGCTGGGAAAGGGGCTCAGCCTGGAGAAAAGGAGGCTCAGAGGGAACTTGTGGCTCTGCACAGCTCCTGACAGGAGGGGACAGCCAGGTGAGGGCTGGGCTGTGCTCCAGAGGGACAAGAGGAGAGGGAATGGCCTCAGGCTGGGCCAGGGGAGGGTCAGCTTGGACAGCAGGAGGAATTTCCCCATGGAAAGGATGGTTAAACATTGGCAGTGGCTGACCAAGGAGTGGTGGAGTGTCCAGCCCTGGAAGTGTCCAAGGAGCACCCAGGTGTGGCACTCAGTGCTCTAGGCTGGGTGTTGGAGTGAGGGTAAATCACAGGCTGGACTTGATGAACTTGGAGGTCTTTTCCAACCTCAGTGATTCTGTGTGAATGTGCTGGGCTCACATGAAGGCTCTGTACAACATCACTGACAGGACAGGCCCATATTGTATTTGCAGGGAATGTCCTGACAAAGGCAGGAATGAAGAATCTGACTCCATGTTCTCAGAAGGCTCATTTATTACTTTATGATACTATATTATATTAAAGAATACTATACTAAAGAACACAGCAAGGATACTTACTGAATGCTAAAAAGATAACAATGAAAACTCCTGACTCTCTCCAGAGTCCTGACACAGCTTGGCCCTGATTGGCCAAAGAGTGCAAACAACTCCCAGCAGAATGCAATGGAACAATCACCTGTGGGTAAACAATCTCCAAACACATTGCACATGTGAGCACAACACAGGAGAAGCAAATGAGATCAGAATTGTTTTCCTTTTCTCTGAGGCTTCTCAGCTTCCCAGGAGAAGAATCCTGGGTGAAGGGATTTTCCAGAGAATGTGAATGCCACAGGCCCATGGATGATTGCGGATACTCAGGAGTGGAGTCTGGACACAGGTGGTGCCCAGAGACACCAAACCAAAATTGCCTGAGCTTCTGTGTTTCCCATCTAGCCTGGGTTAAGCAGGGAGCTGGGTTCTTTGTGCAGAACACAGTGGTGGTTGAGTTTTCTTGTGTGCTTTTGGATAATTGTGTGATTCCTCTTTTCAGCTCACTTAACAAAATTGTGCAGGGAGGGAAGCAACATAAACAGATATTTGATGTGTTAATAACTTCTTCCCTACTTGCTTGTGCAGCTTCATTTCAGCATTCTCAGTTTAAGGGTTTCTCCAGTGTGGGCCTAAAAATGTGACTCCTTGGCTCGTGCAAACCTGGCACTGCTGTGCCCAAGTCAGCATTTTATACCCACTGAAAATCTGCCCCACCGCTTGCAAAAACAGGCCAAGCGTTTTTCCTCAATTGTCACTCAGTCCCCTGCTAAAAGCAATTTTATTTAAATTGCATGGTGTCTTTTAGTCTTCAGTTAAGAGGCATCTTTCATCAAATCTCATCCCTTATTACCATGTTATTACTGCCTCTGTTGGCTTGCCGAGGGTGCGCGAGATGATCGCTTCCAGCTGTGGCTTTATCCCAGCGTGAAAAGCCCAGCCAGGGGGAGGGAGCTGGGGAAGGAGGATGCTGTGATGTGCTCCCATTGAGCTGGAGCTCAGGAGGACCAGAGGGAGGGAGGTGCCTTTGGCTCCTCTGTGCCATAACTCATCCTGGGAATCAATGACAGCCCCGTCCTTGCAAAGCATCCATTCAGGATTTGCATAGTCATGATCCCATCTTTGTCCTGGGACAAGTGTTGCTTCCTGCTTGTGTTTCTCTTGTTGCTTTTCCAAAGGCAGCTGAAACATAAATGACTTTCATTTTCAAACGTGGTTTTAATACACACAAGTATTGAAAAGCACTCAAATAATAAGAGATGCTGAGACTTTATACGCTGGAAGTGGCCAATTTTAAACATTTCAAAGAATAAAATGCACATTAATTGGCTTTCATGGATGCTTTAACATGGAGTACAAAAGCCAGGCAGAGGCAAAATGGAAGAGAGCACTACATTTTTACCATGCTGAGGCTTTTAACCCTGAGGCATTTGCAAGGCATTTAGGAACAGAGCTGTTCCTCACATGTTTAGCTGTTTACATTTTGTCATAAATATTTTACCCTTTTATTTTTCCCCAGCGGACTCTGAAATGTTGAGATGAACACGACTTCTTGTTTAACACTTGGCAGTTCATCCAGATGAGCAGGGGTTTTGCACAGCTGGGGGACAAAAGGAAAAGGCAGCTTGGTGTCTTAAATCGTGCTGCAGAACCAGCAGATGGAGCATGAGAGTGCAAAACCCGGTTGGCAATGCTCTGTCTGTCTGTCTGCACCACCACGTTGCATTTTCGTATTGTTTGAGCTTGGAAATGGACTTTTAAGAGTAATTTTTAGCCACCTATTCTGTCCATGAGCATTTCTGCTTCCTGTTAAAGGCAGTTCCTGAACACGACAAACCCAGAACAGAGCTCTCATTCCCTTTGGGGAGTTCTGGGGTCCCTTCACAGCTCCCATTACAGAGGTGAAAAACAAAGACCCCCAACCTGTCCAGGCTGTGGATTTGTGATCCAGCTGATTGCCATGGCCTTGGGACTGGAATTGCAGCTTTTACACTTGGCCACCCTTTTAATTATTTGTTATTCAACTGAGTGTAGTGAGGAAAAGGAAATGCTTTCAACTCCTTTTAACTTATTTTTGTTTTTTAGTTTCATAAGCTAAAAGCTTAAAAGCTTTGGACTTCTATTTATTTAATTTATTTAGCTGTTTGTTTTTTTTTAATGTGAAGCAGTGGAATATTTTAGGACTTCAGAAATAATACTGAAGTACAAACCATAGCTGTGACTGCATCAAAGTACTCCAATATTGCTGGGGAGACTTAGAGGCCTGAGCATCCAAATCAGCCTGACAGTTGTGATTATAATGTATTTTGCTCAAGATCCACAAATCCTCATTTCAGCTGCCAATAATCCTTCAAATTATTAAACTAAAGTCTTGGTGCTGAGACCATCAGAAGGGGGTTGAAAGCGAGACCACAACTCACAAGATAACAAAATCTGAAAGCCTGAACATCATCATTTCCTCCCTGTGGCACTTGGAGCATTCCCTAGAGAATTTAAAAAAATCCAGCCAGGAGGGAAGTAGGTCTTACAAATAGATCCAAACCACCAGAAATTGATTTGTCCATTAATGAAGTTAAACAAAAATCTTTGGTGAGCCTGGAAGATTAGATCATATATCAAGGAACTCCACCACTTGGAAGATAAAGCCTTCAAGTGATAACTGTGTTTAAGAACATTTTTAATAAGAAGATAAGCTGTTGGCATGAAGTTTGCTGTTTTAACAGAGGAGGGACTGAGGCAGAAGAGTGGGAAGCTGAATTTAAGACAAGGAATGCTGCATCAAGGCAATGCTATGTATGAATTTCTGAATTTGTATAAAAACAGTTCTCCACAGTTGGTTTTATCCCTTTCAGATGGATTAGTTTTTAACCTATTATAGGAATAAATCTTTCCATTTGCTGTTCTATAGGTCCCTTTGGTATAGTGTTTATGTTTACATTCATAACACATTCCTCTGTATAAAGATCCACACAATTCTTTTTCCTGGACAGAAAGAATCCTATTTCATTAGAGAAAATGTGCCTGAAAGCAACTCTAGAGCTGTGATGGTTTTTCATATCATATGGAATTAAAACTGTCTTTTGGCAGCTCAGACAAAGCAGTTGCTGCTCTAAGATTGCATAAATGTCTTTGGAGTTGCTGTCTGAGAGGTGCCATAGATTAAAATCCTCATCTGAAGTGCTGAATTTTCATTCTATAATTTGCTCAGTGGTGATGGAAGGGGTTTCAGGTGATAAGAGTTAAGTTTCTTGTAAACACTGATTCCCATCACATCTCAGAGAGTACATCATCCTTTCCTTCAAAATCAGACAAGGCACAAGTTTCAGGTGTAGAACTTCCCTTGCCTGTGTGAAAGCTCAACTTTTCTGATTGTGCTTTTTATCTTACTCTTCTAAAAAACCCAGGAACCACAGAGTTAAAAGATGAACTTTGCAGTACCTGACATAAAACCTGCCGAGTGAAAATGAATTCTGTATCTACTTTTGTTGTTCCCATTTCTGTTCTGAAGCTGTTTTCAATAGTTGTTGCTTCCAATTAATGTTGTGTATGTGAACTCCAGACAAGCACCTTCTGCCAGCCTTCTCCTGTCTGGGAGAGGCAATTCAGAGCTTTCCCCTGATCCAGCTGGCACAGCAGAGCAAATATTTACTTATTTTCAAACAGAAGCAAATAGCTCAGTGTAAAGGAGTTGGAAGCAGGCTCTGTGCAAACAGGTGCTTCATATTCTATTGGTGTGTTCTGCTGCAACCCATCAGGCTCACAGAGAGAATTTTCCCCTGGCATTCGTGCAATTGAGGCTCCCAGGTTGGTGTCAGCACTCCTGGGGTTTCAGGCTTGGTTAATTAATTTGTATGAGTGATAGTTTGGATGTCCCTATTTGTCTCTGCCTGTCCCAGTGTAAAAGCTGCTTATAATAAGAAATCATCTCCAAAGCTGACTCTGGTGGCCTGTGCTAGAAGGAGCATTGCCTTGCTGAAGTCCTCTTTAGGCTGTAGGAGTGTGCTGAATGCACAATTCTGGCCTTTTGTCTGTCCCAGGGGTGTCCCTTGGCACTGAAATGCTGAGGAGTTTTAAAAACAAGTGCTGGTTACTGAGAGAGGGGAGGGCAGAGCATTGCCTGTGCTCCAGGTGTGTTAAGCAAAGGTAACAGCATTAAAGGTACAATGTCAGAACATAACAAAATAGGAGGAGGGATATTTTTATTGTATAGCAAAATCTCTCAAATTCTTTTCAAGCAGTGCTGTTTGTTGGGGGGTGTGTTTTCTGTTCTAAATTGCTTTAATGCTGTTGAGTTTCTTTGGGGAAAAAGGTCTGTTTTTTTGTGTTTTTTTTTTTTTCTGGTTAGAGCCATTTGGGCTAAAATATTTGTCCTGCATTACCTTAATTTTGAGCAATGAAGAAACATGTTGGTCTTTAAACCACAATATTCCAGCAGCATGCAGGTCCTGTGGCCACCTCCTCTTTTTTGCAACTCAGGCCTCTGAAATATCCACTTTTGCCTTATTTATCACAGGGTGGGTTTGGTTGGAAGGGGCCTTAAAGCTCATTTTGTTCCACCCCCTGCCATGGCAGGGACAACTTCCACTGTCCCAGGCTGCTCCAAGCCCTGTCCAGCCTGGCCTTGGACACTGCCAGGGATGGGGTATCCACCAAAAAGACCCAAAAATTCCAATGTGAATTTGTGTCTGAGAGCTTTGTACACACACTTCTGAAACTCTGGTGGGCTTTTATTTATTCATATTTATTCAGCTTGACAGGGTCATGTCTGCCATGAAGAATCTAGAGTATGCCTGGCATAGAATCCTTTCTTTTATCTTTACAATGTTCTATTTTTCATGGCAGCTGTCTAGAGGCTCATCCTCCACAACTGGCCCCTAGAATTTGTTCCACTTAGAAGCTGATGATGTTAAGGGGAAACAGGAGGAGTTGTAGAAACTCAGAATATACCTGGATCTCAATTTTTCAATGACAAGATAATTATAAGAATATATATATATATGTTCTGTGCAACATACTCTTTGTCCCCCAAAAATAACTGAAGGGTGTCTGACCTGCCTGTGACACTGACATGCTGAACATTGCTTTTGTGCAAAAATGAAATTTTCTGCTCAAAAATTCTTTCCTGTGAAGTCATCACTTGATGAGGTTGGTGGGAAAGGGATGAGTCTTTATTTAAATTTCACCAGAGTACTCAGGCTTCAGAAGCAGCAATATCTGGAAGAACAGGTGTGACTGTGTTCACAGGGGTCTCAGGTTGAGGGAAGAGACTCCATGTTTCAGAGGGCTGATTTATTATTTTATGATTTATATTACATTAAAACTATACTAAAAGAATAGAAGAAAGGATTTCATCAGAAGGCTGGCTAAGAATAGAAAAAGAAGGAATGATAACAAAGGTTTGTGGCTCAGCTCTCTGTCCAAGCCAGCTGGGCTGTGATTGGCCATTAATTAGAAACAACCACATGAGCCAATCCCAGATGCACCTGTTGCATTCCACAGCAGCAGATAACCATTGTTTATATTTTGTTCCTGAGGCCTCTCAGCTTCTCAGGAGGAAAAATCCTAAGGAAAGGATTTTTCATAAAAGATGTCTGTGACGAACGTGTAGAGAAGTTTGGGGTTTTTATTTCCAGCACACTTCCCTCATTCATGGTATGAAAAAGGACCTCACAAATAATTCAGTTTCTTTGTAGGAGGTGTCCCTACCAAGGCAGGGGGTTGGAGTGAGATGAGTGTTGAGGTCCCTTCCAGCCCTAAGCTGGGGTCCTGTGCCTCAGCTCTGTGACCTCTGGGGCCTGTAAAACAGCTTTTCCTCCCTCAGGGGTGTATTTCCCTCACTGCAGCACCCAGCCCCTTTTAACCATCCCCCTTGGCACAATCATTTTTATCCCTTCAACCCTTTCCAACTGGATTGCTCCAATCTTTTCAGCTGTCAGCAAATCCTAACAGTGCCTCCCTCAACCCAGCCATTCCTACCCAGACAGATGTGTTTGTGTGACCTCACCAGAGGGGTAAATAACCAGAGGTAAATAACTCTAAGAAGAGGTTAGGTGAGAAAAGCAGGATGGGATGAAATTGCTTAGACTTAGAGAAATGCCTTGTATTCAGCACAGGAGGACAAACCCTTGAGCCTGTGCAGAGATTTGCACAGGAGTCACGGAGGGGCACTGCCTCTGATCATCTACTTGAAGGTGTTGACAGACAGAAATGCTTTTAAACTCAAATGCCTTTAGGACTTTATGAAACAAATCCTACCTCGGGTTGTCCCCAGGGTTAAGGACCAGGGTACTAATGGTGTGTCACCTTCAGCATTTCCTTCAAATTTGTCTTCCTTCAAGGAGCAGCAAAGTGCAGCCTGCAGCTCTCCATCTGTTCCCTCCTGAGGGCAGGAGGACACTGGGGATGCTCTGGGCCCCTTCAGCTACTGCAGGTTTCTTTCTTGAGTATTCAGAGCACAGAAACAGCAGAGATGTGGTCACATTCTGGGCAGCAAAGCTGAGTGATTGCCAGACTGTGCTGACAGGTCTGTCCTTAAAAATCCTCCCTGCTTGGCTTTTGTGATATTTATGAGATAAACAATCTTGTTGGTCCAAAGAACTCAAAAACCCTGAGTCAGAAGCTAACCCCCTCCCCATTCTGTATTCATGGGCTCTCATGAAATGTAGTCTGGTATTTTTTGTGTGTTTAAACTTCATCTTGCTTTTCCTTTCATGAGGAAGTGTCAGGCACAAATCACTCATTCATTCTCCATGCAAAACTGCAGGCAGTGACCCCCTGCAGTTCCAGGCTGCTGTCTGTGTCCTCCTGTCTGCTGCATCCCTCCTCCTCAGCATGGAAAACCTTTCTGGAGTGGCAAAGCTGGCAGCTTTCCCTGTTACACCCTGGCACAGGAAAATGGGAGTTTATTTCAGCTGTGTGGTGGCTCCATGTCCACTTGAGGCATCCAGGAGATGAAGGTGGGGGCAGGTTGCTTAAACAGCTCTGTGGGATCTGTTCCTTGTTCTCCCTCATGCACAGCTCCAGGAGAGTCAGCAGAGAGTGGAATGTGGAGCCAGAGCTGTGAGGTTGGCTGAGAACCTGCTGGAAGTGCTTTCTCCAGCCCCAAAAAGCTGCTGAGAAAGAAGCTGCTCTGACTGCCTGCATTTGGGCTCTTTGCTGTGCTGCAGGGGAGGTGGAAGAAGCTCTGGTGCCTCTTCCAGAGGTGCCCATGGAGCACCAGGAATGCCTTTGCTGCTGCAGGAAACACACAGCTCCTTCTGATCACACTCAGCTCAAACAATTCCTCTGAGCTTCCTGGGTTTCTTTCAGAGGTACCCACCAAATTATCCAGCTTGCTGTAATTTTAGCTTTGCTTACACTAAAATACCACTCCAGACTATCTAGGGAGCCCTGCTCTGTGTTGTCTGCTGGAAGGGAAGCGTGGGAGCCTCAGGATCTGTGCCAGTCTGTGTGATGTGCAGAGCTTTACATGTCCTACACTGCTGAGGATGCTCCATGCTGGAGACATCCACCAGGGAGCTTTGACAGGACTTCCAGCAAGCACTGCTCCTTGGCAGCCAGTATTTTTGGTGTATGGTGGTTTTTTGGGGCTTTTTAATGTGAACAGCTCAATTTAGAGGGGAGCAGCAGTGGATGTTGGGAATGCTGTCAAGATCACTGTGGATACAGCAGTGCTGGGTTGAGTGCTGTTCAACTTTTACATTATCATCTCTCACTTCTGTTTCCTCTATTTCCTTTAAATTTTATTATCTCTCATCTGGTGAAAAAGCAGTATTTGAATTTCAGAGCTGAGCTGGTGCTCTGTCCTGTGGGAATAAGAGCTCAGCTTCTCCTCCCTCAAAGCACAGTCTCAGATCTCTGTTTCCTTTAAGTGCTGATCCCAGATTTCAGCTGTCGAGTGCCTGTTTGCTTTGGACTGGTGTGTGAGGTGGGTGGTGAGTCCTGCTGCCTTCAGATTCTAGGAATTGTCCTAGGAGGATGAGGCACTGTGCAATAGGATTTTTTTCATCCTATAAATTGTGTTGTCTGGGTAAGACTTTTGGGTTTTAATTAATGTTTTTAGAAACTTGCAGGGTGAGTCAAACAAGCCATTTTCAAGCAGTAACTCAGCCATTATATCATTCCTTAGACACAATTTCTTCACTGGGGGGGAAATGGCCTGAAGATGTACATTTGAAAAGTTGTTTGTAAGGAGAGAGAAGTAACCTCTGAGTAAAATGCATGGCAAATAAATCCCTAAGTCAGGTCACTTGCTTGGAAGCAGCTTTGGGGAGGGTTTCATTATTTTATCCCATCCAATGTATTTTTTATAATAATGTAAGTTGGTGGCATTTTGTCTCTGCAGTACCTTGCAGAGTGGTTTTAAAGTGAAAGAGGACAGGTTTAGCTTAGATGCTAGGGAGAAATTGTTCCCTGGCAGTGTCCAAGGCCAGGTTGGACAGGGATTGGAGCAACCTGGGACAGTGGAAGGTGTCCCTGCCCCTGGCAGGGGCTTGGAATGAGATGGTCTTTGAGGTCCCTTCCAACCCAAACCATCCTGTGATTCTATGATTCTAAACACACAAAGATGCATTAAACATTTCAAGATCATTGTTTTCTCATTGCATTAAAATAAAGGATCCAAGGGGAGAATCCAAGCCCCAGATATCACAGTTCACTTCAGTTGCATTTCTAACACCTGTTTCCTCAGAGGATCACTGTCAAATTCATACAGACACTGTGTAAATATTTATTTATTTATACACTGAAATTGCCACTGAAGTGTGAAGATGGTTACTGTGTTTAGTGTGGCTGAGGCTGAAGTAGCAGATGAAAGAGGAGGAATCACCTAATTATTGCCTAGTTCTAAGCACTGGTGCTCAAGTGGGAAGTGCTACTGTAATTAAAGTGTAGAAGAAGCAGAGCAACTTTCCTATTTTCAAAATGTTCAGCTTGACACAGAACGTGGAAAACAGAGGAACTTCTTTAAGCTTTCAAGTTAATCAGTGCTGAGGAGCTATTTTCTTCCTAATACCATCTGCAAGTCTCCATCAATGCTGTGCAAGTGTTGATTGTGTGTTACAATACTTCATTTTAATTAGGCTCCATAGGAGATAGTTAAAGGGCTGATGGGGGAAGATATTGTAGCAGTAAATATTATGGCACATTTGGAAATGGAGAGGGGAAGAAGAACATGTTGGCTCCAGTGTTGACATAAGTGACACTCTGCACTCGGGGACACACTTGTCCCTGCTGGGGACTGCAGGTACTCAGTGCTACACTGCATTTCAGTCTGGCAAACCTTCCTCAGGAGGCTGCTTTGTCACTGCAGCACCCCGTGGGGAGATGCAGCAGCCGTGGCTGTGTGAACCAGCAATTGCTGGGTCACCCTGCTGGGGGAGGGAGGGCCATGGCAGGGAAGGGAGGGAATGGCAGGTGAGGGATGGCCATGACAGGTCAGTGATGGGCCTGGCAGGTAAGGGGTGGGCATGGCAGGTGGCTGGTGGTCATGGCATGTGAGGTGTGGCCATGGCAGCTGAAGGATGGCCATGGCAGGTCAGTGGTGGCCATGGCATGTGAGAGGTGGCCATGGCAGGTCAGTGGTGGCCATGGCAGGTGAGGGAGGACCATGGCAGGTGAGGGAGGACCATGGCAGGTGAGGTGTGGCCATAGCAGATGAGGAATGGCCCTGGCATGCGAGGTGTGGCTATGGCAGGTGGCTGGTGGCCATGGCAGGGGAGGGGTGGCCATGGCAGGCGGCTGATGGCCTTGGCAGGTGAGGGAGGACCATGACAGGTGAGGGATGGCCATGGCAGGGGATGGGTGTCCATTGAAGCTGAGGGATGGCCATGGCAGGTGAGGAATGGCCCTGGCATGTGAGGTGTGGCTATGGCACGTGGCTAGTGGCCATGGCAGGCGGCTGATGGCCTTGGCAGGGGAGGGATGGCCGTGGCAGGGGAGGGAGGGCCATTGAAGCTGAGGGATGGCCATTGAAGCTGAGGGGTGGCCATGGCAGGGGAGGGATGTCCATTGAAGCTGAGGGGTGGCCATGGCAGGGGAGGGATGGCCGTGGCAGGGGAGGGGTGGCCATTGAAGCTGAGGGATGGCTGTGGCTGGTGGCTGTGTGGGTCACAGAGCAGAGCAGACCCAGCTGGATGCTGATCCAGATCCAGGGGTGCCTGGCTGGGCTCAGGGCTCAGTCTCAACATTCTCTGCCCAAGGAGGTTCCTCCCAGAAGGGCACGAGGAGCAGCAGAGGGGACAGCAGAGTGTCTCTGCAAAAGCAAAGATGCACTCAAGTGACTGTCCCAATCCTCTAGTGCCAGGATCAGGCAGTGATGCTTTTATTGCCATTTTGCTTCCATTTATTGATCAGGCTTTTCTGGCCCAGAGGCTGCCCAGAGGACCTTTAGCCCTTTGCATTGTGTTTCATTGAATTCAGAGTTCTTTTTCTGGCTCTTTGGCTGTAACTCATGGCAGGGTCAGCAGGTTGTGGCATTTATTCACCCTAAATACTGAACAGACACTAAAACCTAGTTAGAAAACAGAGCAGCTTCCTCCCTATCCCTGCACAGGATTGGTAAAGTCATTTCAGGGAAATTAAGTAACCTGGCCTAGCTTCTAAAAATAGAGACATAAATAAAACCTGTGGCAAATGTGGATTTCAGTGTGACTCCTGGGCCAAGCAGTAACTATCACATTTCTGATGCAGTGCAGGTTCTCACATGGATTCTCAGTTACTGGTTCTGCCATCACAAGATGAGACAAAATGAGGTTTCGTTGTGTAGTAGGTGGCAGTTTGAAGCATTAACTGCTGTGGAAGAAGATTTGAAAGGCAATTTCCCATCTCAATTTTCTCTTCAGTCATTAAAATTCATCTTCAGTTCTTGAAGTATCCAAATTTCTGTTCTGCTTAGGTATCTGGGTTGGAGATCTTGCTGCACTGAATATCCCTTAAATTTATGGCAAACTGCTCAACACCATTTTACAAGCCATCCATGATTCTCCAGATTTATCTTTAGAAGAATAATTTTTCCCTCCCCACAAAATTGATGCTAATCTTGCTATGAGCCGAGTTTAAAACTATTTAAACCTGAAGTTACTTCTTTGCTCTTTACTTGTGAGAGTTTAACACTGCTCAGCTCCTTCCTTGCCACTTGTCTACAGGTTGTTGTCATTCTATAGTTCTTTAATGTGTTCTCCTGTGGCCCTGATCACTGTGGCATCACTCAGGTGAGTGGTGTGAGGAGCTGAGTGTGCTCTTTCCTCCTCTGTGCATTGCAAACATCTACTTGGGAAGTGAGGGGACTCAAAGTTTGTCCTAGAAGTGCACAAGAAGATAAAAATAACTTAATAACTGTGCCACCTTATTTGAATTTAAAATAGCTCTTCTTTTTAATTCATAAAAAGAGAGTTGTCAGGCTTTGGGTGACAGAGGGTGATGAATTTGTGTGGGAGTGTGGACTTCCTGCGCTTCCTTTCTTTAGGAAGCTTGTGGAAGAGGAATAACCTTTTGTCATGCTCATGTCACATTTTATTTTGGCTTAAGTCTGAGGAGTGAAGAGAGAAATCTGGCTGTCAAGAACAGCCTGTCTCCTCCGTGTGTCTTTTTTGTTGCTCTGATCCTCAGCTTCTGCTGCTCCTTGGTGTGCAGGGGAGGCAGAGCTCCAGCTAATCCCAGCAGGAGCATCCATGGGGCTTCTCCTCTGCTGTCACTTGTCCTGCTCCCTCCCTGCCTTTTGCCTGCTGCAGTGTTCTCCTCTCTCCTTACTGCTGGCTCCACACCTGATTCTGTAATGATGTTTAACTCCCCAGCCAGGTTAACTGTGAGCACTCAGTGCTGTGTTAAATCACCTGGGATGTGGGAGCTGTGTGGGGGTTCTTTGTCTGGGCAATAACCCTCATAAATGGCAATTTCAAAGATGTGAGGCTAATTGCAACCTGTGGAGAGCTTTTTGGATAATTGGTTAGCTGAGAAAGGACATTTCGATGTGATACCAATGGATAAGGATAGGGGAAACAAGCTGGGGATTGTGTAACCAGTGTCCAATCACTGACAGAGGTCACAGTGACCTTCTCTGAAACGGGAAGACGGGGGAGAAAATCGCTTACCAGAAAATGTAGATATCTTAGGTAGAGAAGCTAGAAGAATGCAAACATAGAAACAAAATAATCATTAGAGCATAGAAGTAGGTGTGGTTGATCTAAGTGTGCTTTAACCAATAATGAGCTCAGCTTTTGCAATATGTGTAAGCTTCATTAACACCAATATAAATATGTGTGAGCTTTCAATAAACTTTGGGATTTGCCATTCACGCACATGGTGTGAGGCATTTCTTCTGCCATTCATGACAGCAACCCTCTTGCCAAAGTGCTCTGGTAGAATTGCTGGGGAGGGAAACATGGACACAGAGAGGATTTATTTATATCCCAGCCATGATTTTTGGCTCTTCTGGAAGGCACAAAAAGGTGTGAGGACATTGATGTTGTTCTCTGACATTCTTTGGTGTTTAAAGGCAGACACTAAAGAAAAAGGTTAAATGAATAGCAAGAACCTCTTCTTTTTTCCTTAATTTTTTTTCTTTGATTGTGCCCATAATTGTGTGCTAGTCATTAAGTAGCCAAAGGCCTTTTGAAAAGTCCTTTCATTTGAGAAAGATGCCAGGCAGAGCTGCTTGTGAAATAATTACAGAAAATGAGTGTTGATGCATGTTTTGACTCTGCTGTAGAAGTAATTCTGTCTTCTCTAGCTGAAGTAATTACATTTGTTTCTAAATAGAAGAAGAGAAATGGCAATTGTAAAAAAAAAGCATAGATCTCACTTCTACATTTATGTAGTGGCAGATAGATGGATACCAAAAAATTAATTATGATATTAGAGTAGTCATTATTGTGTGTTATTTATTGAAGTGAGGTACCATTATTAAACACATCGAGTCATGGAAGATTTGTGGGACTTGCAGACTCCTTTGCTTGATGGTTACTTTCTTTAGCACTGAGGAGTAGAAACACTTTTACAGTGTGTTAAGGTAATAATTAATTTAGGATAGATATCTGCAAGGACTCACTAGCTATTAATTACTTTTTCTTTTCTTCAGAGAGAAAAGGTTTTCAGTTATTATATTCCAGAGTGCTCCCATCAGGGAGGGCTGAGTGCTTGGATTCCTGTGCATGGGAAGTTTCCCCTCAGTTCAGATGGGCAGGGGGGTAAAGTGTGCAGCAGCTGGGATGATGCCTTTGCTGCCTTTGGAGTGGGATGGATCTGCTGTGTTCTGTGTGGGTCAGGAAGCAGCCATGAGACAGCACCACTGCTGTCATCCCAGGCAGCATGGACCTGAGAATCTGCCAGCCAAAGCCCATCTCACCCTCTGTCTTTTATTTTAAGGAAATCAACTTTTGTGTTATGCTGAAAAGGTGACCTTACCTGGAAAGTAACCTTTGCTGAAAGTTTGGATTAAACTTTTTTGGAATAAATCCTGGATACATTCTGGCCCAGGGTACTAAAGTCTTATGGGCCCCTGTGTAAAAGCAGAATTGGGCATCTGGAATACAGAGTGTGAGCTTATGTGAGTTGTTTGGTGATAGATTATTAATTACTGAGTGTATTGCTAAAGAGAGAAGTTCAAGTGAAAGGAATGAAGTGGAAGGATGCTTTGAGTTCTCCATGAGTGGCCTGATTCTCTGTTTAGTATCAGTTTATCTACACATTTCCTGGGGATGCTTCTTATCTCTGTCTTCCTAATGCTTTCACTCACCTGACAAGAATAATTTGCATTTCCAGGACTTGATATTGAATGGATGTACCTTGATTTCAAACTGAAAGAGCAGAAATTTAGGGTAGATATAGGAAAGAAATTCTCTCCTATAAGGGGAGGCCCTGGCACAGGGTGCCCAGAGCAGCTGTGGCTGTCCCTGGATCCCTGGCAGTGCCCAAGGCCAGGCTGGACAGGGCTGGGAGCAGCCTGGGACAGTGGGAGGTGTCCCTGCCCATGGCAGGGGTGGGATAGGATGAGATTTAAGGTCCCTTCAGCCCAAACTGTTCCATGATTCCACCTCAGTGTGGTGTCATGAACTCAAGGCTGCTCACAGGTTTGACCTGGCACTTCCACATTTCTGAGGTCTGTGCTAATTTGGAATATTCTAAATCACCCTGCTGGCCACTGAGCATGGAAAACCTGTCTGTGTAAAACCACTTACAGGCTTCCAGGATTAATTCCATGAGTTTGGTTTGTTTTCTCAAGAGGACAAAGTGTTCAGCTGCCCTCTGTGTGGTGAAGTGGGACAGCAAACCTCTCTGCTCCAAACCAGACCCATATTAGATTTTAAACAAAAAAAAAAAAAATCTCTCTTAATTCCCATGGCATTTTATCATCCTTTGGAATTGAATTCTATTTGCAAGTCAGTTCTTCTAATTTCTAAGGGAGGGCTGTCAAAAATTGAGTCGAGAACCCTCCCCACTTTTTTGCAGAGCAGAAGGTCAGAGTCCTGAGAGTTTTGCTTTGGCATAAAAGTTTGATGAGTTGGCCAAACCACTGTGCAGAGTTGCATACAAATTGCTCTTCAGTGAGTCACAAAATAATACTTTTCTTCCATTTTTTTGTTATTTTTTCTTGCTTGTGCTGGAAAGCTTTGGAAGACACATGATGCTGTCAAGCCTGTCAAAACTTCATACAGGCAATTTCAGGTCTAAAACAAAAAAAAAAAAAAAAGTTAAATAAAAAATACAACTGGTGTGAATGGGAACAGGGAGAATCTGGCAATCTCACTGACATCAAGGAATGAGGAGAGTGCTGAGAGATTCCCCCTCTCCAAAATCATGAGCGCCATATGTTCAACTTGGATTCTCTTGGTTTCTTGGGGAGTACAACAAAAAGGCCATCTTCCCCCTCCTCCCCCCTCATGCCTGTGAAAGAAAACAGTGTATGTTGCATTTCTGTGCTAGCACAGCACACATGAGGAGGAAGGTCTGTCTCTGGCTGGTTTCAGCTCATGGGTGACACTGGGCTGGCCTGGCAGCTGTGAAGGCTGATTTGGGGTCTCCTGGAGGCCTGGGGCTGGCTGGAGCTTCTTGGAAAATCTATTTCCATGCAGAAAGTGAATCCCCAGTGCTGATGGGGCAGCATGGCAACATCCAAGCACTCCAGGAGGTTTTGGAGTGCAGCAAGAATCATTGCAGGAGCTGAGTGTGCCAAAAAGGGGATTTTCAGCTGGAGCTGCTGCTCCTGAGCTCTTTGGAGGTTGGTGGCAGCTTTGGCTGCTGGGACCATGAGATGTGAGGTCCTGAGGGAAGTGAGGAGGGTGATGGTTGTGAGAAAGAGGAAGGAGCGTCATCATTTTGGAGATGTGTAGTGAGAGGACTAGAGAAAAAATGCATCTGTTTGAGTTTCAGAATTGAATGTAACTTGGAGTTTGGCTCTGCTTTTGGTAGGGAGATGAATCAGATGACTTGGAAATGTCTTCTCCAACCTGAATTATTCAGTGTTTGATTTTACTCATTTGTCATGGCATTTAGTGGGGCATTTCACAGGTTATTGTCTTCTTGTTCAACAGGAATCTTCAATGTGCTGTTCTTCTTACTCAAAAACCTCATTCTTCTGTCCAGAAGTCTGAGTTCATTGTTCATCTTTGCTTTTTCATGTTGCAATATCAACATGTTGTTGGTGAGCATTGGAGAGGGAGTGGTGAGGGAAAGAGATGCAGAATAAATCAAGGATTCTTACTCAGGGGATGAGGAGAAATGGGATAAAAAGCAGGACTTTATGGTCATCCTGTTAGGGGATTGTTGTTCCTAGGGACATCCTGCAGGAAGAGCTGCTCCAGAGATGTTCATGCAAATACTTTTCTCTAGGCTGCTCTTCATGAACATTCCCTGTGCAATTTTAACTCGTGGGGAAACGCATTTTTATTAATTCTGTTGTGCAGCCTTGGTGAACTGCCTGAGCTCCCAGGTGGATCACACACAACTGAGGAGCAGCTGTATGAGGAGTGAGGTCCTTTTTCTCAATGGGGAGCTGCATACACTGGATTTTGAAAGAATCCATTTAAGGGAAAATAGGAGATCTTCAAAGCTGGCATTTTTCAAGTAAATAACTCCTTAGCTTTGATATACTTGCTTCATGCTGCCTTGTCAGTGGAGAGGGAAGATGTGTCTTAAATCAAAGTGGACAACTGAATGAAAGCTAATAAAAGATTACAATGAAAAAAGGAATCCCTACCACACAAAAAAAAAAAAAAAAAAAAAAAAACCAGAAAAAGACATGGGTTTGTATCCATTGCAGGAAACATTCATAGGAATGAATAGTTAAAGTATATCCTAGCCTCAGAGACTATTTGTGAAGTTTTATCAGGTACTTAAAGCTCTGCAGAGTGATGTGAAAAATAATAATAGGGGGAAAGTATCCCCAGCCACTCAGTGTTTCAGTCACCTTGCAGACTTTCCTAATGTTTCCATTAGAAAAGAAAAATCTCCAATGGGCTAATATCAGTTGTGCTGAGCAGGCAGGACTCATTAGCCTTGTGTTTCACACCTGGAATCATCATGACTAATACTGAGGAGAGCAGTAGCCCAGTGACCCTGAGCAGCCCTGCAGAGGCCAGGCATCATTGCAGACCAGCAGTGCAGAAGGCACCTGCCTGTTGCTATAATTGATCACATTCATCACTTTTAAGGAAATTTGAGCTCCTGGATTTGAGGGAGTGTTTCAAATGAGCGGTGACTGCTGAGAACAGGGTAAACCAGTTGGGTTTGCTGGAAAACTTTGCCATCCTGTTGGATTTGATGGGGTAAATTGCAACTCCTGTTTCCAGACACCTGGGTGTATTCAGCACTTGCAGTGTTCTTCCAATGGACACAATTTTGGAGTTTGTTCCCTTCCTGATTTCAGGAATATTGCTGCACAGAGGATGTTGGGCCAGGTTTACATGCAGAAAGATTTAGTGTCTCTGTTGCTGATGGCAATTAAAATTATTGAGGAAAGGGAGGAACCAGAAGAGCAAAACCCCAAAGAAAACAAAAAAGACAGAAAAAAAATGAGAAAGAGAAATGAAAATCTTAGTGACCACCTGAAAGGGAAGTGATGAAATTCTCCCTCCGATACCTCTGCAGTGAAATTTTATAACGCTTTGATAAAGGAACCCTGACCTTGCCATCAGGACCTTCTCAAACTCCTGGTGGGCTGCAGCAGCCTGAGTCAGGGCTTGTGCTGGCTGAAGCACATTTTGGGCAGAGTTGAGCCATGGAAAGCCTTGGGACCACAGGGACTGAGGCACTGGAGACATGTCATTGTCCCTGCTAGTAATGAAGGGATGGCATTTTGGGGCTAAGGATGATTCATTGCTCAGGTAAACATCACTCTCAGGCCTGGGAGATTTTAAAGGAGCAAGCACTGGGCCATGGCTCAGAGTAGTCACAAGTTTCTTTGTTACAAGGCAATATAAAACTTTCTAACCCAATGAATAGATGCCTTCACTTAATTTTGCTGCACTGTGGATGTTTTTGCCCAATAGGCTTTTGTCTCCCATGCACACATCTGCTTCTATTAGAACTCCTAAACTCTTAGCTTTGTACAATTGCACCTCTACATTATAAACCCTTCTCCATCTTATCAATAGTTTCCCACTTACTTAAGACATATTCTTACTTACAACTATAGAAACATAAGTTTATGATTTTTCTGCTTAATGTCTGTGTATTGTATTTTTACATCAGTCCAAGCTTCTTTCACGGCTCCAAATCAAACTCTTCAGTATCTGTGGAAGTTTCTGTTTTTCCAAAGAAAATCAGAATTCTGACCAGCACCTTGTAATGGTTGATTATCCTCCCTCTACTTTCTTTCCCAGGAATTCTCTAGGAGAAGGTGGTAGCATGGAAAAAACCCATAAATAACCACGTTATTCCTCCAGATAAACACCCCTGTGCTTTGACAGGGGAAACTGGATGCTGCAGTTCTGAAGCAGAAGGCACATGGTACTGTGATGAGTAGGATTTTGGCTGACTCTCAAAATAGTGCTGGTATTTCTATCTTTGATAGGGAAGAATTGCAACAAGTTTCACTACTTCAGGCATGGGCCCTGCAATGAAGAAGAATCTGAAAAAGCAGTAAAGCAATAGTACCAGCACATCCCTCTGCCACCAACATCCTGCTGTTGTACACATCCTCCCAGTGTGTAAAATTGTCAAAGATTTCCAGGGTGCTTCATGCCAAACTGCACCAGAACTGAGCTGCTCAGTGCTCTGAACGTCATCACTTGTTTTGTTTTCACAGTCAATGTAAATGAATTAGTAATGGTTTGCCACTTACTATAAATAATGCCCTATTTCCTGCCTGTAGCTGTGCAGATCCTGCAGAAAATGATGTTTTTGACAGCCCATAGGCCTGACAGAGCTGTTTCTCTGCAGACAGTTTGGACTGGTAGCAATGATGTGTGCGTGGTTTTAGGCATTGCAGATCTGGGAGCAGCTGGTTTTGACTTCCATTTTTCCTGTGGTATATCCTGCTCCATTAAAAAAAGCCAAAACAACAGTGAAGGGATCAAACTGTGCTTGACAGGTCTGGAAAAGTGAAAAGCTTGGAACTTCAGCAGGGAATGAACATTGAACAGAGGCTGGGATTCAGCTGGTGGTGAGAGGATATAAGGGGAGGTACAAGGGAGCAGCTTCATTAGGGAGAAATAGCAACAGATGCAACATGGTATGTGGAAAATATGTTATTTGATGTAAAGTATTCCTGTTTCTCTCTGTGTATCAGGGGATTCCCTGAGCAGAAACTTGGCATGACCAGGGTTCTGTCCAAGCCCATGGAGTTCTGTTCAAGGCAGGTGCATATGATTAGATCCCATTGAAGTTTGAGGTGAAAATCTGCAAGGATGGCTTTCAGCAAATTCTGGAGCATCACATAAATAATTTCAAATCACAAAATGTATTTTAGGTAATGCACCTTTCCTAGAAAGACAGGCAGAGAGACCTGGGGTTGTCCTGCCTGGAGAAGGCTCTGGAGACATCTTAGAGCCACTTCCAGTGCCTAAAGGGAGTTTATAAAAAGCTGGAGAGCAAGTTAGTGACAGGACAAGGAGGAATGGCTTTGACCTGACAGAGGGGAGATTTAGATTAGATACTGGAAATTCTTGACTGTGAGGGTGCTGAGGCCCTGGCCCAGGGTGCCCAGAGCAGCTGGGGCTGCCCCTGGATCCCTGGCAGTGCCCAAGGCCAGGCTGGACAGGGCTGGGAGCAGCCTGGGACAGTGGAAGGTGTCCCTGCCATGGCAGGGGTGGAATGGGATGATCTGTAAGGTTCCTTTCAACCCAAACCATTCTGGCATTCTCTGCTCTCTACGATGCTGCAAAGCACTAAAACTGAGCCTACCCAGAATAAAACTGGGGAAATGAACTCTGTCCCTGTTGTGCCTCACTGATCACCCCTGGCTTGTTAGAGCAGGCAGGGGAAAACTCTGCTCTGTGCTGAGAGAACAGCCTGGCTGAGCAGTGGAGACAGCACCAGCTAAAGGTGCTCCCAGCAGCAGAGATTTGCAGGCTCCTGAGCTCTCCTCTGAGAGCAATGAATCACATGGAGTGCAGGCTGTGCACTGGGAGTCACATGGGATTGGGATAACAGCCCTGAAACTGCCTCAAGCAGTCCCTAACTTCTTAACCTCGATTTGTGGTGCCTAAAGGTTTATTTTGAGAGGGCTGGATTCACTGGGAGTGATCTGGTGGTTTAAAATCTGTTGTTCTTAGTGTGGAAGGATCTTAAACCAGAGAAATTCAGTGCTGCAGCAAAGTGTGTGCAGTGATATCCCAGGGAACGTGTGGGTTGTGATGTGTTTGTAAATGTTTTACTTTAATTTTAGAAAAAACATGTTGTAGAGAAGAGATAAATAGGGAAAGAGAAGCTGAAGCTGCTATAACAGTCTTCAATGGAAAACTGACAAGTTTAAATGTCAAGGCCATAATAGCAATTAATTCCAAACGCTTAATTATCATTTTATAGCCAAGATTTGATCTACATTCCACAAAGCCAAATACAAATTAAATTGCCTTCTGCTGAAATATGGCCACTGAGAGACTAAGACCTAGCAAGTGTTTTACTCCTGGAACATTATGTAATGACCCATAATTTTGGTGAAAATGAGGTGGAAACATCTCTCAAGGCTCTATTTTAGCACACAAAAAGACATTTGGAATATCTCACATAGCTGTATTTTGTATTGGCCAGAATGGCTCAGGACTCACCTCAAAAATACTGGATGTCACACTGGGAATGAATTTTTGTGCTTAGCTACGTTTACAGAGGTGCACAAATGCTTCCCTGCCCTGGGCTTTCATGTTTTGAGAGAGAAGAGAGTTTGTCAGTAAACAATGCAGCACATTCTGGGAGAGCTGGGACAGCAATTATCCTCCCTGGCACCCTGGGCTCAGAACCAGGCAATATTGTGGGGCAGGGAGCTAATTGCTCCATCTGCTGCTCGGGGCCATTCAGAGGGACAGGCTCTGTCTGGTGCCCAGCACACTGGACATGCAGGGCTGGCTGTCCAGAGCAGGCAGCAGCAGGCTCTCTTTGGAAATTTAAAGTGCAATTTTGCCATTTTTCCTCTGGCTTTGTGTCTCAGTTTGGAAAGACAGGAGTCTGCTAAGGAAGGCAGGAGCCTCCCCTGGAATGGAGAATGTAAACCCTCCCCAATCCTCTAAATTACTATAAATTTTGAATTAAGGGGCTCTCAGGCAAAAAATAAGGGAGCAGGAAATAACAGTTCTTTAATAGGGAAGAAAATAAAGGATAAAATAAACAATGCAGTAAACCAAAACAGTGCCAGAGTCAGAACCCAGCCTGACACCCTGTGGGTCAGGCTGTTGGCAGCAGAACCATTGGAATTGTGGCTCAGCCCTCCTGCAGTGCCAGGGCTGGTTCTGCTGGAGCAAGGGGGATCTGTAGAGAAGGATGGATTCTGCCTCTGAAAATCCAGTGGGAGAAGAGGCAGCTGCTGTTCCTCTGGGCAATCCAGGGGGGGAAGCCGTGCTGGTGTCTCAAAACCTCTGGATTATACCTGGGTAGGAATGCTTGGCTCCTCCCTCTGGGCTCCCATCTGCCAATGGGATGCTGTAGTTCTTATCAGCCATGCAGGGACATTGAATGGCTGTTATCAGCAGGTGTCCCCCTGAGGGAGGAGTGATTGTTGAAGAGATAAGGCAAACTGCCCACTTGATAAAAGACAGCTGCCCTACAGATGGTGATTGAATACATCTTGCCTTGCAATCTGGGACACTTTGTTATAACCTCAGTGATTTTCAGTGCATTGTTGCAGTAGCCAGAGTCCTTGTGTGCCTGCAATCAATGAGGTTCCTTGTTTGCTACCCCAGCTTGTGCTGGGCACATTTTTCTGCCCATTGGTTCAGTAGGAGCTTGATAAAAAGTGGAAAATACCACAGGTTAGTGTCTTCTTGTTCAACAGGAATCTTAAATAAAGCTCTTTGTGGTGCAAACTGCTGGGCAAAAATACATTTCACTGCCATGGCCCAGTATTCCAGCTCCACTTGCAAAGCAGTGAACACCAGTTTGTATTGATGGGCTGCTTTACTTGGTGTGAAAAAGGCATATTGGCTTTTCCATCCTCAGCCTTGTCCTGCAGTGTCTTTATGTCCTTATCCATATGGATGATGTTCTGATAGAAGTTAGCATTGCTTTGTAATCTCACTCTTCTGAACTGCTTGGGGATTCTGCAATGGCACTCACAAGATATTTGTGAATTAAAATTACAGACTGAGCTCTTTCCTCCTGTATGCTCTTTGTTGCTGTTCACACTGCAGCTTGGAAAGGAAAAAGGCCTTAATGCACCTTTTTCAGCTCATGTGCAGGCAGAGCTTTTGGCATTTCCTATTATGGTTTTGGGAGCTTAAAATAATAAGGAAAAAAAACCCCAAAATTCAAGCCCCAACATGGAGAATCTTTGATTATTCAGAGTTCATATCAATGTCAGTTGGTAATTTTTACTGGTCAGTACCTTCTATTCTTTAAAATTCTTATGAGGATAAAATCATAAAATTATGGTTGGAAAAGATCTCAGAGAACAAGTCCAGCCCTTGACCCACACTGCAAAGCCCATCATTAATCCATGTCTCTCTAAGCACCACATTTGTTTTTTTCTGAATGCTTTCAGGGATGGTGATTTGGTGATTTCACTACTTCCCTTCTCAGCCTGTTGCAATGCCTCAAAACCCTTTCAGTGGAGAAATTTTTCCTGATATTCTCTTTAGACTCCTGCTGTCTCAGGTAATGACTGAAAAGTGATGAGAAGGTGGATTTGTATCACCTGAAAAAAGCAGCATTCCTATCTCCATTGCATTCATATTTCTTCCTGGGAGCTTCATGGTTTGAGAGAAATCATAAACCTGGTTTTGTGTCCTGTTTATGAATGGCAAAGTTTGTTAGTCACTGCAGAGTAGACAGGAGGGGAAATAGAGGAAATTATTAATATTGAAATATAATTTTCTGCCTGGATGGCTTGGACAGGACAGTGTGAGCTGTGGTCGCACACCTCTGGGTGAGTCACCTGGACAGGTTCAGGTGAAGATGTGTTTAAGCAGATACATCCCAAAAGCTCTGGGGGGATGGCAGTGGGACTTCCTTCTCAAAATGACAATGTCTTGTGGCTACACTTGTAATATTAGCATTGGCCTGGTTAGGGAGGTTTCATTAAGGAATGTGGAAGGAAGATCTCAGCCTGGACATCACCAAGGGATGTGGGAGACCTCCTTCATTGTACCAGACTTCAGGTCACTGTGCTATGTCCCATGTGAGAAAAGAGAGGTCCTGCAGGCTGGAATAATTAATTATAGGCAGAGTGGTGTGGAAAGAAGCAGAAATGCAGAGCCCTGGCAGGATTGCTCTGCTGCTGACAGTGCTTTGTGGAGGGAACTCCTCGGCTGTGCCCTGCTCAGGTTTAGATTCACAGAACAAGGAGGTGCTCACAAGGTGCTTGTAGAGTTGTGGTTTTAGTTGCCTTTTGCCTTTGTTTCTTACATTATGCAAACCCCCCAAACTCGAGTCAATTCTGCTGATTAGCTCATCAAACAGACGAGCTCCTCAGCACCCAACTTTGATCTTTGCTGTGTTGGAGATTTAAATGAGAAAGCGAGTCTGTGATTTTCTGTTGAGGAGTCAGAAATAAAAAAAGTCCAAATTTAAAGAGCCCAGGAGGTTTCTTAGCAGTCTAAAATTCTATTTATGGTAATTTATTTTGCAAGATGCTCCACTTAAGCCTCTCTTCTCCTCTAAATACCATCACCAAGCCTTCCAGCTGGGGCTGCCCCTGGATCCCTGGCAGTGTCCAAGGCCAGGCTGGACAGGGCTTGGAGCAGCCTGGGATGATGGAAGGTGTCCCTGCCATGGCAGGGGTGGAACAAAATGATCTTTAAGGTCCCTTTGAACCCAGACCATCCTATGACACTTCTCACTCTCTTTCTGGTGGTAGCAGCAACAATTTAAAGAGTGGCATTGCACAACTTTGACTTAAAAATTCCATGGTCAAAGGCAGCTGAACACAAGGAGCTGTGACCAGCAGGTCCCATTTGTAGGGAGGAGTCTGCAGCACACCCTGCTCTCCCTGGACTGGGGGAAGAATAAATAATTTCCTGTTTCTAAGAATAAATCATTTCCCTGAGCCATGTTCAGTGAACACACTGTGGATCAGGCCATGGTGAAAAGGTGAATTTTGCTTTATTGAACTCCTTCAATTTTTATGGTCTGAGATTGAGAAAAGAATGAGTTACATTCCTAATTTATGAGGTTAATTTTTGGAATTTATCATTTAGGTGAGCGTGCTTTTAGATGGATTTTGGTTCTTTTAACTGAAACTTAGATCAAAAACTTAGAGTTGGGGAGGTTAATTTTCAGTCTGAAGTTAAAAATAACTGAATTGGCTACAGGACAAATACCAGGTTTGCATTTAAGGCTGATTTTTGAAGGATTGTTTGCTGTAGTAAGTAATATTCATCTGGTTTGGGAGATGCTACAGTTCAGAAAGAGCATGTTTTATCCAGTGCTTGGTTCTGCAGTTACACAAACAAAACTATGAAAAAGATTTTTTTTTCTCCTATTTTCAATACCCAGGGACAAAACTTAGAGTAATCTGTCCAGCTAAGTGACATGGCTGCAACATCTTGGCCCCTGCAAGAGTGGATGCAGAATATTCTTTCCAAAAGTTTCAGACCAACAAGTTCCTGATCATAAATTTGAGTTTGTTTAAAATGTAACAAATATCTACTGCTTGAAATACTAAACTGTCTGCAAGAAAATGTATTTAAACTTAGCCCAAAGCAAGCTACGTGCCCCAAAGTGTTAAAACATAAAAAACCCAAACAATCAGGAAAAAATAAAAAACCCACAGAACAAAACAACAAACAATCCAAGTTTACAGATACTGAGAAAAATTACCTCCTGCATGAAAAGAGTTCCATGATCTTGATAGCATTTTTGTTTAAAGAGCCCTGATTGTGTGTGAATTTACTGGCAGAAGCTCTGTGAGGAGCAGATTCTTGGGGCTGAAATCCCAGGTGCTTTCCAGAGCTGCAGCCAAGGAAAGCTGGAGCATCCCAACAAGGCCCATGGGGCAGAGGAAGGTTTTTGCCTTGGATTGTTGCTTTGCTGACACCATTTTCCACAAGAGCCAGAACTGAATCCTGTCCTGCCACTTCCACAGATCAGAAGAAAGTGAAATCTGAAGCAACCACAACCCTTGGTTTGATTTTTATAGCTCAGCCTAGAGCAAACATGACAGGAACAAGCTTTGCTTTTTCTTTTTCTTCTTTTAAATCAAACAAAAATGTAGGTGCTTGGGTGTTGTCTGAAGATTTATTTCATGTACAAGAAGACATCCAACTTAAGGAATCAGGATTCTTGTGGAGCATGGACCACAAGGGAGAGAAACCAGGCAGACACGGGCACAGACAGGGCACCCCTGTGGCTTTAGAATTTGGGTTTATAGACATGAAGGTCAATGGTATGGAGTAAATGGGACCTGATACACTTTAAATAACTTTGTGATTTGCTGGTGTTCCATGTTCTAAAATGTGGAAGATTTTAAATGTGGATGATCCTGGCAGAGCAAACCTGACTCTTGGATTGGCTCAGGGAATTTTGCCAGCAAAGTGATAAAAGGAATTGCATAAAGACAATGTTCAGTTCCTGGAAGAGACTTGGGTAATAGAAAGGTGCAGATAATTTGACATTCATGTCTTTTGCATTTTGATTCCTTTCTGTGGGTGCTCTGTGGATGGCAGTGGGGTGTGTGTATGTTCTGTGTGTAATGTATGACTCTGCAAAGCTCTCAGGGCCCCTTGGGCACCAGGCAAACAGGATGAGTGCTCAGCCAGGCAGCTCTGGTGGGGAGGAGTTGTGCTCTTGGCTCTCCTTCCTCCCACATCATGCCCTGCCTGTCTGTATGGACCTTGTCGTGGTTTAGGGCAAATCTGGAGGGGAATTTACAAATTAGAGCTCCTCCATTAAGCAAACCCACACAGCCCCTGCCCCCAGGCGGTTCGGGAAGGATTCCTCGGAGAGGAGTGGAAAGAACCTGTTTATGTAATAGGCACAGCACCCCCAGCACACAAAATGAACAATACTAGATGACACAGCTCTGAAAAGAGATGACAAATTCAGAAAGTCTCTCTGGGGGGTGGTCACTCTGTTCTCAGTTCCTCCGGCGCTGGGCCAGCTGCTGCAGACCACAAGGTGCAGAATCTTGGCATTTCCAAGGTCCCAGTCCGGAGCAGGTTCGAAATGGTCAGAAAAAGGAAAGGAGAAACCGTCCAGGAAGAAATTGGACAGTTTAGCTAAACTAGCTAATGAGCAAAAGCAAGCAGAAGTGAAGCAAGCAAGAGCTGGAGCAAAGCAAAAAGCAAAAGCAGAAAAGGCAAAGCCGCAGTCTCTGTGTCCCGCCAGGCTGATAAGAAAACCCAAACAAAACTTTCCCTCTTCAGAGCCAGTCTTAAATGTACAGAACATAATATCCAACATTAACAGAACACATGAATGGGGATACAAGCATCATAACGTCACCCTAGGACAGACCTGCAAAAACCTTTTTAGCACTTGTGCACATAATTCCAGGAACAGCACTTTGCCTTTTTTTAAGTCCACATATGCACACAGCTTAAAGAATTAGGCCATATTTGCATCTCAGGCCACAGAGGATGCAGAGCAGAATATAGAAATCCTTTTAACAGCAATATTTAACAACAAAACAGCATCTGTTTTGTCATAACCAGACACAGAATAGCAGCTAATTATCTTTCTTAAAAAGAAAATCCTGAGTGATCCCGGATCAGTGAGCCTGAATCCATGGCTGCTCTTTGAGAGCCAGCCTGGGGATTTAAATGGGAAACAAATACAGAGGTAGATGATATGTGGGTAGGTGAAAGAGGGTGAAAAAAATGGCAGAAGGATAAAATGTATGTGTCAGTACAGGCAAAAGTACAACTCTGCAGCATTAATGTAGTGCAGGGATGGGGCTGATGGTAATGGGAATCCACAGAAAAACAACTCTGGGAAACAGCAGGGGTCTTTTCCACTATTAAGCCCATGAACCTTCAGGCTACTCTCTATTAAGGGCACACAATAAAACACTCTCAGGGGTTTCCAGACCACATTTTATGTCAGTGACCACAACAATATAGTGAAAGCATTGCCTGCATTTTATAGAGGCTTCTGGAAGCGTGAAGTACTTGAGAAATATTTTGGAGAAGTGCTTGAAAACACTCTGGGTCTGCCCCCAGGCCACTGCTGTGATGCTGGGCTGCCTTCTTCCCTCCTGCACTGTCAGTCTCTCCTTTTTCTGTGCACTGGGTTCCAGGCCAGTCCTGTACACAAAATCAACCTGTCGCCCATGACAAAGGTGTTTGAGGAGTGTCTGTGCTGGCAGGGAGCTGCTGATGGCAGTGGGTGGTGGGAGGTGGGTGCTCACCTCCCTCTCAGCACCATCCTGTCTCTGTTAACTGGAGATCATTAGTAAAATTAAATTTAGCAATACATTTGCCTTCATTCTGTGGGTGGCTGAAGTTGACTGTGTTTTGATGCAAGAGTCCAATTGGACTGCTCTTTAAAATCCTTCATTAATCATGTATTTAATTTAATGACAGGTATTTAATTTAATTATATGTATAATTTAATAGTTATTTAATTGTCCCTGTGCGTCAGTGTTACTGCTAATCTTTCCCATCCATGCCTTGAAGTGATTGCTGAATTTTCAGCAAGGTTTCCCTTCTCTCTTAGTGATGTATATTGAATTATGTGGCCCATTGTGATCTATCTTCATACCAAGTTCTAGGTTTCTTCTGACAGTTGCATTTCCAACCATATTTACCTGAAAGGGGCACATCAACTGCTTTGAAAGGAATTGGCATTGGGTGGGGAAATAATTTGATGTAAATTCTTTGTTTGACAGTTTGGGCCCTTCCTTGCTGTCCCCGTGGCCCCTCAATAAATGCCATAAATAGTAAATGATTTGATTTGGCTGAAGAGTCTTCTGCTTCCTAGACATAAACTGGTCACTTTGTATATTTTTTGAATGTTTGGAAATCTGGTGATTGGATTTGGAAATTTTAAATGCTAAGATGAGCTCCATTCACTAACCTCATGTTTTCCTTTGCCCCCAGTAATCCTGGTTTAAAACTGTTATTTGGCATGAAAGTTGATAGCTTGTGATCCCCTGTGATCACAGTATTCATGAAAACAAGATCACTGAAAATGCAATTCCTTCCACATGGTGCAGATCATGAACTTGGATGTTGTTGGAAACAAGATGTAGGGTGACAAACACAATTCCTTAGAGGACTCAATGAGGACACAATTCAATGCATCGTGCACAAGAACAGCTGAACTCTGTCTGAGCTTGGGGTAAAATAACTGGCATGAAAAGGTTACAGAACCACAGAGGGCTTTGGCTTGGAAGGGACCTTAGAGATCATCCAGGGCCACCCCTGCCATGGCAGGGACACCTCCCACTGTCCCAGGCTGCTCCCAGCCCTGTCCAGCCTGGCCTTGGGCACTGCCAGGGATCCAGGGGCAGCCACAGCTGCTCTGGGCACCTGTGCCAGGGCCTGGTCACTGCTTTTGTGGAATTATGTTTTTGTAGGGTGACAAACACAATTTCTTAGAGGACTCAATGAGGACACAATTCAATGCATCGTGCACAAGAAGAACTGAACTCTTTCTGAGCCTGGGGTAAAGTAACCATCATGAAAAGGTTACAGAACCACAGAATGGTTTGTCTTGGAAAGGACTTTAGAAATCATCCAATCAGCTCAGCCACCTCTGC